>NC_000079.6:118533379-118857546 GCF_000001635.26 Mus musculus
ATGAAATATTGTGTTTTGACCTTTTGGTTTTGTATTGTAGCAGTTTCATAAAAGATGTGCAATATCCAAGCTGCTCAGTTGCTTAGACACCTAACCTTGACAGCAGCTTCCTATTACAAAACTAAGGGAAAGTAATAGAGCTAAGATAAAAAATATGTCTTTAAATTATTGCCAGATGGATCCAATGCAATCAAACACTTAACATTTTCTATTATTTTTTTCTATTTTTCTAGATTTAATTTATAGTTTGGATCATTTTGAAGTTATTATAAAGAAATATATTAATAGCCATAGTTGGTATTTAAATTAGGCATAACTAAATGGTGTGTATTATTTTCCTTTAGATTTTAACTTTTGTGTAGAACAGCAGGAAAAAAGAGAATCAAAGACCATTCGAGGAAGGAAATATAAAAGGTATCCAGCTGTGGTGGGATGCACCTATTATTATAGCTTGGGGCAGGAACTGAGGTAGGAGGGCCATGAGTTTGAGACCAACATATAATAAGACCCTGTTGGGATGAAGAGAGAGTTGGGGAAAGAGGGAGAGATGTGGAACAGTCAGAGTACTGCATAACTGAATGTAACATCCTAATATGGAAAATACAAACTATTAAACCAGTGATGAAAAAGAATGAACAGAGGGGACTAGGAGAAAGGTGGTTTCTCTCTTTCCTAAATGTCTCATCTAGTTCCACTAATCATCTATCTATCCAGCTGTATTGTCCTCAGAATTACTATTCTCTCCTTTTTTTTTTATATTCCATGCAAACCTTCTCACATTCTTATAATGGCTCTCTTTCCTTGTGTCTGAAAGAATGAGGTGTTTCTCCTCCCCAAGCTAGCATGTATCTTTACATTTTTTTCATTTAACTTTCAGCATTAATTTTACCTCTGGAAAAAAATCTCAAATGATAAATTTGTACTACTATAACTCAGCTGACTGCTATTAATTTGAAAAAATGCACCTCTTTATTTTGTTCCAAAACAGAGACTGGCCAAATTGTTGATAGCTAAAGTTCGAAGGGGTGCTAATATGAAATGTGAAGCTACAAACGAGCATGTGTTCTAAGAAGTGCTCCCTGTGATCAAGAAGAGCTCATACAGAAAAGTATCTTTAATACATAGACAAAGTAGCAACACTTGATAGTATTTCAGACACCGTATCTTAATATCTTGGTCTTATTGACATGTAATACACTAAATACAAAAGCAGACAACTATTCAAGATGTGAGATTGCTGTGTGCATTTTAGCAATCATTTTATTATGACTATGCATACCTCATAGCAATGGTGGTAGATCCAGAGAGAGACATGAGCTACATAAGTGCATATTTTGAAAATAACCACCCTTTCAAAGGCTTAATTTTGGCATTGGGTTATTGAGCCAAGGACACAGAAGAGTTGTACAATGAGGATTTTATGACACTGCAAAAAGAAGTTGTTGACACTGGTAGAAAATGAACAGACTTTTCATGTTTCTGGGTTGATAAGATTAATTTTGTAAAAATGACTATACCACCAAATCTACAAATTTAATGTAATTCTCATCAAAATCCCAATGAAATCATTTATAAATATTTTTAAAAGGGCTTAAAATTCACATGGAATGAATAAAATATTCAGACTAGCAAACAAACTTGAACAACAAAAACATGGCTAGGGCTATCATCATTCCTAATTTTGAGTCACTAAAGAGTCACAATAGTGAACTTAGTGGTTCTCCAATAGAAGCTGATACATTGATCAGTAGAACAGACTTAAGCACATAGATCTAACACTCCACACTCCTACAGCTAATTGATTTTTCACAGAAGCAAAAGCATGCTGTAGACTAGACAGAAACTTCAATAAATGAACAAACTGGATGCTTCATGAAACTAAATGAAATGGAACACTTATCTCCCATCCTGCACAAACTCAATTCTTCTTAAGTTTCGGGACAGATAGAAATGCATGGCAGCTCATGCCTTTAGTTCCAATGTTTTGGAGGCAGAAGCATGAGGATTGGTATGAGTTTGAGCCCCTTCTGGACAAAAGCTGATAAAAAGGAAGAAAAAAATTATTCCACAAGAATGTCTAATCACTTGCACTGTAATTGATTCCAGATCCAGCCAAGTTGACAACCCAGATTATACATCACACTTCTTAATGTGCATTATTATTTAAATAGTTAAATTGAAGTTGCTCTACATGGGAGTATAATGTTCCTTCATATAATTTATTAAATATAACGTTGAGTTAGTGTCAGATATGGTATACCTCCTTTAAGTTTTTGAATGAAGACTCCTTGAACCTCCCAAGATAATATAGCCTATTCCAGTTCTTTTGGCTACCCTATAGAACTTGGTGGTAATAACTTGTTGTTGTAAGATACCATACTGGGATCATAGGTATGGAGAAATCAAGCTAACATTGACTTGGAGACTTCCCCTCCCCCCCGCTGGCTGGTGTGCCTATGTTTTGTGGGCCACTGGGGGGAAGAAAAGCCATCAATAATCCTACACAGTTATGATTCTGGAAAATTACAGTAATGAGAAGTTTGGCAAGATACACTCATTGGTGTAATGATATCATCAGTGATATAGGGATAAATTAACTGTTTTCTAATTATACTTAAGGCCTACTTCACAAGAGGAAATTCATGTCTGGCATTGTAAACCTGTCAAATGCCTATGGATACAGAAGTTATAAGCCATGCTACTATTATTTTGTTAAAGGACCATAAATATCCCTGCTTATATCTATAGGTTAGTGTGATGTTTTTCATCCGCTATGCAGTAGATGATTACAGAGATCTCAACTGGTTGAAGTGCAGAGGGTAAGTGTCTGTGCGGTGCTCAGCCCTTAATGTGATACCCCCATCACATCCCTTTGTCACCAAGCCTCAGTGAACACTGCAGAAGAAACAACAGCAAAAACTTGTAAGAGCAAAAGGCCAGAGAATATTACAAAAAATAAAAATTAAAAAATCATGCCTTTAGCACAGGATTTGTTGGTTACATTCATGAACTCACAAACGCTGTAGTTGTCAACCAAAAACCAACAGAAGATCAATAAAGTCAACATCCAACATAGAGATGGGAGGGCGTCATGAGGCCCATACCTACCTCATGAGCTATTAGCATTTTTGACTGCTAAGGAGAGACACATGGTTTACTCCACTAGTGTGGCCTTATGATAGGTTTAAGCTCCAGTGGACGGTCTTAACTAGTGCAAATATGGGCAGTACCAATTGGATTGAGTAAGTTACAGGAGGAGGGGGGAGAAGAAGATGAGGAGAGGACATGGACAAGGAGGAAGAAAAGAATGACAAGTAGGAGGAGTATAAAGAGGAAGAGGATGGTGAAGAGGACAAGGAAGAAAAAGAGGATGAGTAGGATAAAGACATAAAGTTATTAATGGGGAAAAAGGATTATGGAAGAGTTGGTGACTTATACACATTGTAATTTAATCTTTTTTTCCTTTGTATCAATCATTCTATTTGTTTACATCTCAAATGGTATTCCCCTCCACCAATCCCCCATCCCACACCTGCCTTTCCCCTTCCCCTTTGCCTGTATGAGAGTGTTTCCCCATCTACCCACACTCTCCTGCCCCACCACTCTAGCATCCCCCTATGCTGGGGCATTAAATCTTCCTGGGACCAAAGGCCTCCCCTTCCATTGCTGTCAGGAAAGGTCATTCTCTGCTACATATGTATCTGGAGCCAGATCCTTACGGGTACACTCCTTGGTTGGTGGTCTAGACTTTGGGAGAACTGGGTGGTCAAACCAGCCTATGTTGTTCTTCCAGTAGCATTGCACTCTCCCTCCACTCCTCTGGTCCTTCTGCCAGCTCCCCCACCAGGTTCCCTGAGCTCAGTCTAATGGTTGGCTCCAAACATTCACATCTGCATTGGTCAGTTGCTGGTCAGACCTCCCAAGGAATTTCCACACTTGGTTCCTGTCAGCAAGTGCCTCTTGATCTAGGCAAAAATATTGGTTTTTGTTGTCTGCAGAACTCAGCTGTGGCCATCACTAGATTTCCCCTTTTTCAGTCTCTGTTCCATTTTTGTCTCTGTTCTTCCTTTGGAAAGGAACACTTCTGTGTTAAAAAACTTTGAGATGGGTGAGTGGTCCCATATCTTGACCTATCTACTGGAGGTGGTAACAACAGGTTCTATCTCCCCTTTCTCTGCACATTTCAACTAAAGTCATCCCCATTGGGTCCTGGGAGCCTCATATTTCTCTGGTGTCTGGGATCAACTCAAAGGGCCAGAAAACATCTTCAATAAAATTATAGAAGAAAACTTTCCTAACCTAATGAAAGGAATGCCCATAAACATACAAGAAGTCTACAGAACACCAAACAGATGGGACCAGAAAAGAAATTCCTCTTGTCACATAATAATTAAACACCAAATACGCAGAACTGAGAAAGAATATTAAAAGCAGAAAGGGAAAAAGGTCAAGAAACATATAAAGGCAAACCTATCAGAATTACACCAGACTTCTCACTAGGGACTATGAAAGCTAGAAGATTCTGGACATATGTCATACAGACCCTAAAAGAACACAATATAATTTTAAATTTAAAATTTTTTAAATTTAAGAAACTGGATCTATAAATAAATAAAGTATGACAGTAGCCCAAAACAGAACTGAATTTCAGAAGTCACATTCTTTTAAATTTTTCTTTCTCATATAGAACATCACCATCCCCATGGCATTTGAGCAAAGAAAATTTTTATTTCCTTAGCACAGCAATTGGTATAGAGTGGAAAAGACAAGAAGGGGTTGGCCTTAATTATGAAATATGATGCTAACAGTTACAAGCATTTGAGTTTGCTTAACAATAAAGGTCCTTATTGAGAAAATAAACTTGAAATGCTTTGGATTTCTTCAATGTATAAAATACACACATTATTAACACATAAGGATTATAATTTTTCATTTCAGAGGAGAAATTTTCAATTAAGTAATCTTACAAAGGTATCTTGCATATTTACTTTAATTATAGAATATGTGAACAGTTCTTGACAAGAGAATCTGCAGTAATTGCTAAGTAAAATGACTGATGCCTAGGGATGATTTTAAGTTATTTGCCCTGTGTTACTAGATGTAGAAAGGAGACAGAGACAAATGCTCTTCAACAGCTTCACATGTTCAAAGTGATGCCATTAAACATGCAATCCCATGGCATTCCACAGATTTGCCCTACAAGCTTTTAAAAGATAATAATCTCTAAACAAATAAATAACATTTGGAAATATAAAAAATATGCCAAAGCTCTACATTCTCAAGTAAAATATCCTTTGGATTCATTCCTGTTTCATATTAGTGTCATCTACTATATGAACATTTTAACAGTACTTAGCAAAGGGTGATTAGGGAATATGTAAGTGAGCCTGCAGGAGGATTTACTGCAATCTCACTTCAAACAAAACAGAGTATGTCGAGCCTGGAGGGAAAGCTAAAGGAATATTGAGCTAGCATAACAGAAACAATATGTACCCATATTAGCATAAATGACTTTGGATAAAATATGGCATAATTTTTAGGCTGGTTTCAGTTCCTCAATGGAACCTCCAGTATTTATGACTCACATGGCACTGAAACCTGCTTTGTTATGGGCCTCAGTCATCCTTGATAAATGGTATCACAGCTTGCACACGTTCCTTTGTTTAACAGACAACATGGTGGTGCCAAAACCTTGTTGAAAGACAGAATGCAATTTGGAAAGGCCCCTTGGAAATTTTGAACATTTTCTTTTTACTTCTGGAAGCAGGTTTTTGACACGGTAGCTTTTCAAGTAACTCTGAAACACAACTAGAAGCTCAATTTAATGGGGAAGGAGCTTTTCCCAATGAAACAGGATTACTTCAAATTCACACAATGCACTCAGAGATAGAACAGTGTTTATGATACAGCAGTGAAAATATGCGGGTCTACAGCAATTAAAGTTTTTGTTGCAGGATTAATAATGGCAATAATATAACTTATCAATCACCAAAAAGCATCCACTGTGGAATTTTCTAATCACAAGATACTTGATGAGAACAAAAAAACCCATGACTTTCCAGTAGAGACTTAACTTCCTGCCATATCACAATATTTTAGCACTAATTTTGAGACTGTTAAATTTATTTTCTATACACTCTTAACTCTAAGGCAATAATCTTTCCAATTGTTCTGATAAATTATAGAAACAATGCTAAGGCATGGCATGTAATGAAAAGGTGGGGGGTGTCTGTTCTGTGTCTACACTTATTATCATACACAGAAAGGTAGGATAAATCACTGAGGCTGGAAAATCAGGCAGTGTTGATTCAAGTACTTTCCTCTGTAATTATTTTTCTTCAAAATCCACTTCTAATATTTATTTCATTACTTTTCAAATAGAAAACATTTGTGATAATATATTTTATTTACAGTAAGTCTTAAACAACCCAAGAGCTGGGCAGATAATTACTCTCTATGCTATTAGAACCCACTTTCCCATCAATAGCCCCAAAGTATTACTTACTACTTTTTATGTTTCAACGGGGCTGTCCTAAATTGGCCAGCTCGCCAGGCCAAGTTTTTATGACTCCCCTGACCCATGGCAGCTTCTCTCTCCTCTACACCTTGTTCTTCCATGATAATATTTTTTAATTTACAAAAGTTCTTCATATAGCACCTTCAAATATACCTAATCATCTTACTTTTAATCAAGCCTTTAATTTTTCTTTTAAAAAATTCTTATGGGTTATTTTATTTCGTTACATTTCAAATGTTATCCCCTGTGATGGTTTGTATATCCTTGGACCAGGGAGTGGCACCATCTGAAGGTGTGTCCTTGTTGGAATAGGTGTGACCTGGTTGGAATAGGTGTGACCTGGTTGGAATGGGTGTGTCACTGTGGGTGTGGGTATAAGATCCTCACCCTAGTTGCCTGGAATCAGTCTTCCACAAACAGCCTTTGGATGAAGACATAGAACTCTCAGCTCCTCCTGCGCCATGCCTGCCTGGATACTGCCATGCTCCCACCTTGATGATAATGGACTGAACCTCTGAACCTGTAAGCCAGCCCCAATTAAATGTTGTTTTTTTTATAAGACTTGCCTTGGTCATGGTGTCTGTTCACAGCAGTAAAACCCTAACTAAGACATCCCCTTTCCCGGTTTCCCCTCTGCAACCTTTCTATCCTACTCCCTTTCCCCCTGCTTCTATGAGGGTGCTTCCCCACCCACCTACCCACTCCCACCTCCCTGCCCTGGCATTCCCCTACACAGGAGCATGGAGCCTTCATTGGACCAACGGCCTCTCCTCCCATTGATGCCAGATAAAGCCATCCTCTGCTACATACGCAGCTATAGCCATGGGTCCTCTTTGGTTAGTGGTTTACTCCTTGTGAGCTCTGTGGATCTGTTTGGTTGATATTGTTGTTCTTCCTGTGGGGTTGCAAACCCCTTCAGCTCCTTTAGTCCTTTCCCTAACTCCTCTGTTGGGATTCCTGTGCTCATTCCGATGGTTGGTTGCAAGCATCCACATATGTATTGGTCAGAATCTGGCAGAGCCTCTCAGGAGACAGCTATATCAGCAAGCACTTCTTGGCATCAACAATAGTGTCTAGGTTGGGTGTCCTGGGAACCTCTTGCTTTTCTGGCATCTGGGACTTTCTGGTGTCTACTCCCAGTTGCTCATCCCCCACTGCTACACACCTCTCTTCCCCTCTGTCTATCATCCCATATCTTCTCATACCTGCTCCTGCTCCCTCGTTTCCCTTCCCTCTCCTCTCTTCCTTCCAAGTCCCTCCCACCCTCTAACTTCTGTGGGTATTTTGTTCCCCCTTCTAAGAAGGACTGAAGCATCCACACTTTAGTCTTTTCTCTTCTTGAGCTTCATATGATCTGTGAGTTGTATTGTGGGTATTGTGACTGGGTTACCTCACTCAGGTTGATATTTTCTAGTTCCATCCATTTGTCTGCAAATTTCATGAAGTTATTCCTTTTAATTGCTGAGTAGCACTCCATTGTGTCAATGAACCACATTTTCTGTATCCATTTGTGTGTAAAGGGATGTCTGAGTTGCTTCCAACTTCTGGCCATTATAATTAAGGCTGCTTTTAGCAAAACCTGGGCTATTTGTGATCTGTTGCTTCACAGATTGTACTTTTAAGTAAGAGCCCTTTGATACCTATGACTAAATTTTGTATTCCATCTGTCAAGACTAAGGCAACATAAGATGAGGTTTTGGTATTAGACTTTATTCTGCTTAATAACACCCAGGAGTGTGACCTTCATACCAGTGCCCTCCGTCTTTCACAGTCACAAACCTAACATGTACAATGGGGCAAAGCAAGTCTCTCAGATGTGAAATCTGAACAGGTAGTGTATATCCTAACTAAAAGCAGAACAGAAATGTAATGGTAAACCTGCATATGATTGGGCCCTTGGGGCCACAAAGACAGCTCAGGAAGTAAGAGCACTTGCTGCTTTTCTAGAGGACCTGATCTCAGTTCCCAACACCTGCCTGCAAATTTGACTTTAAGGGATACACTACTTCTTCTGGCCTCTTCAGGCACTTGCATACGTTTAGCATAAACACACAAAGTCATATATATATACACATAAAAGTTTAAATTATTTTAAAAATGAACGAATATGTTAACTGTTCCTGTAAGACCAGGATCTCATGAGGCTATGGCCTTTCCCAAAGGTTTGTAGTTCATTTCAGCTTTTGGGTGAAAGAAGTATCTTTCATTTAGGAGTATAGCTATTCATAAACCTGTGTACCTGTAATTAACCCTATACTTGCATTCTGGTAAATAACCGTAATTAAACTCAGTATTGTCATGAAGGTAAACTTAACTGAAATAATTTCCTTGTTCTATCATTGCTGCCTGTCTGAAGTGTACACATAGATACTTGTTCTCCCTTAGCAATAAAACAAAATACAAGTAGTTGGCCTTGTGTGTACTTTATCACCCTGTAAAAGAATATTTTGTTGAGAAACACCAAAACTAGAAGAATTTATAATTAGGTTTTGCATAATATACTAGAAAAGGAAGAACAAACAAAGAATATATGACAAACCACTGTCTATATATCAAAGGTAATCTGAAAATTTTTTTTATCTATTCTATTCATGCAGGGTATGCATGAATTACTTGATATTCCTTAAATGCTTTCAGAATAGTTTTAACTTTACTGGGATGTTAGGATAGCAGTTTCTCTTCAACTAATCTTACAGAGAAATAAAAGTAATCATTGTAATTACCAAAACACCTTGGAAAACTTTTACCTCTAAGGTGTTGTTCAGTGATCTTTGTCTTATTCATTGCCTTTGAGATCCTACTTTTTCATAGGTGAACAAATATTTCTAGCTCTTTTTAGAAGATATTTCTCTCAAACTACAATCATCTTAAGGGGAGTTGACATATTTTTTCCAATTTTTTATTAGATATTTACTTCATTTACATTTCAAATGCTATTCCGAAGTTGACACCTTAACAAGATTTCTCTAAAAACAAGGGAAGACATGTAATTAAAGACTCCTTGGAGAATATAATGTTTATGTCTTTATTTCTTACATTCTGCAAAATGGGTGACTTTCTAGGGATAAAATTTCCTGTAAAAAGGGCTCAGTTCTTTTTTTGGAAGTGATTCCTAGTGTTGAAATGGAGTTAGAATACTTTCCAGAAGAGTCATTCCCTCAATGAGGAATTTAGATCTCCTTCATTGAAGCTACAGCCAGTGACAGCCCAGGCAGTGAAAGGGAAAACACATGGAACTGGAGCTAAGTTGGACTATTTGCTGTTTATACAGCATAATGACAGACTTCCAAGCTTTAGTGAGCTTGCTAACACTTCTTTAAAAAGAAAGTTTTAAAAGAACTCAATATGTATTTATATATCTATTTCTATTAAGTAAGCTTACTTAAACTGAATAGTATCTGAGTCACTAACACGTTGAAATTAAAATTATTTTTAATTCTTTAACATTAAAAATTGTTTTAGGTTCTAGAGTTTCAAGTATAGGTCCATCACAGAAACTGTGCATTCCTCTCCAGGGTTACATTGCATGTGGTTCATTTTCTCTCTATCCTCTCCATACTTCCCATTTCTAACCAGGCATTATCTCTACCATGAACCAATGCTGGGATATTATTATGAATCTCTCTCTATGCCCTTAAGTTGTTCTCTCCACACTACACATTGTAATAACGCCAGGTTGTTGGAATCTCTTCAAGTTTCTACTTTTGATGACTTCTTTTTTATTCATAGGCTAAAGACAACTTTTTATAAAGATAGCACCATTAGGCATGACCTTCTCCCACTGTCTCTCTCCACCTTTGTATTCTATTTCTTTCATTGTCTGCAGGGCAGGCACAATGGCCTGCTTTAGGTTGTTTGGTTTTGTCTTACATCTTTTGATTTCTTTTCTTGAGACAAGATAGCTCAAATTTACATTCCTTCTTCAGGCTTAAGTCACCATGTCCAGATCACATTGATCTACTCTATTTGTACTTCCTGAGCATGCTGTATGTTGCTCTGTCTCAGAGCTACACATATGCTTTTCTTTTTCAGTTCTTCTAGACACTGTTCTAAGTGTTGCTATGCATCTGCACTGAGTGCCCATCCTTCCCTGTACATCTTCCTTTTGATCAGGTCAGTTTCTAGTGCTTCACACATACATCATGCATTCCCATCACCTTCCAAGAAGGTATAATATTTACAGTCACCAACTGCTGCCTTTTGGGGTTCATGTTTATTTTCTTTGATTTATTCTAAATATCCATAAAGATATCTTTGTTTGATGTTGCTGATGCTGTTCACATGTACAGGATGCCTGACACCATGATGCAAGGAAAGGAAGGGGGGAAAAAGGTAGCTAGAGGAGCTATGAAATCTCTACTCCCTTGCCCAGAATTTATTATTTTTTTCTTTGTTCATCTCTTGAGATAGATACAATTATTTATAAATGAACCAATGATATCAGAAAATTAGCATATATATTAAGCATCAGTAAAAAGAAAATACTTCCATGGCTTCATGTTCTCAACATTTAATAAGGCCGAGTGAACAAGCCTAAAATAATATTTTCATAAAATAAAATTAGCACCATGTTCATCTCATAGTCATGATTGATCCAAGTTTAATCTCAAAGACAATGAGTGGACATGTGTAACCTTTAGCATCAACCCATCTTCTTGTAGCAGATGTGGGTAGGAAAGATGGCTCAGTGATTAAGAGCACTGGCTGCTCTTACAGAAGATCAGGGTTTGGCTCTCAGCACCCACATAGCAACTTACAACCAAATGTAGCTCCAGTCTCAGGGAATATGGTGGCCTCTTCTAGCTTCTACTACATCTTGTACACACAAAGCACATAGACATGTGTGCAGGAAAAACAACCATATACATAAAAATTAATTAAAATACCCGAATAAAGTATTTTAAGAAAAACATTATTAGTCCAGACAAAGACAATCATTTTGCCTATAACCATGAAAATACATATAACATAACAAATTGAAAAGAATATGAAACAGTTTCATCCTTTATTTAAAAGTCAACATAATCTAACGGACTGCGAAGACTCTAACATGACACAAAACATACTCAGTGACAGTATTATATACAGCTTAGGATTTCCAGTGTTAATTTGCAAAATATGTGAAATATCTTAAAATGAGAAAGGATATAATTGATTCATCTATTTCTAAAGTTGGGGAGACTAGATTCATAACACTTGATCACATAATATCAGCAAAGTCAAACTTTGTTTTTTAAATCCATTTCAAGTTTTGTTGGCTTCATTCTCATATTCTCAGAATCTTAATTTAAATAATTGATATCATCTAAGACCAACTCTCTGCCTACCTTACCCATAATTTCACACTACCACGTAGGACTCTTTCATTCTTCACCCATATGCTGCCCAACACCCACATTGAATTTTCCAACACCCTAAGCCAATGCGGAAACGAGTTATAACCCTGTTCTTGTGCCAAACTTTGTTGCCTAAAACCCTACCCACCTTTCCTTAGACCCAGATAGGCTGCACTGCTGAACAGGTGTTCATATTTTTCTTTCTTAGTCTACCCAAACTTACCTACTTTGCTGTGGACCCTTTGAAGATCATGCTCCTATGTATCCATGACAGCATCCACCTGACAGTGCCAGCCCCTGATCAGAGATCAGACCCCTCTTTAAATTCAGCTCTCCCATCATCTACCTGAAGTCTCTAATGGTACACAGTCCATTTAGCCATCCCAATCAAGAGTACCCTTGTTGCCCTCCCAATGTACATAGCCTAGTTTCCTGTCTTTGGACACTTTCTACCTGCCCATATTACTAAGAGACATATCCCCCTTGACTATAGGCCTCCGGGTTTTCCCAGGTCAATCAACCTGCCACCCCACCTGAGTTATTCAACCTGGTGAACTAACAACTCATAGTAAAATACATAAAAAACAACCCAATTTCAAATGCACAGGGTCCTACAGTAAGACAGCAGAGCAATGTGAATTATGAAAAACAAAAACAATATTTCTCCAGCAATTATCCCAGTTCCGTGTTAATTGTCCTTGTGAAGAATGGCTTATACGAACTTCAAGACATAGAATTCAAAAGAATAATTACAAACATGTTCAAGAAATTCAAGAAATCAAAAGGGGACACCAATAAATACCCAAATGAACTTAAACAAGACAAGAATATACTAGAGATGGAAATATATTAAAAACACAAATAAACATCTGAATGAAATAATAACAATTCAGGATATGAAAACACAATTCAATAAAGAGAAATATTGAATGAAACCAAACTTAAATGAAACTGGAAATGAAATATTCAATAAGCCTAATAAAACTCAGTGAAGAGGCTCACCGATAGAATGGTTCACATAGGAGACAGACTATCAAACCTTTTTAGGCAAAGCTGGAGAATGGATCACTCAATAAAATAAAATGCTATGTTTTTCTCTACATTCATGGTTTATAAAGATAATTTGACACACCACGAAAGACCAAATCTACCAATTATAGACACAAAGAAAAGCTTCAGATTAAAGGCATAGAACATATCTTCAATAACTCATAAAGAAGAGTTTCTCAAATCTTGGGAAAGCAGTGTCCATCCATGCACAAAGAACTCCAAGTAGGTCTACATAAGAAGTTCCTTGATTTATGTTAAGGTTGAAACCTTGGGGCTGGGTAAATACCTTAATGGTTAAGACCAGTTCCAAAAGAGTTAGGTGCAATTCCTAGCATCCATATGACACCTCACAAATGTCTGTAATTCCAATCCTAGGCAGTCCAATTCCCTCTTCAGTCCCCTGAAAGCCTTATATACTCATGCAGTATATAAACATAAATGCAAACAAAACATTCATGCCCATTAATTTTTTTTAAAAAAAACTAAATATATAGAACAAAGATGGGTCCTGAAAGCTGTAAGACATTTAGGTCCAAGTTATATACAGAGTCACCCCCATTAGAATAGCAGCTGATTTTCCTAGTAAAAATTTCAAAAGCCAGTCAAGTCTGGATACCCAAATTTTGAAAGAACATAAATACTAACCCAGACTACTTGAAAACCCATGTCATGACTGAAAGAGAAAAGAAAACTTCCTATGACAAAAACAGATCAAAGAGATTTATAGCTACCAATATGCACTACAAGAATACTAGAAAAATGCTTCAGATCAAAAGGAATGATAAGTACACCCCAGAGATGCCCGGGAATAAAATTAATGATGCTTAGATAGTTGTTATACAAAGTCAGACTAAGACTTACGCTACAAAGTCAACCAGATAACAGCAATTGAAACATGTTTCAATAATAATTGGATATTAGTGACAGCAGTTTCCCTCTCCTGAGAAAAGGCTAGCCCATTGGATCCATTGTTTTGCTGGTTACAACAAGCACATCTCACCTTCAAGTACAGACGTTACTTTAGTGTAAAATGATGGAAAAATTATTACAAGCCAGTAGAACCAGTAAATAAGTACTTGTTATTATTCTGATATCTGACAAAATATACTCTAAATTCAACTAATCATAAACAGATAAAGAAGGTCACTTCATTTTGATCAAGGAACTAGTCTACAAAGAAGACACCAAAATTCTAAATATGGCCCACTTAATTTCAAAGAGCAAATTCAAATATGCATAAAGCCACAGATTAACCCCAATTAACCCTAAAATAATGATTCTAAGTGACTTCAACACCCCATATTCACTAATTAATAAGTTATAGAGGCAAAACAGAGAAACATTAGAGATAATTGGCACCACACACCAAATGGATTTAATTGACATCTAAAGAATATTTCACCCTAATACACAATTTCTTAGCAGCACATAGTAAGTTTCTGTAAAATAGACCATATGTAGTAGAATCAATTTAAGCTTATCTCTGACTAGCTTACAAATAAATGAATCTCAGACAATGATTATTTTATTTGGTTTTGAAATTTACTGGGGGGTAAATCCCTAATCTATGCTTCTAACTGCTGGTCTGGCTACCTCCAGAGTAGTATGCTTGTTGTTTCTCTTGGTCATGTTCTCATGGTCTACCTTCCCTCATGGTGGCTTCCCCTTTCTTCTCCTTCTTCCTTCTCTTCTCCTTTCTCTCCTCAAACCAGCTCACTCCCAACCCACCTAACTCTAATCCCTCCAGCAACTGGCTGTAGCCAATTTCATTTAACCAGTAGTTTCAAATCAAGAAACAAGGTTTTCACAAAAAAAAATGCTATTAAATATGAGAAGTCACTCATAGGACTAGACCTTCAGGTATAGAATTTAGTATTACAATACATAGTAACAGACTAAACCTCAATAATCACATTAGGACCCAAAGAAAATTTCAACATATTTTAAGAAAATTGAAATAATTTCATGCATCTATTTGACCACAGTGAAGTAACACTTGAAACCCAAAGAAATTCCAGAAAATGCACAAATTCATGGCTATTAAATCACATTGTATTTAAATGGGCCATTGAAGAACTCAATAAGGAAGTTTTAAAACTCTTGGAATTAAATGGAAATGAAAATATAACAAACTAAAACCTCTGAGATTCAATGAAAGCTATCCTAAGAAGAAAATTTATAGTTCTAAGTGACTACATTGAAATACCGAGAAATAGCACAGATTAATAAGTAGATGAATTGCAAAAAAAGGAGATCAAAGTAGTAACTAAAAAAAATTCTGATGGATCCACAGTTGAGTTATTCCAGACCTTTAAAGAAAAACTGCAATGCATGTTTACTCAAATTGTTCCACAAGCTAGAAATGGAAATAACATTCCCAGTCTATTATGAAGCAAGTATTACTGCAGTACCAAAACCATAAAATGATAGCGCAAAAGATGGGGGTTAGGCAGTGGCCAATATATCTCTTATCAACATAAATGCAAATGTGTCAACAATATACTAGTATATGACCCAAATATTACACTCTTGGACATATAAATGTCTGTTCAACTTATTGCAGAAAAACTTTCTCATCTATATACATTGTCATTATATTAGAAATACCTATAAATGGCATTGCCCTAGATAACCATAAATAATGAAAATGTGGCACATTTTGAATATAGTGGAATTCTATTAAGCTTTAAAAATGAAATTATAAAAATTTTACATAAATGGAAGGGAGTGAGGTTACCGTGCACCAAAAAATAACACATCATTGCCTGTTCCTCTCATGTTTGGGTTCTAGCTTCAAGTTTTTGATTTTACATGTTGAACTTGGAGTATTAGTAGAAGCTAGGTAAGAAGAAGGGCTGTGAAGTGTCAAAGGCTGGGGAAAAAACCCCACCTTCACAACCATGAATTTTCATCAGCTGCAGAAGCTTGCACTGAGTATGCATAAGAATGGTTCCAACAGCAATCAAATATGAATGGAAAAGGGGCTCAGGGGTCCAAACCCTTCATTTCTTAACTATTTACCTCTGGCAGTTTAAAAAGAAGAAGGAACAGTCTCCAGCTGTCTAGGTACTGATGCCTTCACAACGTTTCATTGTATAGTTCTTGATCTACTCAATGGTCACCATAGACAGCTTTGGTGAATATAGCCAGGTCATGAAACAAAATGAAGAATTAGGAATCTTAGAAAGAGTCTGATATCAATGAAGAGGGATTGACGGAGATGGGAGAGTGAAGTGAGAGGGTTATAATCAGAATGCATCATGTACATGTACAACATTATCAAAACAACTAGTCAACACAGGATAGCATAATAATAAAGAGGTTGAGAGGGAAGGAGGAAATGATTTAATTATATTATAAATCTCAAAAACGAAAGGAATATTTAAAATGACTATAATTGTTCCATCACAAAATGTTTTCTGGATCATATCTAACAATAAACTAAAATTTCAGAAATTGAGGGTTATGAACTTTTATGATGAATTATATGTAATGACTGAGACCTGTGATTTTAGATCCTTCTGGGTGATTCTTGCTTAGCAAGATATAATCTATTTGCTATCTCACAAGATGAAACTATCAACTGATCTTTCTATATAATTGATTCATAGTAAAGTACCAGTGGTTATATAGAAACTTAGCTCTAAGTGACAGTGTGGAACTGTTGAAGACTCAGAATGATCTCAGAATGATTTCCTCAGGGGGAAGAAAGTTGAAAATATTAGCATATACCTTTGTATATGTCTAGGGGGGTAGAGTGATAGTCCCTGTACATATCTGTCTTTTTAACTGTCAGAAATGCCTGAAAGAAAGACTCAATATTCCCCAAGCTTGTCTGAAGGAACAGATGATGAAACAAAGGATAGAGAGTGGAATAGGAGATCTCTTGAACAAATCAGGAGTTAGAAAATTTTAAAGTAGATTATTAAGTACATATCTATAGTGAAGAATCATAACACCCTTGTGCTGGCAAACAATTTTGATTTTCAACTGTTAATAGCTGGAAGCTGTATGGACTGTTCGATACACTGTCATAAACCAGTGGCACACTTTTGAACCAGCTATTTGACTTGCTCAAGGTTCATATGAAAGATGATAACTATATTCTTATGAGACCATAGTGATTTTTGTCAAATTAGATCACAGAAGATAGTTCAGGTGCCAGAACAGTTCTCAGGGAGCCAATAGGTTTATGAAGCAATGGATCTAAATTAGTTAAACACAGTTTCCTGTAGGGTTTCTTAAACTTGATAGTATAGCAGAGAACTTTACAGGTTTTTGAGTCCACCATAGCCATTGATTCTTAAATCCATTTAATATAAAGGAAGTTGTTGTTTATGGATTATTATAAAATGTTCCTTAAACGATTTAACTACTACAGTTGATTTCCTTATTGTGATGGCCGATCATGGTTTGGAGTTTGACTGCAAATGGACTGTCAATGCTAAGATCAAGAGTTTGAAGAAGTGCAAGCTTTCTGGAGAAAGCAAAATATGTGAGCACTCTGGTACCTTGTTCCAGCAGCTCTACCTACCATTTGTTGCTGTTCTTCCAATATGCTCCAATTGACTCATCCCTTTGGAACCATAAGCCCAAATAAACCATCTCTTCCATAAATTGCCTTTGTTATGTTTATGCCAGCAGCAGACAACTAATTTAGAAGTTGGTACCAGGAAGTGGGGTGTTGCTGTCAAGAGCCTGATTCTGCTGTGTTTTAGGGAAATCTTGACAACTTTGAACCAAAAACCTTTGGAATCTATAAGCAGAGTTTAGTGAGCTATTCTAGCAAGAGCTTAGAAGGCAGCAATGGTGAGAGCAAAAACTGCTAAAAGAAATGGACAAAAATATCTTAGCATCTTCTTTTTAGAGAGTTTTGTAATGACTAAATAAATGATAATATTTTACCCATTGTAGTTCTCATTCTTTAAAATTCTAAGATATGGCAAGCTGGGGAAATGACTTGGTGGTAAAGTGCTTGCTTTCAAGGATGAAGTCCTGAGTCCAATCACTATAAGCCCCACAACAATACAAGGGTGAGAATGTCTGATTGTTATCCAGTTCTAGGGAGGTAGATACAGCCAAATCTTTGAGGCTTGATCTGCCTTTATAGTCTACCTGGAAAGTCCTGTGCCAGTGAGAGACCCTGTCTTAAGAAAATATGTAAAAAAAAAAAAAAAAGGAAAGAAAGAAAGAAAGAAAATATGTGTGGTACTTGAGAAAAGGCATCCAAGGTTAACCTCTGACCTTACACATATGTGCAAGTACTTGCATATGCATCTGCATACACATTGAGATACACATACACACCAATACTGAAATATGGGTAACCTTTTAGTATTCATATAGTGAATAATCAAAAATAATTATAGTTGACTGGATCAAGTCCCACATAAATGTAAATATGAGCCCAAAAACTGTGTGTTTGTTCTACCTGCCTATTTTAAATGAAACAATTGGAATCAATTAAGTTTTATGGTTTTGTCCTTAAAAGTATAGTAATTAAGTATAGTAAGTATAGTATAGCAAATGCTTGGTGTTAATATAATTAAAAGCACTGAAAGGTTATTAGACTTTTAGCTCTGAGAGTGAACCTTTTGGTGTATAAGCAATTCTTTTAAGTGGGAAAAAAAGATTCAAGTTTACTTAATACTTAAAAGAAATTACATATAAAATAAATTAAATAAATTCCTGGAAAGTTAAGCATGATTAACCAAAGTATAAGTGAACCAGACCAGTAGATGAATGTCGCACACTGTTCTAAAAATGATATTATTATTCCTAGCCAACAAATGTAAACTCTTTTGAAATACTATTAGTTATAAAGTGATCATAAAGCCAGTAATGGCCAAGTGGCTGATAGTCCCAGAGAGAACACTAAAATAAGCTCACTATTTCTTTGGCAAGAAGTCATTGGATTCTATAAGGCACATAAATGGTTTTCTGACTTGGCAAGGTGACAGCTTTTACTCAATAAAACATGGGCAGGCTGCAGTGTGAATTTGAATTTCCTCTATGTTCTCCTTTCTCCATTTCATATCCTTTCCCCTCTGCTGCCAAATTCGCCCTTACTTCACCAAGGCTGGCTTTCTCTCCCATCTTCTTTGAGTTGTCTTTTTTAAGCAGTTATATTAAGTCTCTCTCTCTCTCTCTCTCTCTCTCTCTCTCTCTCTCTCTCTCTCTCTCTGTCTCCCTCTGTCTCTGTCTGTCTCCCTCTGTCTCTGTCTGTCTCTCTGTCTCTGTCTCTCTCTCTCTGTGTTTCTCTCTGTCTCTGTCTCTCTCTCTCTCTCTCTCTCTCTCTCTCTGTGTTTCTCTCTGTCTCTGTCTCTGTCTCTGTCTCTCTCTGTGTCTCTCTCTTCCTCTTCCTCTCTGGTCTTTACATTTAAATTACACCATGATGCTCTGTACATTTCAAGGGATGTGGAGGTTTGACATCTTTTCTTTTTTTGTTTTCTTGCCAACATCAACATGAAGGGGTTACTGTCTCCATGCCAGTGTAGAATTGAAGAGATCTATTACCTAGTCCACTATTGTCCAACATCTTTAGATGGGAAGTTTAGGGAAAAAAAGAGAATTAGTAGTTTTCCCTTGAGGAAAATGTTTTCCAATTACAAAAGAAAGTTTTACCCTAGATTTAAATTGTTTAGCATATCTACCTGAGAATATCGTGTCCTCCTGATACCTACCTACCTACACATCTCTTCCTTCTAGTGAAGTGATTCTAGCAGTCTTAAAACCCTAGTCTTACTATCCCAGTACATATCATTGATCTCATCTAACTTTCTCTTTTACTGATATAAAATCACTGAAGCAATCAAATGATCCCAAATGTCTGAGGTGCTGCCCCCCTGACATTACCTCCTCTCCCTGTGCATAGAAATGGGGTGCCAGTATATGTTCTAATCATTCTACCTGCCTCCTGTATTACCATATCCTGCTGCCTGAGTTTTCTGCCTGCTAATATACTTATTAATCTTGTTTATTACTTTAAAATTAATCATAGTTCTTCATACACACCATCTTTGTTGCTTTCTATGCCACATCAACTCAATCAAACCAAAATTTTCCTTACAGAAAATACCACAGTGGTTTTTGATGTTTACCTTGTATATGTAGGTGTGTGTGTGTGTGTGTGTGTATGTGTGTGTGGTTCTCATGTGCGCACTATTTTTTATACTGTGTCCCTTTGCCCTAGATTGACTTTACGTTAGTCACCAGCTTACTGCTAAATTTCAATTCATCTAGCAAAATCTTCCCCTAGATACAATCCGTCTACAACCCTTCATATTTACTTTCAGCCCTTTTACATGTCTGGTTTGTATTATATTTACTGTGTGGGCTTTTTGTTGTTTGTTTGTTTGTTTGTTTTATTTTTTATATTCTGCATTTAAGAGTCATATTGACAATCTATAAGGTCAATGAATAGCATCACTTTTCCTGCCCACCAAAACTAATTCAAAACAGAGAAGTGAAAAGACAGAGTTCAAAATATGATCTCTTTACTTAATAAAAGAGATGCTACAGATGAAGACTCTGGCCTCATGCCAGGTACATTTTTAATATGGCATCTCTCTATTACACGTATGCACTCAGTCACAGACAACTAGTTGACCTGGGGACACAGCATGCCTGAGAGGCTCATCCATTCTCAGGAACAAGTAAAAATCTGCAAACAAGCCTGTGAGGGGAAAGAAAGAGAATGCAATGTCCACCAATTCCTTCGTTAACATTCACAAGTCAAGTTAGTCACTCTTATTCCTTGGCAATTATGGAAGGATCGTGTGGAAGAAAATGAAGACCAGGACAGGAATGACTCTCCAGTGAAAATATGAAACAAAGAAAAGATGATTCCCAGAGAGGGAGTTTTAAATTATGTCCACACTATCCCTCCCTTCTAGATCTGAAGCTAAGTCCCTTCCTGAGAGGGTGTAGAAAATACAATAAACACTCAAAACAAAATGAAATGGAACTTGGTAGAATGTGTCTTCACTCAGCATACCCAGACACGCTCAATCTCTCTCTCTCTCTCTCTCTCTCTCTCTCTCTCTCTCTCTCTCTCTCTCTCTCTCTCTCTCTCTCTCTCTCTCTCTCTCTCTCTCCCCCTCTGTGTGTGTGTGTGTTTCTCTTTGTCTTTCTCTCTGTCTCTCTTCATCTCTCTCCTTCTCTTTCTGTCTCTCTCTGTCTCTGACTGTCTGTCTTCCTCTTTTCTCTCTGCTTGACTTTAACTGTTATGCTCTTAAAGACAAAAATCAAGATCCAGAAGGACAAGAGTCATTTGAATGATCAACATGTAAATTAATCCACCAGCCTCAATCAAGACTCCAGAAACATCAGCTATTGCTGACACCCTGACTCCAAACAGACAGAGACTCTCAGCCAGAGCTAACAAGGCAAAGAGATCACAAATGTGATGTTTCCAGTTGCTATGTTTTGGAATTATCTAGCAAACAGCATCTAAAAGAACATGTATCATTGCTAAGCGTGTGTTGTTGTTTTACACATCAATGAATGAATGCATGATCGAGCCACTTCAAATCACCAAACATAGCTGGTAGTTCCCACATTTTTGTTCATATTGTTCAGTATGAACTACAAGACAGTCATATGTTAAAGTGTTCTGTGTAATTTTTACAGAATGATACAAAGGTAAAAATAAAGATAAATACATATAGGAAGTCACATTTATTCATTTTTACTAGGAAGAGGGAACTAAATACAAATTTTAAAATGGATTCATCTTCATCACTCTACAAATAGTTATTGATCACCTTTTATGTTCTAAGTGCTGCTCTGGCATTTGGGAAACCTTAAAACAAAACAAAGATTCTTTTAATGCCAGCGAGTATTTCTAGGCTAGGCAAGTAAATGATAAAGAGATATAATAAATTAAATAACCACATAATTTTACAGAGAGAAAAAGTAAATTGAAAGAGACGGTTAATTCTAAATGTTAACTTGAGTAATGTACACTCACCTGAGACACGAGCCTCTAGACAGGCCTATGGAGGATGACCTCATGTTAATTGACATGAGAAGACACACCCACTGTGGGAAGCATCATTCTCTGGGAGGAGTTCTCTGACGTCATCAAAAGGAAGAAGTAAGGTGAGTCTGAGCAATCACTATCCCCTACTTCCTGAGTATGGATGCAAGGTGACCAGGTACTTTAAGGAGCTATCACCTCACTTCCATACCCGGATGAACTGTAACTGTACTCAGCAACATGTGAATGACAACTTCTTTAAGTTGCTTTGGTTGGGGGGTGGGGTGGGATTTTTCCCCTACCATGCATAAAGTAAGGCGAATCAAAGTATGAGAGTCATTTCAGGCTGTTTCCAAAAAAGGAAAGAATTTAGACTTTGTGGGAAAATATTATTATGAACAAGGACAAAAAGGTGAATGAAGGGACTATTATGTCGCTATCAGGCTAACAGAAGAAGACAGAAAGCAAAAGAGTAGCCAAAAGAAAGCCTTGTGAGAAAATTAATTACAGAGCTGAAACAGGAGTAAGTAGAGTGACATTTGCAGCCAAAAAGAAGTTGGAGATAAGTGGATATGGTGTTGAGATAGTTGTGGTCAGGTCAGAAAGAATTTTATGAGACATTCAATACAGTTTATACAACTGAAGCAAGAACATCACTGACATTCTGGAATAAGCAAATTAGCTCAAGGACAGGCATTGCAGCATTAGAAAGATCAAGCTTGAGCTAGGATAAGAAAGTCTATAGGGAGGCTTGGTGAGGAATAGGTTGTTATGAATGGATAAGATGCTATTATGTTTTAATTCTCTAGAATTAAGAATGCATTCTTATTATGGCACTATAGTGAGTGAACTGATGTCATAATGAAGCTGGACAATATTTTTGACAATTCTATGCACAGTAAAGTAGTTATGAGATGAAGAACCAGGCCAAGCTCTTCTAGGAAGAAAAACGAATAGGTATGTCTGAGAAGATAGCAAAGGGAAAATCAATGTCATTTGAGTCAGGTAACATTAATGACTTCCCAACTCAAGTTGTGACTTGATATTGAGAAACATTCTGCAAGGTCTCTGTCTCTCTCTGTTTCTGTCTCTGTCTCTCTGTCTCTGTCTCTCTGTCTCTCTCTCTCTGTGCTGTGTGTGTGTGAATTGTGTGTGTGTGTGTGTGTATCACTGTACTAACCTCTCAGCTCCTGCTGAGCACCACACCTCTTTGATTCCCACGGTGATGATCATGAACTAATCATCTGAAACTGTAAGGATGCTCCCAGTTAAACGCTTTTTTTTTTAAAGAGTTGCCTTGGTCATGGAACAGTAACTAAGCAAAAAAAAAAAAAAAAAAAAAAAAAAAACAGTAACTAAGACAGCTACTATATAAATTTATAAGTACTAATACTACTAGCTAACCTACTATGCAACAAGGTATTTTTCAGTTAGAAATTTTAATTTATTATAAAGGTTTATTTAGATTATTTAGCTATTTAGCCACATTTTTATGTCATTATTTAGTATAATTTAAAAATGAGTGAAGTAAAATAGGAATATGTCTTTATATGCCTTTCATTTATCTACTCAGTTGTCTTTTTTTTTTTTTTTTAACTAAGAAACACAATCTCACAGTGGGCTCCATCAACCTCTGGCTGTTGCTGCCCTATCTTCAACAATTTTTCTTGAGCCTTAGGTGTATGAGTATTAAAGGAAGGGAGGAATGTTGTAATAATATTACAAAGAAGAAAAAGCTGAAATGTAATTATGTTTTAATCTCAAAATTGAAAACAGAAATCACTTAAAAATTTAAAAAACTTACAGACCCTGCTCATTGATTGCATAAAGAAAAAAAGAAGTTTTGATGAAAATATACTCTGTCAATAAGATGATTGATCATGAATTGCTTCTAAATATAGGCCAGTGCTATCTCAAGGGTTCCCTACTGAGAAACTAACATCTATAACAAAAACTGTATCAGGTCATGGATGTTTCTTGTATTGAAGAGGCTATAAGACACGACTCAGCCTAAAGCTTTTCAAAGTGAATGGGAAGTATGACATAAAATAGATAAAATACTACAAATACAAACATACAAACATGATTGCTAACCTTGGGTTACTTTTTATTGGTTCAATATCAAGTAACCTTGTACCAATGGCTTAAAATATATTATTTAAAAGCTTTGCAAAGAGTTTTGGACTTGATTTCAGAGAAACCACTTAGACAATATAGAAGGTGATTTGAGAGAGTATTATTGTCTTTGGTGTTAATGCATTTATAGTCTTTGTAATTCTCTGAGAGCTTAAGAGGCAAAGATTATTTAGAGTACAGATTTGTTGTTGCTGTTGTTGTTTTTAATTTAAGACGTCAAAACCTTGTTCTCATTGCCAAAGCTCTAACATTTTTCAGATTTTTTTCTAGAGTATTTAAAATGTTACTTGTAGAATTTTATTCTACTACTTAAATAGAATTTAATTATACATATCCCCATAGGATACATGTCTGATGATTGATGGGCATACTTAACATATGCAACACACACACACACACACACACACACACAACAATTCCTCTCATACAGTAGAAACAATATCTTATTATGAAGCCCTTTGCTATTTTTTGATGCCAACAGAGAGCTTTCCCCACCTGAAGTCAAGGAGCTGTTACAGCAGAGAGAGGAGATAATCTAGGAGGATGTAAACATCCATGATCACTTTAGAAGATAAAAATGAAGGGCTTCCAGGTGAGGAGCTGTCTGTAGGGCAAATAGCTCTTAGCTAGGCACCAGTGGTGTACTGGGCAGCTGCTCTATTTCAGAGATTCTGAAATGGCTCTGACTTCTTCCTTGGGTGACTATAACCAGAACAGCCTTGTTAGCCTACCATGTTTGACGGGAATCATAAGATGATATCTCACTCACACTGGATAGGAAAGCCTCTCTCCCAAGGACCTACACCTACTTTTTCAGGTATCTTTTTCAGTATAGTCACAAACTGACGCCATATCTAGCTGAGAGATGGTGATGAATGATTTCAGCTCCTTTGTAACAAAAGAAAAACTTCATACCCACTTTCCCAAAACTCCCGTCTTCACCCAAGCTCCCAAAGCAAGTTGGTGTGTTGCTACCTTTTGATTTTTTCTTTTTCCCTCATGCATACACATAGTCATTGCCCTTTTTCACGTCGCGATATAGAAGTCTGTCATCTCATGTCAGCATCTTATTTTGTTGAATGGAAGCACTGATTACCCAAAGAAGACATGTATGAAACTAGACCATTGATTTTCTGTTATGGAGATGCAGAAGGGTTGATCAGGTCATATCCAACCAAAGCATTTATAGACTATTAATGGTCACTCGGTGAGAGGACTCTTGTCTCTCATCGAGATTCACAGATAGCTAACAAATAATTGGGGTGTGCTTACCAGGTACTGATCCTCCACAAGATTTATTGGCAATTAACAGTTGCTAGGGGGGATGGGTTTCCAAGGCCATGACATGCAGATATAGAGATAGATAGACATAGGACATTGGAGATGGAGATGGAGATGGAGATGGAGATGGGATGGGGATGGGGATGGGGGTGGGGGTGGGGGTGGGGGTGGGGGTGGGGGTGGGGGTGGGGGTGAGGGTGGGGGAATGGGGATGGGGATGGTGATAGGGATAGGGATAGGAGATAAAGATGATATACATATTGCTAGTGGGGAGGGATTTTTCCATTCTTCAGTGGCAGAGCCACCCTTAAGCTTCCCATGCTTCTTTTTTTCATTGGTTATTTTATTTATTTACATTTTAAATGTGGTCCCCCTTCCCAGTTTCCCTTCCACAAACTTCCCATCCTATCACCCCTCCCCTTTGACTCTATGAGGGTGCTCCCCTACCCACTCATCTACTCCTGCCTCACCACTCTAGGGTCCCCTTACTCTGGGGTATCAAGTCTCTATAGGACCAAGGGTTTCTTTTCCCATTGTTGCCAGATAAGGCAGTCCTCTGATACATATGTAGCGGGAGTCATGAGTCCTCCATCTGTACTCCTTGTTGGTTAGTCCCTGGGAACTCTGAGTGGTCCGGTTACTTGATATAGTTCTTCCTATGGGGTTGTAATCCCCTCAGTTCCTTCAGTCCTTCTCCTAACTCTTCCACTGGGGTCCCCAGGCTCAGTCTGATGGTTGGCTATGAGTATCTGCATCTGCATTGGTCAGGTGCTGGAAAAACCTCTCAGGAAATAGACATACCAGGGTCCTGTCAGCAAGCCCTTCCTGGCATCAGCAATATTGTGAGGGTTTGGTGTCTGCAGATGAGATGTATCCCTAGGTGGGGCAGTCTCTGGATGGCCCATACTTCAGTCTCTGCTCCTTTTTGTGTCCTGCTATTTCCTTTAGATAGGAAGAACTCTGGTTTAATTCTTGAAGGGTGGGTGGCTCCATCCCTCAACTGGGGGGCCATGTCTATCTACTGGTGATGATTCTTCAAGTAACATTAACTAACCTCCTTTTTTCCCCATGCTAGTATTTTTTAAATTCCTTATTGTTAGACTATCTGAATTGGATAGCTGTCTATGATTCTCCTCATTCTTTCAGATGAATATATTATGTTTATTTGACCCCTCTTGGTTTCTAATGTATGTTAAATATTCTTTCAAGTGTATATTTGATCTCTGGTTATTATTAGTGTCTTGTAAACATGAATTGTTCAGATGCAATTATAACTTGGTTTACATTACACTACAAGGGATTCCTTCAAATTAATTTAGGGCTTAGAAGAGTTTAGGAGTATGGGATGTTACATTTGTGATATATAAAGAATATATATGTACATTGAAGTGTTTGGAGGGAAAAATGGAAAAGGGGAAATGGTTTATTATAATATTAAAAATTAAAAACAAAATAAAAAGAATAAAGACACAGTACTATGTAAGGAAAAAATTACTATGAAGGAATAGAAATTCTCAGTTATTGTCGAACATTCATGGATGCATTTCATTTCCTCCTTCTCTCTCTCTGTATGTGTGTGTGTATTCATGTGCATGGTTATATTTATTAATTAATATATGAGAAATGATATAAACCATGTCACAAAACTATCATTAATGGTTTTATAATTTCTGAATCTGGTATTCCTTAAATATGGGTGCCACTCCTATTTTCAAAACAAGATGCTCACTTCCTAAAAATACCACAAAAGAACTAGAACAAGAAAGGTAGAAAACTAAGTGCCCTCACTTCACTTCTGTGGTGAAAGCAGCTACGTTCAAACAGGTCAGGGAAATGGTATGTCACTTCACCCCAAGTTTAGGAGTCACCAGTTTGGCATTTTGAAAATGCTTATTTGATCTTCATAAAAAAATATTGGCTAACTTAGGCCAGAAATAAACCAAGATATTTGTTTTTCAGAAATAAATGGCCAATAACTACAGTGAAAGGAAGTATAAACATAAACAACCCTTGGTAATCCATACAGATAGGTTTTAAATAAAAAATACAAACATATTGAAGTTATCAAAAGCTTTGTAAGCTATAACAAGCTTGCTTTACTATAGTAGAATTACATCAAATCCCCTGATAAATGAAGCATTAGAAACAGGAGAAAGGATTTGTAATTCACTTCTTTTCACTTGCTATGTGGTATGTACCTGTCTAGGTACAGAGGACATAACAGTGGACAAAGCAGAGTGACATTGATCTCTGGCAAAATAAGCAGAAAGTTATCAATAAATAAAATGCATTATGTTATAAGGTAGAAAATGGACTTTATTTTTAAAATAGGAGTAGAGGAATAAGAATAGTTATTTATCCACTTATCAGTGAGTACATATTGTGTGAGTTCCTTTGTGAATGTGTTACCTCACTCAGGATGATGCTCTCCAGGTCCATCCATTTGGCTAGGAATTTCATAAATTCATTCTTTTTAATAGCTGAGTAGTACTCCATTGTGTAGATGTACCACATTTTCTGTATCCATTCCTCTTCTGGCTATTATAAATAAGGCTGCTATGAACATAGTGGAGTATGTGTCCTTCTTACCAGTTGGGACATCTTCTGGATATATGCCCAGGAGAGGAATTGCTGGATCTAGTGATAGTACTATGTCCAATTTTCTGAGGAACCGCCAGACTGATTTCCAGAGTGGTTGTACAAGCCTGCAATCCCACCAACAATGGAGGAGTGTTTCTCTTTCTCCACATCCACGCCAGCATCTGCTGTCACCTGAATTTTTGATCTTAGCCATTCTGACTGGTGTGACGTGGAATCTCAGGGTTGTTTTGATTTGCATTTCCCTGATGATTAAGGATGTTGAACATTTTTTCAGGTGTTTCTCTGCCATTCGGTATTCCTCAGGTGAGAATTCTTTGTTCAGTTCTGAGCCCCATTTTTAATGGGGTTATTTGATTTTCTGAAGTCCACCTTCTTGAGTTCTTTATATATGTTGGATATTAGTCCCCTATCTGATTTAGGATAGGTAAAGATCCTTTCCCAATCTGCTGGTGGTCTTTTTGTCTTATTGACGGTGTCTTTTGCCTTGCAGAAACTTTGGAGTTTCATTAGGTCCCATTTGTCAATTCTCGATCTTACAGCACAAGCCATTGCTGTTCTGTTCAGGAATTTTTCCCCTGTGCCCATATCTTCAAGGCTTTTCCCCACTTTCTCCTCTATAAGTTTCAGTGTCTCTGGTTTTATGTGAAGTTCCTTGATCCACTTAGATTTGACCTTAGTACAAGGAGATAAGTATGGATCGATTCGCATTCTTCTACACGATAACAACCAGTTGTGCCAGCACCAATTGTTGAAAATGCTGTCTTTCTTCCACTGGATGTTTTTAGCTCCCTTGTCGAAGATCAAGTGACCATAGGTGTGTGGGTTCATTTCTGGGTCTTCAATTCTATTCCATTGGTCTACTTGTCTGTCTCTATACCAGTACCATGCAGTTTTTATCACAATTGCTCTGTAGTAAAGCTTTAGGTCTGGCATGGTGATTCCGCCAGAAGTTCTTTTATCCTTGAGAAGACTTTTTGCTATCCTAGGTTTTTTGTTATTCCAGACAAATTTGCAAATTGCTCCTTCCAATTCGTTGAAGAATTGAGTTGGAATTTTGATGGGGATTGCATTGAATCTATAGATTGCTTTTGGCAAGATAGCCATTTTTACAATGTTGATCCTGCCAATCCATGAGCATGGGAGATCTTTCCATCTTCTGAGATCTTCCTTAATTTCTTTCTTCAGAGATTTGAAGTTTTTATCATACAGATCTTTCACTTCCTTAGTTAGAGTCACGCCAAGATATTTTATATTATTTGTGACTATTGAGAAGGGTGTTGTTTCCCTAATTTCTTTCTCAGCCTGTTTATTCTTTGTATAGAGAAAGGCCATTGACTTGTTTGACTTTATTTTATATCCAGCTACTTCACCGAAGCTGTTTATCAGGTTTAGGAGTTCTCTGGTAGAATTTTTAGGGTCACTTATATATACTATCATATCATCTGCAAAAAGTGATATTTTGAGTTCCTCTTTTCCAATTTGTATCCCCTTCATCTCCTTTTGTTGTCGAATTGCTCTGGCTAATACTTCAAGTACTATGTTGAAAAGGTAGGGAGAAAGTGGGCAGCCTTGTCTAGTCCCTGATTTTAGTGGGATTGCTTCCAGCTTCTCTCCATTTACTTTGATGTTGGCTACTGGTTTGCTGTAGATTGCTTTTATCATGTTTAGGTATGGGCCTTGAATTCCTGATCTTTCCAACACTTTTATCATGAATGGGTGTTGGATCTTGTCAAATGCTTTTTCTGCATCTAACGAGATGATCATGTGGTTTTTTGTCTTTGAGTTTGTTTATATAATGGATTACATTGATGGATTTTCGTATATTAAACCATCCCTGCATCCCTGGAATAAAACCTACTTGGTCAGGATGGATGATTGCTTTAATGTGTTCTTGGATTAGCCCAGAAACTTAGGATACCCAAGATATAAGATACAATTTGCTAAACACATGAAACTCAAGAAGAATGAAGACTGAAGTGTGGACAGTTTGCCCCTTCTTAGAATTGGGAAGAAAACACCCATGGAAGGAGTTACAGAGACAAAGTTTGTAGCTAAGATGAAAGGATGGACCATCTAGAGACTGCCTTATCTAGGGATCCACCCCATAATCAGCATCCAAACGCTGACACCATTGCATACCCTAGCAAGATTTTATTGAAAGGACCCAGATGTAGCTATCTCTTGTGAGACTATGCCGGGGCCTAGCAAACACATAAGTGGATGCTCACAGTCAGCTAATGGATGGATCATAGGGCTCCCAATGGAGGAGCTAGAGAAAGTAGCCAAGGAGCTAAAGGGATCTGCAACCCTATAGGTGGAACAACATTATGAACTAACCAATACCCCGGAGCTCTTGACTCTAGCTGCATATATATCAAAAGATGGCCTAGTCGGCCATCACTGGAAAGAGAGGCCCATTGGACTTGCAAACTTTATATGCCCCAGTACAGGGGAACACCAGGGCCAAAAAGGGGGAGTGGGTGGGCAGGGGAGTGGGGGTGGGTGGATATGGGGGACTTTTGCTATAGCATTGGAAATGTAAATGTGCTAAATACCTAATAAAAAATGAAAAAAAAAAAGAATAGTTATTTAAATGTTGGTAACCTAGAAAGGCTTCTTAGAGAGACAGGCGTGAGACCAAAGAGAAATGGAGAAATGGAATATAGACTTCAGGAGCATGTTTGATGCAGAGGCAAGGCTGCAGTGCATGAGTAAGTAGCCTTGGCCTGTTTAATGAGCATGGAAGTTGCATTGAGACGAAAGTAGCATTTGAACTGAGATTAATGAAGAAGATGAGGCATGACCAGAAAGCAATGTAAGTTATAGGACATCACATCACTCTGTATGAGACAGCACTCCTTTAGAGCAGTGGTTCTAAACCTGTGGGTCAAAACCCCTTTGAAGGTCACAGGACCCATTCACAGTGGTCACCACAATATAGAAACTTACAATATGATTCGCAACAGTAGCAAAATTACAGTTGTGAAGTAGCAATAACATAATTTTATGGTTTGGGGTCACCATAACATGAAGTGTCTTAAAGGGTCTCAGTGTTAAGAAGGTTGCGAACTGCTGCTCTAGAGGCACTCACACAACAGCTTACTACTTTCTGTAAATCCAGTTCCAGGGAATCTGTCCTCTATGGTCTCTACAATCTCTGCATGCATGTGGTCCACAGACATAAATGCAGGCAAAGCCACTACACACACACACACACACACACACACACACACACACACACACACACACACACACACACACACACACACACGCACACACACACGGACACGCACACACATGGACACACACACATACATACACAAATATGCACAGGCACACTCAGAAAGAAAATAATTATATATACAGGAAACTGATTATGTTTATTCCCTTCTACTTTTTTCATTTAGATTTAAAGTAGAGAGATAATAAGCCAAATCTGTGGATAAGTCAGAGGTTCTATTCCTGGGCAGTGAGAACAAAGACTACATATGTTTCCATCAGCACTTAGCCATGTCTCAACCATAGACCCTGCTTAAGTTTGGGCTCAAAAGCCCCCTATGTTTTTAAAGGCCTGCTCACAGATTTCTATTATTAGAGTTGGGGAAAAATTGAAAAAGTATGTACAGCCACATCTTCTATTCATCGGAGACATGTACTTGAAGAGAATAGTAGGACCCAGCTCCAAGTGTTCCTCTCTCAATCTCTCCACCAGGAAATGAATGACTTTGCTGGACCACACACAGTGAACCACAGGTTGAAGAGCAAAGGAGCCAACCAATCATGGACTAAAACCTCAGCAACTGTTGTCTCCCTGATGTGCTACAGTGATAGCAAATGACTACGACAGAATAGTTGGAAGGTGCTTCAGCAAACCTCGTTTGGGATATAGAAACAAGTAAAAATGAGTAATATGAATGTTGATGTTTTAGTTAAGACCAGAATATGCATATTTTCAGAGGCAATATTCTAATCCATAAGATTTTAAGATTTATCAGTATATATACATATATGATTTATCACTACACATGCAGCTGTCAGAATCTTAATCACCTGTGAGAATTTGTGTTATGCACAGCACTTAGTAAAAAAGAGACACATCTTTGTGTATGAGAGTATGCCTATGAGTGTATATGTGTGTGAATGTGTTTTCTTATTATTAAAAACTGGCCTGGAATTTTGTAATATTCTCTGCTTCTAATATAAACTGCTTTGCTATCCAGAACTTTAATCTCTTTTAAGTTTTCTTATTTAATTTATGTTTGGAATTTGTGAAACAAGAAGCATTTTGCATGTTGGATGCCTGCCTTGTTTATGAATATTACTCCATCAAATATTCATCAAGATTGGTAGCAGACAGCTGCTGATAGTGCATAAATAGGGAGTCAGGATGCTCACTGCCAAATTTTAACCTCTGTTATGTGAAGACAAAGGCTGTTCTTACTATAATCAACAACAAACTTCCCATCTTGCTTTGTATTAATAGCTGTCTGAAGGAAAAATCTAATCTTAACTTTTCTCTCTTTCCTTCCTTCCTTCCTTCCTTCCTTCCTTCCTTCCTTCCTTCCTTCCTTCCTTCCTTCTTTCTTTCTTTCTTTCTTTCTTTCTTTCTCTTTCTTTCTCTTTCTTTCTTTCCTTCTTTCTCTCCTTTCTTTCACCCATTCTTTCTTTCTTTTTCTTTCTTTCTCTTCTTTTTTGCTTGCTTTGAAGAAGATAGAATAATGGAACAAAATCAGAAGTGTCACTCATTTGGGCTGTCAGCCACTAGGTCCCAGCTTGACTGTAATGGTTGCTAATGGCTAGGATCCAGTCTAACTGCTTGATAGCCCTATCTTGTGAGGATTTTGTCCCTGCTGTTTTGGGATATGAGGGTTTTGACTGTCACCTCTGAGTTGAAGACTTCCATTTTATTTGTAGGTAATGTTAGGACTGAATTTAAGGAAGATGCAAGGTAATGGCCTTCACAAACACTGTAAACCTAGAAAAATTGCTGATACACATCTTTCCCTCTTCTTTCTTCTAAAATGATGACAAATTATACACACACACACACACACACACACACACACACACACACACACATATATATATATATATAGAGAGAGAGAGAGAGAGAGAGATGTGTGTGTGTGTGTGCTTTCTCTATACACACACACACACACACAAACACACACAAATATATGCTACAGACAGTAAAACAGTGGAACACTGGCAATCTCACATTGGGCCCTGCTTAATACATGACTGTGATGTCTCACAAATCCCAATTGGAATTAAGACTTGGAAGAATACTGGAGAGTCACTGGTCTTCATTGGGTTCCTAAAGAAATGGATTCTAATAACAGTGAAGGAATCCTACAGTAACAAAATCTATGTACTTGTCAGCAAGGGTGAGGACACATAGGCAAATAGCAAATAGTCTGCCTCCTGTGTCCTTGTGGCTGGACTGGTTCTGTCCACATTTACAGTGGGAATGCATGCTTCAAACTTTGATGGAGATAATCCCCCACAGGTGTGCCCAGCAGCTTGCATTTTGATTGATTCCAGATTAAGTGAATTGTCAATCTCAAGTCCTCAATTTGACATACAATCACGTCTGCTTGTGTCATGCTTGATTTTTAAATCACAACAATATTCAGGTCAAAATTCTACCTACTGTAACTATCCCACATACAACTGCTGACGTGCCATGTGTTTTAGAATAGGTGGTAATGTCCCCTGAGGAGTGCTTAGTCTTAGTATCTCACAACTTAAATAGATACTATAGCTTCACAAGGATTAATTAACCTCTGGTATTTTTGCCATCAATGTCATGTTAAATGACAAATAAATAGAAGGGAAAAACCACAATTATATGAACATATGTGTATACAAACATGCTTTTAACAAATACAACATAAACCTGAATGTCAGTTACCAGCCTCACTTCTGCAACTGGTCACATAGCATTCACTGGTATTTATTTTATTTCATTTTTAATGTGTAAAATGGGTGGATTTTATTGTGTGATACTAGATTAAAAATAACTATATTTACATCTGCTAGCCACTTAGGAAACAGGAGTCAGTACTACTGATTCACATATTCGCTTTGAATTAAGTTTTTTTTTTTTACTGCACTTTCCAATATTATCTGCAATGATTAGAATTAGCATGTTCTCTTAAACTTCTGTACTGAATCACAAAAAAGGTATAGTTTATTCACTGGAACTAGATCTGAAAAAGCTTACAAACTTTTCAGTCACCTTCCATCTTTGCTGTTACATCTGCCTCCCTCCATCACCATGCTGGACTCCTCTCGTTGTCCACATCCTTTCCAGGGGAATCTCGAGGCAGGAATGTCTGTCTGTTCCCTTGAAAGAATACAGACAAACCTAACTCCCCCAACTCCATTCTGTCCTCTTGAAATGTGTCTCATTTTGGCAGAATAAATAAAAATACTGGTAGGATTTTGAGAACCTAAATCTGGGCTTCCTTGGATCATAAACTAGAGACAACTCTGTCATTTGTTCTGTAGACACCCATTTTAACTATAAGACTTTTATATTTACCTGGTCTTTTGTCATTTATCTTCACTGTTGTCCTGGAATTTACATAAGACAGTTATACTTTTATAGAAATTCAAATTCACAGAGGTCAAACAATATGGCCAAGAAACCACAGGTGTAACATGCCAGAATGAGCCAAACTCATCTCACCTCATCTGAGATGCTATTACTGGAATGTGTCATGCTCCGGAGTTTAAGTAAATGAATCAGTAACTTTCTAGGTCCCTTCAGGGATTTATTTTATACTTCTACTGGCTATTTTTTCTCCTAGAATGAAAACAGATATAAACATTTGGTTATCAAATTAGATCCTCTTAATTTTAGCTGTTCATTCATATTTCTCTCATTTCTAAATTTAAAGGAAGTTATTTGTTCAATAGTCTTAAGTATTGCCTCTCAGAAAACTTTTCAAGTTACCTATTTCTATTTGTCAAAAGAGAGCCAGCTAGCATATCACAGATACCACTAATTCTTCTAAAAGGGTATTTCATATTTAAAAACAATTTTAAATATTAAAAAACCCTCATGAATTTTTATTTTCTAGAGTAGTAATATATATTTTTCTTCCTTTGCACTCAGTTTCCTCTTTATTCACTTGGGAAATATAGTCACTGTGTCTCCCTGCTGATTATCTGTCCCTAACACAATGTCAGTCTTATAGGAGTCAGGGGTTCTTGTTTTAAATATCGCCTACAAAGAACAAACCATCCTAAACTGGAAAGTGAAATTTAATATTGAATCATTTTGGCCACATAATCAATACTGCTAACATATACCCAGGAACTACATATACATAAATTTAAAAATAAATTACATGAACAATCCTGACAAGGTCAAAGAGCTTTCAACATTATGGCCCTCAACTCAAAGTAACATATAATTTAATACATGAAAAACAAGGACACTGAGCTTGGGAGCACACATAGGAAATTGTTTTGTAATTTTCTTCATTTTGATTGTATTGCTTTTCTGCCTTCTGGAGGAAAGATTTTGACTTCAAAAGTAACGAAATATTTGAGAAGGGAATTTACACCCTTCAGTTCTAAATGGTATTCTTGGGCGATTTTCTCAGCAGTCCACGTTTCTGGAGAGAGTTTATGGTTATTGAGAAGGTTCGATGGTTCTACAACAGTTATCTTGCCTTTGGGAATGTCCATGATATTCTTTTTATTTTTTTTAAACTTTTTTTTATTAGATATTTTCTTTATTTACATTTCAAATGTTATCCTCTTTCCTAGTTTCCTCTCAGAAAATCCCCTATACCCTCCCTCCTCCCCCTTCTCCCTAACCCAACCACTCCCACTTCCTGGCCCTGGCATTCCCCTATACTGGGGTCTAGAATTTTTTTTTTTTTGTGATTAAAGTTATTTTACTATGTCAGTCTTATCTTATCAAGTGAAATACCTGGGGGCATTTTTTTTATCTCAGGATGACAACCAATCCATCTCTTGCTCTCCATCCAACAGGCCCTTCATGCCTGTGCAGAACACTAACATCTGAGCTCCTTTCCAATCCACTTTCTTTTTTTTTTTCCTTTTATTTTTTTTCCATTTTTATTAGGTATTTAGCTCATTTACATTTAAGACCAAGGGCCTCTCCTCCCACTGATGGCCAACTAGGCCACCCTCTGCTGCATATGCAATCCATGATATTCTTATCAAAGTAATCTCCTATCTAAAGTCTGAATTCCTTTGGTTCTTGCGGTGGTTCAACATCTTTTACTGGCAAGGAAGGTACGGATCTTCGAAATCAACATATACATCTCTTATTAATGACAGCAGCTTGTTATCTTTTCTAGAAACTTCTTCTTCAATTTCTGGATACTGACTCAGGTGCTCCTGCAGGAGGCCGTGAGTAGAAGGGTGCTTGGGTGCCATTGGAGAGCTTCCTCTTTCTGATCTGCTCCGCTCGATTCTCTACGTTAAAGTTCCTGAAGGCGCAGGTCTCGCGAGCCTCCATCTCTATATCATGATGCCCTTAGTTCACTAAGCACGTGTCACTGGTATTTACAATGATCTTCCTTGACTACTCATTCTACATTGGCTTGCCCTATGCACGCACTGCGGCAGCTGTTCGATCTTTACCTAGAGTGGTGAGCATTTGTTCATCATTAAAGATCTAGACCTTTTGTCATCTTGTCTGGGCTAGGTGAGGATTTCCCATTAACCTTAGTAACAGGGCATGGTGATGATACCAAGAGAGAGCCTAAAGGCTCTCCTGCTCTACTGTTATCTTCCATCCTGTCATTGTGGAGAAACAATTCATTTTCCTCACTAGTAGTCTATAAACACACTCACTGTAATACTATTACTTCTTTCTTAGCCATATGATGTATGGACATCGGAAGTGGCCCTATCTGACCTTCAGTTCAATGAAATTTTTGTTGTATATCCTAACAGGTGTACCCCTCCTTGTTTGGAACCAAAATTCCTAGGACAGGAGAGTATAAGGTCTTGGGAACAGGAAGCCAAAATTTTCCTAGTGGGTGGCTAGATGTGACCATGCTTAGCCATCACAGATGGCAATAAAGCTGGCAATATTTCAATAAGTTATAATTAAATTAAGTAATTATTACATCTGAAGAGGTGACTGGACTTTTGAAATCAGTCACATCTATCCTTTAAGCATGTTAAACAGCACATCATATGGGGGACTCTCACAGAACTTTCTAGAAAAATGTTTCATTATCCTTGAAGCGATTCTTTTATTTTTAAGGTAGAATTTTGAAGGGAAAATGTTTTACAATCACTGGAATGCGTATAAATCACAATCAAGTTTAACTTACACCAAGAAGCAAACCTTTCACATCATTCTGGAAGGTCACCTTTGTTTTATCATATCTATTTTATCATTTATCATTCAAAAGTGGAAATTGATATTTAATACTGCTTACTTTTTGTTAATTTGAAGTAATACCAAGAAACCAAAACAAAGAGCTAAGATTTGAACCAAACTAGTTACTCTTCTGTACTGAGGCTTCCCACAAATCTCATCTTCCCACATATTCATTATGTAAAGTGGATGCTTCCTACTGATTTCCCAAGTAAACGCCTTGATTCCATTTACATGAGTCCTCGCCATAATGAATGTGACTCTGAATAGGAAGACATGATGTTACTGTGAAAATGTTTGCTATAGAAGTATAGTCAAAATGTTTAGTATAAGCTCTTCTGTTATCATGCATTCTGGTAAAATCACAGGTGGAAGCCAAATGTGTTACAAAGGAATAAGTATTCAAGTACCAATTAGTAACTTTCCAGGGCTACAAATCTCATGAACGGAAATACTCTGTGTCACTGTGTGACTCAGATTGACTCAGACACAAGCCTCAGAACCTTCAAGCTCAACAAAGCTATCAGGTAGAATTGTCTCCATGTGTTGACGTGAACTGTGAACTGAGACCAAGCTTCTTGTTCCAATGCAGCTTATGAGAGGAATATATCATCCAGAGAAGTCTCAAAATTGTGCCATGTAGAACTCTCTGCATCTGTTGAGCCTCGTGCATCTGAAGGACTGACCTGAGGCAATAATTTGGTCATTGTACAAGTCGAATGCTTTAATGTACCACAGAAATATGTCATAGTTTAAAATATAAGCTACTGTGACATGCCTAAACCTTCAACAGCTTGCATTTTTTTCCACAAGAAATCTAAATTGTGTTCCTGCAACGTAAGTCACCTCTCCAAGTAGCTCAGCCCAGTCAATAATGAGTCACATGAATCCACAGAGATAATAGTAATCAACCTCTATTGTTTTGAAGAAAAGGAGAAAAAGGAAAGCAATAAAACATAATATTTAATAAAACAATCAAAAATGGGTGTTCTCGAGTCTGTGTGTCTGGGCAGTGCACTTCTGGTACATATGTGAGGTCAGAGGACCTCAGTGCAAACTAGAACTGGAGTCCCTTACTAATCAGGGAAGAGGGTACAAAGCAATAGAAACTACATTCTTACCCCTTTCAGATAGAATGATTCTGTACAAACATATCTGGCTCATCCGCCAGGGAGAATTTGACACAAGTTTAAACCAGATATAAACAGTTGTGGAGAGAGGGGTAGATGGACTGCTCATATGGGAATCTTTGGCTACATTCTGATAGGTAATCTTCTTTAGAAAAAAGCTAAAAATAATCTAACCAAGTGTTTATACTCCTGAAAGTGTGACAAGAAACTATAAAAAATATATTTTATATGATAGAAAAAAATTAGTACATATGTTTTTTTAATTGGGTAAAATTATTTTCTTTTATTTTTCTTATACCATCATTTTAATAGGAAACGCTATAAAATCTATGAGGCTCTTTTGAAGAGAAACAGAAGGAAATAGAAACCACTCTTACCATTAAAAATTACTTGTTATATATCTGCTTTTATAACCTAGTTTCTGCAAAGCTCTCCTACGCCTATGCCACTAAGTAGAGAATTTTATTAATTTTCTAAAGTCTTTAATATGCAACCGCTTTAATCAATGGTTAATTAAATCAGCGATTAAATCACATTTTCGTTCAAATTATAGGAAAAAAGTCTTACTTAATATGAAAATAATTGATGTCAAGATAGTTGTCCTAAAATTTAAATATATGCTAGGAAAATAAATTGTAAAGTTATTTCCTCTAATAACTCAAATAAATACAAAGCCCTAATTACTTGTGAATGGGACATTCTGTTTTCGAACTATTAGCTCGTTCAGACTGTTTGATTGTGAACAAAACAAAATGGAATGCTTTCAGTCTCAAAAGAATGAGACTTTTCTTAGTGCCTAATTAGCTTTCCTTTTTTAAGGAAGAGGATTTGCTCAGTTGGGCCCCCCTCTTCAAAGTGGGACCAGCAAGCTCACATTGAACAAGGTCAGAGTCAGTAGACAGGGTTTCCAAGCATGCCAGATCATATTTCCTTTGGCGGTACAGAAAACAGAGAAACTTCTGAAAGTACAGGTTACCCCACAGGCTAACAAACAACTATGCCAATTGCTCCCTGGGGTAGTCCATCACAGCTGAAAGAGTTGGTGCACATAATTACTAGTGACACAAGCATTTGCCTCAGCCAACTTGATCCAGCTACCTACTGATTGTCATCAAACAAGATGGACAAATGGCCTCTCCTTTATTTGTACTTTTATCAAAAGAATTGATGTAAGCTCTTAATCAAACAGTTCACAAATAGTTAATACAATTTTATAACATAAAGCAACTATTGTCTTTTAGATACAATGAACCATGGATATTTGAGCTTTATTTCAACCAAAAATTCCTGGAGAAATGCCATAACATCGATTCAGTAAAATCTCTGACTTTCTTCTCTTGTTACAGTTTATTTTTCTAACAATGGTGTTAACCAATTTCCAATTTTCAAAATTTATTTAATTTAAAACAGAATGGAGCTTTGGAAGTAGATACTCTGGCAATTGGATAATATATCCAGTAGGGATATTTCTAGACACTATGAGCAAACTAAAGTGTTAGAAAGGTAACAAATCAAATATATTAATAATTTTCAATTTTACAGACACACCACAGTTAGCTTTAGAGAAAACTAATAGAGGGCTGGAAAAATAGCTCAGTTGTTAAAGGCAAAGGTCACAATCAAAAATAAAAAAGAAAGCTAATAGATGTTTGACATACACAAAAATAAAAACAAAACAAAACAGATGCACAAAAACTGAGACCAAGAGAAAGAAGAAAACCTCCACATTTTCTCTTATATCTGAATTCCCAATTTTTATTCAAAATAGATCTGTATTCATATAATTTAATAATATATATTAACTCCATAGGTTACATATTCATATAAGTTAAATACAATCTCTTAAAATAGAAGCCATGAGATTTATTTTTAGCACTTTTCTGTATATCGAATTAGTAAGATGAGTCAACAATATGGAGAATATTGCATGTATTAATAATATTAGTTACATTAGTGGAGAATGATTAAATATTACATATATAATCAATATTGTCATGATGTAAAATGATATGAAGATTCAAAATAATCACAATCAAAATTCCAGTGAGCTGTGTATGAGATGTTTAAAAGATGATTTCAAAGTTTATACAAAGAAGAAAAAAAGTAGCCAATGCCCTTGTAAAGAAAAAGAATACAGGGTAGTGATACTACCAATCTCATCTTAGTATAATCTTAAAACAGAATTCCATAATTAAGACAGTGGAATTAATTAGAGAATCTAGGAACACAGCAAGGGAATCTGGGTAGCATATTTAAAAATAAATTTGCATCAATATAGTCAACGTATCATTGACTGAGGAGTAAATACATTTTAGTAATCAGTGCAGGAGCAACTGGATATCCACCTGCAGAAAATAGAAGAAGTAGACACAGGTTTCATATCTCTTATAAGAGTCAACATAAAAAGTACCTCAGACTTAAATATAAAACAAAAGTTAATTTAAAATACCCCTAGAAGAAAATTCAATTTTTAAAGTTTCAAAGACATTAAGAGACATACAGTGTAGGGGAATGCCAAAACAGGGAAATGGGAGTGGGTGGGTTGGTGAGCAAGGTGAAGGGGGATGGGATAGGGCGTTTTCAGAAGGGAAACCGAGAAAGGGAATAACATTTAAAATGTAAATAAAGAAAATATATAATAATAATAATAATAATAATAATAATAATAATAATAATAATAATAATAAAAGAATTTGGAATAAATGCAATCGGCTTCAATACAATTGACTTCAGAATGGCAACTGCCCAGATCATTGACATCACTACATGCAGGAGAGGATACAGAGCTACCAAATATATGCTCAATACTAACAGAGATGTACAACAGAAGAGGTTATTTGTTATAATACTAAAAATATTTCTCCACATAAACCAGCAGTTGAAGTCATCGAAACTTATATCAGAGGGGGGTTAAAACTAATGTTCATAGAAGTTACTGCCCATAAAATTTTGCTGAAGATTAATTAATAATGCCCCGAATTTCTAAAGAACCAAAAAAAAATCTTTCAGTAGCTAGGTAAATAAACTGGTATATTAGAATCTTAATATATCATAAGAAGAAATGAATTGTCAATGGAAGAATGTGAAGGGTCTTTCAATGCATATTATGAAATGATTAAAGCCATTCTAAAAGGTCTCTGTGCCTTATGATTTCAGCAACAGGCACTCTGTAAAAAAGCAAAACCATGAAATTGTATTAAAAAATAAAAGTTGATAAAAGTGGTTGATGGGATTTAGAAAGTGGGAAAGAGAGGAAAATGGGTGATACACAGAGAATATTTAGGTCATTATGACACCATATTAATATAATGGTAATACACATCACTGTGGATTTGTTTAAAACAAAAAATACATAATACCATAAGTTGATCTCTAATGGTAACAGTGACCTTTGGGTGCTGCTGTGTCAGTGCAGCTCCATCATTGGTAACAAATATACTACTTGAATTGAGGCTGTGGTGTTTTGAATGTAAATAGCCCCCAGAGGCTCACATATTTGAATGCTTAGTCATCAATGGCACTACTTGAGAAGGATTTGGAGGTGAGACCTTGTTAGAATAGGTATGACCTTGTTGGTGAAAATGTGTCACTAGGGTGGTCTGTGAGGTTTTGAAAGCCCATGCCAGGTTCAGCATCTTATTCTTCCTGTTGCCTGTAGACCTAGATGTAGAAGTCGTAGTTTCGTCTCCAGCATGTCTGCCTGTATGCTACTATGATGATAATGAACTTAACCTCTGAAACTGTAAATTCGCCCCAATTAAGCACTTTCATTTGTAAGAGTTATTGTACTTATAGACTCTTTTCTCAGATAGAACACTGGCTATAACACTAGATAAGGTTGGTAATAGGAAGTTCACCTGTAGGTTGAGGAAGGGTATAAATAGGAACCTCCCCCCCCCCCCCAAACACAGTGGTACATCTTCCTCCTAGTTTTCCTGTGACTTGACTGCTTTAAAAATGCAACCATTTAGGTGGAACAACATTATGAACTAACCAGTACCCCTTGACTCTAGCTGCATATGTATCAAAAGATGGCCTAGTTGGCCATCACTGGAAAGAGAGGCCCATTGGACTTGCAAACTTTATATGCCCCAGTACAGGGGAACGCCAGGGCCAAAAAGTGGGAATGGGTGGGTAGGGGAGTTGGGGGGAGGGTATGGGGGACTTTTGGGATAGCATTGGAAATGTAAATAAGGAAAAATACCTAATAAAAATATTTTTTAAAAATTTATGATATCAATCTATTTTGAATAGTTTTTCAAGATCTGAATTAATGCCCTTGAGTATTATTTGAATTTTTGAAATTACTTTCACAAGAAAACGGTGGCAAATCCAGTGCCAAGATCTGCTGTGTTTTATGTGAGAGATTTCTATAATATTGTAACAATATGTTTTTGCCAACTATAGGTATTCTCATAATAAGTGTTTAATCATTAATACAAGATAAAAATACAAAGAATTGATAAAATAATTTTTTTAAAATGCAACCATTTTTTAAGGAGAAAAGAAGTATCTCATGATTCCACCAAAATTTAGGTTGATTCCACTAGCCTTCCTGCTCAGGGCCCTACAGGGATATAATCAATTTATTGGCTTGCTGGCCTCTTATTGAGAATCTCTGAAAACAATCTGCTCCTAATCTCATTTAGGTAATTCACAAAATTCTGTTCTTTGCACTCATACACTTGAGGTCTATCGCTCATTGTGGGAAGCCACATGTGCCGTTGCTGAGTGGCACTGACTACTGCTGGCCACCACGCATAAGATTGGACAAACAACCAATGTGTACATATGCAGTAAAGTTTTTTGCAAAGACACTGCCTGGCCCAGGCATGATAATGAGGTTCTGTAAGGTACTGAGAGTATAACCAATCAGATGTGAGACATGCAAATGAGGTATGATAATGAGGCTCTGTGAGGTACTGAGAGAGAGTAGCCAACAGATGAGGAACATACAAATGAGGCTTAGTGCATAACCAATCCGGGTATGAGACACGCCTCTCCTAGGCCTATAAAAGCAGCACCAGTTCTGGGCTCGAAGTCTTTTCGCCTCTACAATCAAGCTCTCCCAATAAACGTGTGCAGAAGGATCCTGTTGCAGTGTCGTTCTTCCTGGCCAGTCGAGCGCGCACAAGAGCTCATGACTGTCAGATTTAGATCATCCTCCGATGTTATTTCAACATACATTGAGTCTTTCTTATATTTGGCACATTCTTGACTTCTTTATCTCAATGACATACGTCTTTTTTCTCTTCCCTTCTCTTCTCTTCCCTTCTCTTCTCTTCTCTTCTCTTCTCTTCTCTTCTCTTCTCTTCTCTTCTCCTCTTCTCTTCTTTTATTTCTTAAAAGCTTAGTAAGACAGTACTTTCAGGGAATTCAGGGTTGACTATCTTAATGAAAGCTAGGAAGGCTTTTCACAATGCTGTCTAGTTTAGTGTTTGAATAACCAGGGGACAAGAGCCTTATGTTGGACATTTTTTTTAGCATACTGCAAACACATTGTCCATAGGCCACATCACCAGTAGCTTAAAATCAGCTACAGTAAAAATATTTCAAGACAATAGTCTTTTTCACAGTAATTGAGAAAGTTTTAATTCTGCTATGGCACCATTAAGGACTTTCAATGACCTTGTTCAACTAAACACCTTGAAAAGCTATAGAATATTGAAATAGGACAGTTAAAGCTATAAATATATTAGTAAATAATATGAATATTTAATATCAGTAATGATGATATTTTTAAAATCAGCTTTGGTTGTGGTTTACATTGTGCCACGGCTACTTGTATTCACTACAGGTGAACGCATGTCTATCATTTAAACATGGAGACAGATTCCTGTTCTCACAATAAAATTGTCATTCATATGTAAGCTCTTCTATCCACAAGACTCTAGAAACAAATCCCAGTTTAGCTATCATCTTTACTCAGAGACCTTAGCTCTATTTAGGTATATAATATAAAATAAGTCACCATGAAATTTACTAGGGTTTTGATACATCTAGACATTAATTGGTGTCCCCACAAAGGCATGCAAATTTCCTGCTTCTTAGGCTAACATAGTTTACAGGTAAGACTCGTCCCACAGGGATGGAACAAGTACAGGAGAGGATATTCATCGAGATAATATAAAAATAAGTAAAATGTGGCAGTTGACATTTAAAAATAAACAAGTATGACTTCTGAGAAACATGTTGAGGGTGCAGCAACTGTAATATTTATCTCGCGTTTGTGAGGTATTCATATATCTGAGGCACCTAGGAAGCAAATGAAAAGAAGTGATCATTGAGTGAGTGCAAACTTACAAATAGAAAAGTTGACACTATTTTTATCTCTTTTTTCATGTCATCATTTTTCTGAGTATTCTTGTAATATCTATATCTTTGCAGATAATCTTATCAAAATAATATGGTCTCTTTTTTCCTATTTTTCAAATAACTTACCCTTTCCCCTTATACTGAGCATGCCACTAAGAAATCTATCCTCTTTCATTGTTTTTGAGTTCAATGGAAATGCTTCTAAGGTTTCATTCACCACAGGCCATAACCTCTTTTTTTTTTAACATTCTAACCATTTATACCTTTTGTAATATGAAAAGTGTTCTGTTAAAAATTCTTTCCTGTTAATAGCTTTTACAGAGTTAGAATATTTTTACAGTCTTATCTCTATGACCATGGTTTTTCTCCCTAAGTTTTTTTTAATATGGTAAATTATATTGATATTCCCTTTATAACAACTTATTTATGTATTCATAGGACATGAGTTATAATATCGTTATCATAATACTAAAGGCATACTTGTGTTTGTATGAAACTGCGTGAGTATGCCAACAAGTGGTTGAATTCAACATTTTATTTAGGAATTGGTTAAATGAAATTAGATAATAGTTTTGTTTGTCCTACTTAGGTACTAAGATTAAATTGATTTCTATAGCTGTATTTTCCTTGCTAATCTTAAAATAATATTCATATGAGAGGATAATATAATAACTTTAATTTTGCTGCAACTTAACTCATAACAATGTTTGAACTTGGCAGCATATTCATGGAGAAAATTCACCTACTGATTCTCCTTTTATTCTTCAGTTCATCTAGATTTTGTTTTGATCACAGTTTCTCCATTCATTAATGTATATCTTTCAATAATTTTGTTTTTTAAAACAATTTCTTATGCATAAAATTGTATAAACTACTCACCTTATAAAAAGTTTCTATTCAACCTTTCCCATGAGGCCTGTCCATTCCTAACAAAAACTGTCTCTTCTTTTTTTATGTTATTTTTGCATTCTTGCCAGAGTTTTATCTTATTATTTAAGGAGAAAAAAATATTGTTTCTGTTCACATCTGTTTTTAGTGCTTACTGCCAAATTCATTAATCCAGGAACTCATAAATGCTGTGCAAGCAATTTATCATTTAACTATACCGTTCTTTTTATAAAAGGATTTATTTTATTATGTATTCATGTTTGAGTATTGTGTGACTCTCTCTGTATGTGTGTGTGTGTGTGTGTGTGTGTGTGTGTGAAAGAGAGAGAGAGAGAGAGAGAGAGAGGGAGAGAGAGAGAGAGAGAGATAGATAGAGAGAGAGAGTGTATGTGTAAATTTACATATGGGGACTCATGGAGACCAGAAGAGAGTGTCTGACCTCTGGAGTACAAGTGGCTTGGGGCTATCCAATAAAGATGCTGGCAACTGAACTCTGAGTTCAGCAAACACTCAACCTACCTTCTGATTTGTATCTAGTATTTCTCCTTCCTACTCCTTTCTACTAGCGACCTCATCTTCAACCTCATCCAGTTTCTAGAGTTGACGGATTAAGTCATTTACATCACTATTTAAGACAATAGCTTGACAAAATTATGCAAATATAGTTTTTTTTCTAAATTATCAAGAAATCTAGTTAGAAAATTCTAAATGCATGGATAAATTTGCCTTTTTGGATAGCAGTTTGTATTTGATGTTAAAGCATCGTGATGAGAAAACAATGCATAAATTATATGAAGGTGCTCCTTAACTTACAATGTGGTGTGCTATGATAAAGCCATCATAAGTACAAATGTCATGAGTCAAAGGTGTTTTTTGTACACCTCAACTACAAAATAAATATCATAGTTTAACCTTATCTGCCTTCGACAGATTCAGAACTCTTAACAGCCACTGAAGTCCTCTGACATGAAACCTATTTTATAATACAAATTGCTCACATCAAGAACTGCAGATTATCAATATTTACTTTCGTGATTGGGTGTCCAACTGGAAATACCATCAATCTGCCATAACCTGCCATTCCATACTTGTGAAACACACTGTGCATTGTTAGGCAGAACACTTTCAACATTCAAAATTGTGATTTCTGTTTACTGAATATACTTATGAAGTCTGAACATCATAAGTTTAGCCATCATAATTTTGAGGCTGTCTATATAATAAGTTTGCTGAGATTCTCTTAATATAAAATTAATAATTATTTTCTATTCAATTTAATAACTATAGTAACATATTGTTGACATCATATCAGCTTGAAATACATAAGGAAAATGATTTTAGTTATTTTCCCATTTCTATAAACCTTGTGCCTTGTTATTTTACCCTGAATTTTTCTCTGTGTAACCCAAAGCACAGCCTTACTAATTATATTATAAACAATGTACATATTAATTATTTAACCACTTATTAAGCAAGATCCTCATCTCCTCTAATGGCTATGAATTTCTAAGAAATTCTTTGTAATTCTGTCAAATTTGCTTGATATAGTTTAGGTTTCTGATGTTATGTCTCTGAAAACCTATAATTATATGCTCTTGATGAATTGGTTGCTGTTTGCACAAATTTCTTTTGTTTCTGTTCTTTGTAAGAATTCTCACATTACGTTTTCTTTTCCTTCATATTAGTATTTCTATAATTTTTAAATTTTAGCCCTCCTGACATTCGGTCTAGGAAGTCCTCTGGCCATGCATTTGCTTTCAGAAGTTCTGTGAGAACGAGGTTACTTTTTTCAGAATACTAATATGCCACTTTTCACAGCCAATATTTAGTGAGTGCCAGCGGGATTTGCCAGACACTAACTAAAATAAAAAAATGACAAGGAATTGACAGGAGAATCCAGCATCCTTTATTTATCACCACAGAAAAGTTCTGCAAAGCTGAAAACAAGACAACTCTTTGTAATAACTTTGTTTATTACTGAAAAATTGTTTTTAAATAGGTAATTGTAAGGACATACAGTAAATTTATCATTGTTACTGTGAAGAAAATAATAAGAATTCCCTGCAATTCCCCATTTTCATTTTAATAAGATTAAAAACCAGTGATATAAATCATATAAAATGAACAGAAATTCTTTGAGGTTCTCAATAAGGTTTTCAGTTCTGATCAGAGGTTGCGCTTCTGTGAGGTCACTAAATCAACATAATGAGGAAACGACCATTCTTATGTGTATTATCTATGTGTAAGGAAAAGAAAAAGAGATCCTAAGGTATATTGTCACTTAAAACAATTGCACAGATAATGTACATTCAGGATCTCATCTTGAAGCGGTAATATTTAAGTTAGATAGCCATAGGAACTCTAGCATGAATAAAAAATATTGAGAGAAGTATAGTCTCATAGTTAATAAGCTGAGTTTTTTTTCACTTCACTTTTATGTTTTAAACAAAAACCACCTGATTACAAGTAACTCACAAATAAAAGACATTTCATAATCAGGTTTGCAACACCCAAAGTCTACACACATCACTGAACTTCTCTGCACTTAGGATAGCCATTCAGAAACCATGTTACTCAAGGTCCTAACACAAAAACCATACCTCTTTAGATAAAAATAGTTTTAATTCCAACAATTCTATGTTGATATTTTATATATAACTAATAGAATATACTGTTTTTCAAACAATCTAACCTATATCTTAGAGGATTTAGTATTTCAGGTGCAGCATGGTTGGTGATATATTTTGCCTTTTTTTTTTCTAACATGCCGATTTCACATAGTATTCATTTCTTTCCACAATTCACCTTTTCCACAACATCTAATGTATTCACTAGAACTTCCTCTATTAATAAGCCTTTGAAAAGTTAATAAACATTCTTATGATTCTAAACACAGGTTTTAAATTAATTTTTAGAAGTCAATGTATCTACTATTAAAAAAAAATCCTTCCAATTTCTACTTCACTTCCCCCTAGCTACACTGAGCCCTATATGTTTATTGAAAAAGAGATCAGCTTTATTGTTTATTTATCCTGCAATATGTTTCAGAGGTCAGACAAGGCACACATGCCCTAAGAGAGACTCAGGTACCATGGTTAAGATATTCTCTTGTGCCTTCAATGGTATCTGCTTTCTCTTTTTATTTTATTTTTTTCATTTCATTTTAGTTCTATTCCTTCTTTTAAAGAGCAAATTTAGTTTGAGACTTGAAACTGTAGTCACTGTTGGGAAAAAAAATACTTCTAATCTATTACTATGACCCAACCTAAATCATATACTTCACCTGAACTAGATTAAGGCTCTTCTTGGGATTCCCTTATTGTTATCTATGCACCACTAGCCCTCCAGTGACTCTGAATTCCCTCTTCAGTCTTCAAATTTCTATAATGAATTTGACTCATAGTGTGGTTCACGTGTTCTTTATTCCACACGGACCTCCCAGAAGAGCCCATATGGAATGAATTCTCCTGCATTTTTAACCATTTTTTCTGTGCTATTCAAAATTCAGGTATCTACTGTCTGGTTACTTTATAGTTATGTGAAGTTTGATCTTACCTACTCAATTATAATATGAGTTCCTTGATGAGAGATTACTTAACTTGTCTTTGAACGTTCCCCATCATAAAATACAAGATTATTCAGAAACATTAACAAAGCATAATTTCCAGAATGGAATCTCTCAGTTTAGGCACATTGACAATCATTCCTACCACCTAGTAATAGGTAGAAAATAAATGAGCTTTGGATTCTCTCTCCCTCAGCTTTTCTACCTCATCACAGTTCTGGAAATCAAAAGGAGAGGTTTCCCTTGGTACAAACTGGCCTCTTTTTCTACTATCATCTGCCAAATCATCTTGGATCTTACTACCACCAAAGATAATTAAAATGCACAAGTTACTTCCCTTACTAGGAGGGTTAAAACATTCCAAGATGTTTTCAGGCATTGATACTTAGTATTACTTTTATTTATTGGATATTTTATTTACTTACATTTCAAATGTTATCCCCTTTTCTGGTTTCTATTCCAGAAACCCCCTATCCCATCCCCATCCCCCTGCTTCTATAAGGGTGTTTCCCCACCCACCCACTCCTGCCTCCCCACCCTGGCATTCCTCTACACTGGGTCATTGAGCTTCCACAGGACTAAGGGTCTCTCCTCCCATTGATACCTGACAAGTCCATCCTCGGCTACTTATGCAGCTAGAGCCATGGGTCATTCACTCCATGTGTACTCTTTGGTTGATGGTTTAGTCCCTGGGAGCTCTATAGAAAAGCAATCCCTAGTCCTGAGTAGTTGTAAATCCTAGGAGCCACAACAATGCCCACCATGGCAATATACACACAGAGTGCAATTGTGAAACATATATTTCTAGAGTAACCTAGTTATTTATTTTGACTTAAAACTGCCACAATTGAGAGAGGGGACTCATGCTTTGGTCTATAAATCTGCATGTGCCTGGTGAGGTCATAGATTCTAGACTTACTTTTCCTGAACCAGTATAATTTCTAACTGTATTTTACTACATTTAGAATATATATATAGTAGCTCTCACCACTTATGAAAGAATCCACTTTTTGTAGTAGATGAAAACTATTATAGCAATTCACAAGTGGAAAAATGAAAAGAAAACTCAATGTGGGGTGTGTAGCCCCAATTGATACATCTACATATCCCTAGCACAACCCCTACACCCAAGGTTCAGGTGACATTCTCAAAGACAGGGCAGAAAGACTGTAAGAGCCAGAGGGCCCACGTATCTGTTATTAGCCAAGGTCCCTGTCCATGTGTGACAGGACAGCTGAGCCCATGATACTGCAAAAATACTGTCACTTAAACTATACTTACAGAATCAAAATACCCCATTGACATGTCAATACTAAGGAGGAAAATTGCATAAGGTCTTACTCGAGATAAAGAGCTATAAGTAATCAATGGGCTGCTGAGAGATAGAGAATTGATCTTCTCCAGGGAAGAAACCCATACATTTTAGCCTATCCCAAACAGTCATCTAGAAGCACACATATATGAGCAACAACAAGTGGATTCATTAGAATGTGTGTGTGTGTGTGTGTGTGTGTGTGTGTGTGTGTGTGAGAGAGAGAGAGAGAGAGAGAGAGAGAGAGAGAGAGAGAGAGAGAGAATAATTTAAAAAGATGTCATGAATTTGAAAGAAGTCTGGTGGGACACAGAGAGTTGGAAGAGGGAGAGGTGTAAATGATAGAAATGTAGTACTCCAATAAGCAATTCTCAAAAAATTAAAATAGAAAAAGAATGGAATATAATAGACTATTGAGATGTCTATCATATGTAGGATAAAGGTCATCCATATAAGCAATGATTTTATGTATTCTAATTTTCTTGTTTTCACAGATGCATGTTATATTAGCTTAGTAAAATGCAATTTGCAAATTATTTATGTAGTCTACTTTTCCAAATGCTTGTCATTCTCTATCTTCATTTTTGATCAATAAATAATTATAAAATTCCTACTGTTTTATATGTAGCATACTTGGCATTAAGTATGTGACAATGAATAAGTCACATTCTCTGTTCTCATTTAGCTGGAGGTAGAGGAGGAAAATGATGATGTCTAAAATGATCACGTTAAAATCATGTGGTAAATCTAAGGTGTGAGATAGTATCTTGTTTATTGAGAGAACAAGAATGACTTCCATGATTACATAGCCCAAATATTAAAGATGAGTAATGAGTTAAGTAGATATTGTCACTGAGGCATTTTAAACATAATATGTAATTGCTAGGAATACTAAAAATTTATAGAAAGTGTCAAAGACTGGAGCCACCCAGTTACATAATAAGGACTGTCAGCTGGTTGACAGCAATCTGAGAGGAAAGGTGTAGTTAGCATGTTCCAAGCTGTATGACCTATAGCTGGTTCTTTTCAAAATATAGTTTCATAGTCAAAACAATCTACATTTCATGTAATCACAATTAAAAGCTTAAAGTCTAGGTAAAATCCTGAATTCATCAAGCCAATTACATGTTAATTAGGCAATTTTAAATTCACATAAATTCTAGTTATTTTGTCTTCACTGGGAAACTATTGATTCTATGCTACCCAAATATTTCACAAAACACTTTATGCGAGTATTGAAAAGAGGCTATAGGGTAGATACTGGGTCCTTCATTTCATATGTGTATATGTATACTGATAATGTTGGACTTTATTTAGAATTCAGTAGGAAATCAACCTCAGTATTCAAAAGGAAAATGGCTTGTTTGGGGCTGTGATGAGGGACTGTAATTCTGTATGTGCATAAGACAGTGTGGAGGAGAGAGAGGCAGGAGGCTGGGATTCCAGTGAGGAGATTTCCTTCTTGGAACAGTTCAAAACACAAAACTATAAACATATGTATTGGAAATGTTTCTAGATTTATTAAATTCTATGATAATATACGAGAGAGATTTCTTTGAAAATTTATAACAGATGCCAGAAAGAGTACTATCCACTTTATCATCAATTAACATATATTTGGGATCTCCAGGGGCCACTACACTTGTTTACAACAACCCAAAACAAATTGCAACAGCCTTGCCTTGCTGTCAAACTGGAGGATAAATGATCAAGATAAAAATAATTAATTTCAAGTGGACTCAATTACTGTAGTCAGTCACTACTCAAGTATTTATTTAAGGACCCATTTGGGTGCAAGGCAATTTGTGAGATTCTAGTAAAAATCCATAACGATGCTAATGACAAGAGGATTTTTTTCATGACACAATAATATGAAATTCAAGTGGGAGTTTAAATTAAAACTGAGCCCTATGCTTCATCTATACTGAGTCTCACAGAAATAAAAAGGCAGTCCACCAGTGAACTTCCATTAAATAATTATAGTCAGGAGCCCATCAAGGAAGAGATCTTTGAACATCCCATCATTTAAGAGGATATCAAAATGGACTTATTCTGAAGTATTAGAAAACTCATATACCCATTCAATCAAACAGTCTAAAACTGAACAAACATGTTTAGTTCAAGTAAAGTCACTAAACAAACACAGATACAACAGTGAACAAAATTTTCTTAAATTCTTCTTGTCAGGGTTGAATTCTGTCAATGAAGACAAATCAGAAATAAGAGATGCAGGTATCTCTGTGCTAAATGCAATGGAGAGCAGATAGAGATATCAAAACTTCCAAAGAACTGGGGAGAAAATACTTCTGGAGAAAAAGTAGAATATGCTCATGCCCAGAGGTAGGCTCTTCTGTGACTAAGTTAGAAAGAATAACCGAAAAAAAAAAAAAAGCAAGATAAATGATTTGGAGGGGAAAAAAATCAGGCATAGATAATGTGGGTTCATTTAAATGAGTTTGGTTTTATTCTGGGGTGTGGTAAACACCTTGGAAGTTATTGAAGAGTAGAAAGATTGATTGAGCTATCACTACAGAGGGTTATTTTGGCTGCTGTTGAGAGATTGGAAGGTGTGTTAAGAGGGACAGAAATAGGTGGCATGCCACACGGATAACTGGAAGAGCATAACAATAGAAAGGGGTCAGAATTAAGGTTCATTTTGACAGTAGTGCTGACAGGGCTTGCTCTATTGGCTGCCAATAATGACTTCAAATGGTTTGGGCAGCTCAGGAAATGGAATTGTCATCAAATGGAACATGGACATCTGTATGTTGGAGAAGGCTGAGTGAGAGAGTGAGTATGCTAAGTTTTAAATTCAGAGTTCAGCACCAGGCTGGGGATGTGGAGTGTGCAGCTGCATATAAGAGAAGTCAGGGCTGAAGATGGAAATTTTAAAAATGAGCGATATCAAGGGGGAGAAAACAGAAAAAATATAGGGCCAGGGACTGAGCTCTGAAAAAAATGCCAGTATTTAAAAATTGAGGAAGACAAGGAACTACTAGAGTGCACTGAGGGAGAAAAACCAAGTAAGTATAGAAAGCAGAGGAAAGTGATAACCTGAAATCTCTTTAACAAATTGCTTCAAGAAAAATCAGGAAGAGTTTCCCAAGCACAGCTGATAGATTAAGCAAAACTGGAATTTAAGCATTAATAATAGTATATAGTTACAAAAATTGCTAATGACTTGACCAAAACCCACCAAAAGTTTAGTAGAGAGATAAAAGCATAATTATCATTGGAATGGATGTAATAAAGTAGAAAAAATTTGAAAGTAACTATAGTTACCTTTTTTTGTTGTTGTTTTTCAGAGTGGAAGCTGCACCATATTTATTTGCTGATGATGCTTCTTTGGGATATGGGTGAGCTCTAGATTTTCATCGTCCTTTAGAAGCAGTCCTGACCCACCATAGAGACAGAAGTCCCTTAAAACCAGGCTGAGTGTGGGGACATCAATTCCCAGTTCCCAATGCTCTTTGCAGGGCTAGAGAGATGGAGGCCGCTTTCCAGGTGAAGCTCTCCCCCTCCCATACCAGATTTCTCTGCCCTACCTTCATGGCAGCTGAGCTTCAACAGGATCCAACTGGAGCCCCTTGCTGAGGCAGGGGTTTATCAAAGAAACCTTTAGCCACCAATCGTTTTGTTTCTTCAAGACAGGCTTTCTCTGTAGACCAGTCTGGCCTTGATCTCTGAAGTTAACTTTTTAAAGTAGACTTTCAGCAAACCGGAGGCTAGACAGGAGCTTTGAAACACAGTTGCTAATTTTCAATAAGAACTGGTGCAGAGCAGAGGGTCTCCAGTGTTAACATTTTAGAAGATTTTCTGGAAGTCATACTACTCTCAGTTCTAACTGGAAAGCAGGTCCCAATTGCTTTAGTAAATGTATATACTTGTACATAGAAGAGACCTTTCTCGTTTCTTCCAGACTTAATCTGTGGAATAAGAAGTGAAGTCATCCATAAGGAGTCAGGTCTGGGGGGAACACATGAACAGTGAATAAAATGTGTTGTCGTTATTCTTTACAGATTTGAGTAAAGAGTAAACAGAAGAAAATTGACTCTGGGGAAAAATACAAAATGGAATTATCAGGCAATCCAGAATTTCACTGAAGGTTAATGTTGTTTGAAATTTTGTCAGCAGAATGACTCTATTTTCTTGTTCTTTTCTTTTCTTACAGCCAAATTATGGTATACTGAGGCACAGAGTAATAAGGGGTTTGACTTAGCCCATAATAAACATTTGTAACACGAGAATAACAGGGCAAGACATTCCAAAGTGAAATGCTAGGTGAGGAAGAGAAGGTACTGATAGACAATAGAAGACAAGCCAAGTAAAGACAAAAGTTATATGTGATCAGAAGAATGAGAAGAAGAAAAGGAGAACCAAGTGGATTGTAGCCCCTAAAACGATCATTAAAATTTAAGAGGCAGAGGTGAAATCAGAGAAATAGCAGTGAAGATCAGGGTGTTCAAGACTGATGCTGCAGCTGTGATGATGAACGCAGACCAAAGATTGAATTAAATCCGCAAATTATCGGTAAAACATACCACACCACTGGATGTTTCTGTGAGAGTGTTCCTGGGAAGATCAAGCAGCTAGTGAGTCCGGCGCTGACTATGGGTAATACTATCCCATAAGCTAAGGGCTCCAATATGATTAAAGACCTAAGGAAAAGGCTTATGCATGAATTCTTTCTCTAAATCCTAACCAATATTATTTGACCTGCTCTCCAGCACATACCATGCTAGAATAAAATCTCTTAAGCCATGAGCCTGAAGCACTGCTTCCCTTACATTGTCAAGTCATGTATTTCATAACAATGATTAAAGAAAGGGATTACTAGCAAAATGACAGATGATAATACTGCTAATTATAAATTGCATTTATCTATTGGTGTGGGGGATGAGCCTGTGTGTGCACATTTATTTATGTGTTCTACAGCTTAATTGCAGAGATCAGAGGACAACTTTCCCAAGAGTTGGTTTTCTCCTCCCTTAGTTGGGAAAGTATCTAGGGTCATCAGGCTTGGCAACAAGCATTGTTGCCCACTGAATGATTCTGCTGATCTACCTGTTTTAAACAATTTCAGATAAATATATAATCACGGGGGTTGTAGGAGCTGGGGGCAGCACTGGACAATTGTAGGACAGCAAGACAGAGAGCAGAAAAGGCAAGATATTTAAAATAAGCCATTTATGCACAGCGAGATTATGTTGTTCTGTTTGTTTTCTTTTCAAGAGTTGAGAATAGAAGGGACTTAACATTAGACAGGAACACTTTTTTTTAAAATTGGATAATTGTGACAGGGTAATAGGAGTTATCAGGTAAGAATAACTGACTTTAATCATTTTAGGCACTGAGCAAATAGATTCGATCATATTTAAACATGTACACAGATTGCCTTATTAACATCATTCGTATTAAAGTCAAGCTTTTGATTTGGTGGGTACGGAGTAGAGTTCCTATAACCACAGTAGAAAAAAAAATGTACCACAGTAGAAAAAAAATGTACTGACCAAGAAGAAAGAGTCAGACAGAATATAAAAATTTGAGTTTAAAGTATATCAGAGGCTACTCGAGAGAATTCTTAACTTTCTTTTTTTTAAAGGATTTTTTTTTCAAACAGCATAGTGCCAGATTACATTGTGATATTCAAAATAATAATCCTGCCCAAACTAGGAGAAAATGTTTAGTGATGTCTAATACATAAACAGGTGTTCTGTATATATGTAGAACTTTGAACATAAACATTTTATTTAGGTAGTGAATGATGTATGACTTTTTTTTTTCCCCAAGATAAAAATTACCTAATATGGAAAAAGGCATCTTCCTTTCTTCTGGTGGCAGCAACCAGGCAAGCCAGTTTAGTGCATATAAATACATCTAGGAGCTGTGGAGGAAGGGGTTCTTTGTGATGTACTCTAATCCAAGGGTCTGCTGCTGACAATACGACCAGCTCTCTGCCCTGCACAGGGTTCCCTGCCTCACACAGCCTGATAGAGTATGAAAGCTGGGATACAAGGCCATGAAAGGTTATGTCACATACAGGTTATGTGTACTTCACAGTGGCTGCAAATGCCCAGTTCCTAAGGGTTCAACGTATGGCAAGCCTGTCCATCATGGTGATAAACAGCTAAAGTTTACCCAAAGCCTTCAGTATGTGGCTGAACGGATGCCATTGTAGGGTATTGAGAGTTTTGAATTCTGGGTTGGTGAAGATCCCACATAAAAATTTATTTAAGGCTATCCTCGTTGATCCAATCCATAAAGCTCTCAGAAGGAATCCTAACACCCAGTGGATCACCAAACCAGCCACCAAGCACAGAGAGATGAGTGGGCTGATACAGGCTACAAGAGCAGTGGTCTTGGAAAGGACCCCAAGTTCCATCACATTCAGTGTGCAACCTGGAGACCTCACTATATCCTCAGTTTCTCCATTACTGCCAATGCACACAATGTTTGTAAAATTCATACCCAATAAACAATTTAAGATATTAAAAAAATTACAAAATATATTATGGAATTCTTAACAAATGGTTGCTAAAGAATACTAAAGTGTATGCAACCAGGCAGAAATTATCGGTTTTACTCTTTGTCACAGAAGGTGCTTTTTTTTTTCCCAAATTGTCTCCTTTTTTTTTTTATTACGTATTTTCCTCAATTACATTTCCAATGCTATCCCAAAAGTCCCCCATACCCTCCCCCCCCCACTTCCCTACCCACCCATTCCCATTTTGTTGGCCCTGGCGTTCCCCTGTACTGGGGCATATAAAGTTTGCAAGTCCAATGGGCCTCTCTTTCCAGTGATGGCCGACTAGGCCATCTTTTGATACATACGCAGCTAGAGTCAAGAGCTCTGGAGTACTGGTTAGTTCATAATGTTGTTCCACCTATAGGGTTGCAGATCCCTTTAGCTCCTTGGGTACTTTCTCTAGCTCCTCCATTGGGAGCCCTGTGATCCATCCAATAGCTGACTGTGAGCATCCACTTCTGTGTTTGCTAGGCCTCGGCATAGTCTCACAAGAGACAGCTATATCTGGGTCCTTTCAGCAAAATCTTCCTAGTGTATGCAATGGTGTCAGCATTTGGAAGCTGATTATGGGATGGATCCCTGGATATGGCCGTCTCTAAATGGTCCATCCTTTCGTCACAGCTCCAAACTTTGTTTCTGTAACTCCTTCCATGGGTGTTTTGTTCCCAATTCTAAGAAGGGGCACAGTGTCCCCACTTTGGTCTTCGTTCTTCTTGAGTTTCATGTGTTTAGCAATTTGTATCTTATATCTTGGTTATCCTAAGTTTTGGGCTAATATCCACTTATCACTGAGTACATATCATGTGAGTTTCTTTGTGATTGTGTTACCTCACTCAGGATGATGCCCTCCAGGTCCATCCATTTGCCTAGGAATTTCATAAATTCATTCTTTTTAATAGCTGAGTAGTACTCCATTGTGTAAATGTACCACATTTTCTGTATCCATTCCTCTGTTGAGTGGCATCTCGGTTCTTTCCAGCTTCTGGCTATTATAAATAAGGCTGCTATGAACATAGTGGAGCATGTGTCCTTCTTACCGGTTGGGACATCTTCTGGATATATGCCCAGGAGAGGTATTGCTGGATCCTCCGGTAATACTATGTCCAATTTTCTAAGGAACCACCAGACTGATTTCCAGAGAAGGTGCTTTTTGTGTATTTTGCTTTTATAGCACAGAGTGCCCTGAAGGGAGCAGGGAAAGCTGGACAAAGTCAGGCTTAATGGTTGATACCTGTTATTTAAGCACTTGGGAGGCAGATGTAGAGGGATTGCTACAAATTAAGGCCAGCAAGGAGTACAGTGTTTGAGAAAGGATGTTTGGCCTTTTGCTTATTTGAAGGATTTAGAAGACCCCAAGGAAATTGGATTGTGGCACTTGTGATCCATCAGAATTAAGGAATGGTCTTGACATATATGAAAATATATATCCTAAAAGATGATAAGTGTAGTATACCACACAAATACTCAAAAGTAACATAATCTGTTCTCCTAGCTAAAGCATTAAAAGGAGCCATTTCATGGCACTGGAAAGGAAGGGAAAAAGGCTCAGTTACCTCTAACATGCTTTCCCTCTTTTGACAGATAGTAGAAACATACATGGAACCCAGCTAATTCTACTTGACTGCTATTGTAGCTAAAGAGGAATAGAGTCAGAAAAACCAGGGTTAGCTCCAACTTGAAGCATCACAGGTCTCTGAGATTATGAATTGGATTGATGAATTTTTCTTTCCTGAAGAACAACATGCAGATTAAAGAGCTTTTAACTGTTCTTGATGCAATCAAAAGGTTATGGTTGTCTGCTAAAAACTCAGTTTCGGCCACAGTTTATGCAAGTTGTTCGCATTACTCCCTCGGTAATGATGTACTTGGCCCCACGACTTGTGGTCTGGTTCTCATTTGTTTGGTATTGCATTCCAAGACTGCAATGACTCAGAAATGTCCCCTATTTTTTTACAGTAAGAACTAGCATGGTTTGCCTGAAGCATCTCAAGTTTAATTGTTTGTCTATGATCTTCCCACAATATGTCCAAGCAGGTGTATATGGGTAAAGACTTCAACAAGTTGAGTGAAAATATTAGTCTTTTAACCAGAAACCTTCTGAAGTTATTGCTAAAATTCTTTGACACCCACAGAAAATTTCATTTCTTTTGATACAATAGAATATTATTATCAAAATATACTTGATAACTCTTACCAAGTAATCTATTCAGGATGCAAAAACAACAACAACAACAACAACAAAAATCAACAAAAACAACAACAACAACAACAACAACAAAACATTTTCCAAAAGTTAAAGGAACCAAATACATTTTAAATATGTAGAAATAGCTATGAGGGAACATGAAATTTGACTATAAATACATTTGAAGATACATTCTATGGAAGAGGAACTTAGTCTCAAAATGCCTGTTTCCTGGGACACCAGACTTCCCTGCATCATGAAATTAAGTTATTCGTTCAGTGAGGGGGAAAAAAAGTTCTCCTTTATGGCTTACCTTGCTTCATGTTTATATTCTAAAATTCCCTTCTCTACACCTTTTTCCTGTATTGTTATGACTTTCTTCTTTCCTGACCAGCAGCAAAATGTAACTTATGCCAGAAACAGAGGGAATAACACCTTTTAAGATATAATCTTCTATAGAATAGTGCTTAAGTGTGCAGTCTTCTATAATACATTAAGTTCAATAAGATATAAACTTATGAATTGCTTATGAAAATATGAACTAATATTATATAAAAAGAACTAATGTTTAGAATGGTCTTAAATAAATAAAGAGACTAAGGATACAGTTCACTTGGTAGCATACTTGCCATGCAAACATTAGGACCTGAGTCAAGATCTTCACCAATCACATCCAAATGGAGGTGCAGCAGCATTGTCTGTATGTGTGACCCCAGTGTTGAGGAGATTGAGGTGCAGAGCCAAGTCAGTGAGCTTCAAATTCAGTGAATGGTCTTGTCTCAAAAGATGAGAAGGGAAGTGACTGAGGAAGACATGATTTCAACCACAGCCCCCTCCTACAAGAACTCATGTCCCACATACACGTGGATCACCACCACCCCTATACCCAAAGAAACAAAACACATAACAACAAGTTTTAATGAGAAGGGGAAACTTAGGCAAAAGATGCAGTCCCACCTGCCTATGAAGAGCAGACCTTTACTTGATCATTCCACCGGGTACCCTAGGGTAGCAGCAAGTACCAGGGACAAGAGACTTTCACTGTACTAGGTGTCCCTGTAGCACGTGCTGCCAAACATTTTCAACAAATACTTGAAAAAAAAAAACTTAGAGCAAAGGCCTAATAGAGACTTAAACCCACCATCCAGAGGTTAAAAAGAAAGAAATGCAGTCTCGGTTACTTAAAATTGTTCTAATTTGACAAGAGTTGTCTGGATGCAGCAGGGATTCATTGCTTGATAAAGGAAGGCTACTATCTCTGTTCTGTTTTCTCTATTATGCAGCAAATGTATGGGCATTGTTACCCACATTTTATCTAGCAATTTTCAAAAGAATAAGCAGCCCTTTACATTGACCTCCTTCATTGTATATATAGGTTATTAGATTTCTCACTCTTCTTTATCACTGATTGGTGGAAATCTAAGCCTGAAGCAAAACCTGCCGAACATCTGTTTCTGGATATCACCCCCACACGGTGACAAGAAGACTCAGCAGACAGCACAACAGTGTTCCTGGAACACCCCCTGCCCTCTCAGCAGGAGGAGTCAGAGAGCACATCCTGCACATGGAAGAGACAATCATCAAACTGATCAGCCGCGTCACAGAGTAGCATTCATCCATTGCCCAGTGGTAAATCAAGTCATTGTTCTTCTGCTATGTCTGAGTTTCTTGCCAGTTGAAAATGCTTCAGTTTATGGTTCGAGCCAGATTCTCCTGCAGTCGCCAGCATCTACCCTCTCCATTCCTTCCTTCTTGAGATTTTGTAATGGTCTCTAAAGCTTCTGGCATCAATCTATTTTCTTTCTGAGCATTGCTTGCAACCTACTGTGTGTTTCTGGTTTGTTAGCAGGTGGCCCAGCCTGCCAAAAAAAGGAACTTGTGTTTGAAGTAACCCAGGGAACTCACCAGTTCCCAAATTGGTATCAGCCCTTTTACAAATTGCAGAGCCTCGTGGGTACTTTAAAGCTTATTTAGCAGACAGGCTCGCAGGGTATGAAGCTTTACCCAAACAATTCGTGTGTGATCAAAGGGGGACAGGACATGGCAACGGGTCTTTTTCTTTGGAGTTACTTTTACAAGTGACTAAGGAGATGAAAAAGAAGAAACAGGTGAAAAGTTCGGGCCAAGTGAGCCATGCCAAGTATTTCACAAGTGGGGAGATAGTAGCAAATTAAAAATACAACAACACCAAGTTTGCTTTTTGTGAGGTTTCTTAACTTGGGCTGCCTAAGCAGAAGGCCAATTCTATTTAGAAAACAGTTGCTGGGTTCTGAATCGAAGCCTGTCCTTACAAGAGAGATGCAAAATGGAGCTGCGGATTTATAAACACACGATGCAATCAGGAGCTGGAGATGCCTTTTGTTATTTACCCAAATGCACGCTAAAAGTGACAAGAGTTGTGTATCCTCAAACAACCTTCATCTGGCAGAGTGATATCACCAAGTGGCCTGTTTTGCTGCTAGATGCACTAAAGATTAGATAAGAAAGCAAACAGTCCCTGTGGGATACTCTAAGTCTTCTATCTGCCAAAATAGCATCTCAGACCAGATCAAAAGCAGGAAGGATTTAGAGCATCTCTAAAGCATTTCACACAAGCATAAAGAAGATCTAAGAACCACAGCATTGGCATGGAATTATAAAGTAAGCTTGCCTTTGAATGGGAGGATTTTTCAGCTTACGGTTACAGTTGTATGTGCCACTTGAGGTTTTATTCTCCCACTATTTTTCAGATTTCTTGACCCATCTCATAAAGTAAGTCAATCAACATGACCCATTACACTGTGGGTCAAGGAAAGTCAGCAGCAGTGGAAGAAGTGGGCCTCTGCTTACTATTTTGTCATGAAGAAGCTGGAGTCCAACTAAATTTTCTATATTATGTTCCCCTCTCTATGAAAATCAGAAGTAGGGTTATATTCCTTTTTGGTTTATTAAATAAACTACCTCTTGACTTAAACCTAAGCTGTAGTACTTTAGTTGTCATTGTAAAACTATATACCAGTTGTTATTTAATGATAATCAAGTAGGTAAGTGAGAAACTAGGAGGAATATTTGCATGCTATTCCCTCTTATACAAAGACCATGATAGGATGCCTGCAACCAACCATTGGACTGAGCATGGGGACCCCAGTGGAAGAGTTTCTGGAAGGACTGAAGAAGCTGAAGGGGTTTGCAACCCCATAGGAAGAACAACAATATCAACTAACTGGTCAGAGTGCCCAGGGACTAAACCATCAACCAAAGAGTACACATGATGGAACCCATGGCTCCAGCTGCATATGTAGCCTTGGATGGCCTTATCTGGCTGGCATCAATGAGAGGGAAGGCCCTTGGTCCTGTGGAAGCTCAATGACCCAGCGTTGGGGAATGCTAGGGTGCTGAGGCTGGAGTGGGTGGGTGGGTTGGGAAGAAGTCTCATAGAAGAAGGGGGAAGGGGGACATAGGGGGTTTGTGGAGGGGGAAGCTGGGAAGCAGGTAACATTTGAAATGTAAATAAAATAATCAATTTACAAGAAAACAAATCTTAACACATACAAACACCCATATCATTGAGGAGCATTATTGTAAGAACATGTTATAATGCTTACGAATATTTTCTTACAGCTGCAGTCACACAAAACAAAGAACACAGTGTTTACCCACACTTTCAAATGCTTATTTCCTTTGTAGAAAGATGATCACTATCTCTTCTTTTTAATGCTTACCTTCTTTCACTTATTCAAATTTAATCTGTCTTAGAAGTGAAACATACACATTGTATTAAACGACTGTGGTGTGTGTTTAGAGGCACAGCATGAGAGTCGTGTGACTGCAGTCAATGATGATGCAAAGCTAGGAAATCTGGCTTGCTCCTGTGATTGAGTGGCCTTCCTACTAAGTAGCAAACTGACAAACACAATGAAGACGTCTTAATGTGATAACTACAACAAACATGAACAAAGTGCTTTGGAAGCCTAGAGAACTCGGACTCTTGACTCTGCCCTTTGAAAGACTGGAAGTGATCCAAAGAGGTTCACAGAAGGTGACACTTCGGGGAGAGATGACTACAGGTTTGACCTTTTCAGAGCAAAAGCTTTTAATTAGATCTAGAACACAAAAGCTGTGGCCGGAAATGCATCCCAGACAAAAGAAGAGGATTGGCAAAGGCATAGGGAGATGGAAACTTAACAAATAGTTGGTCTTTCCAAGTGAATGAACACAAGTGCTCAGAAGGAAGAAAACAAGACCAAAAACCAAAAAAACAAAGGAAGAAGGCTTTAGTTTGGTCAACACTTGAAAGTTCACAACTTTACCCATATGGACCAATGAGTTGTCAGAACTTACAGAATTTGCTCATCATGTAATAGATGACTCAAAAAAAAATAATATAAAAAATTTAAAAATTACTTGGGGACCCAAGGTACACATTGTATGATTAAAATTCACCATGACCTTAGCTGCAGTTTGGCGCCACCTGGTGACAGTTTCCTGCTTGGGTTTGAATACCTGAGGGTGTGACCCCGGTCCTTGTGGGGGCTGGATCTTTAGGATTCAGACAGTGGAGTGGCACCTACTTCTTTGATTCGATTTACTAGAGCTGGAATATGTTGGGAACATGGTTCCTGAAATTTCTGTCCTCGGTTCATCTTATGCCTCTGTTCTCAACCCAGAAGACCAGACATCAGCTTCCGCTTGGAGAATAACTACCGAAACCTAATCCTTCCTCATTTTGGTGAGATGGATGCTGGCATCGCTAACCATGTTGTACCTCTTCAGTGAATATTTCGGTAACTGTGCTATCCACGATTCTCATGCTCATTGTCGTAGTGACTTGGATGTTGGTTGTCATAATAAAGCTTAGGGGATTTTTTTGAAGTGAAAAAAAAAATCTATAAAAACAACGGAATTCTGGAGCCTAAGAAGATCTTCAATATCATCAAATGCTAAATCCGTACATGCATGCACTTGATAACTGCAAAGGCTGAGGCACAAAATGCTTCATTTCCCTTCGTGTGTGGACAATTATTCAGACTAGATATCCCAAAGCTGACTTGAGCAAATATTATTTTATTTCAGTAATTGTGTGTGTGTGTGTGTGTGTGTTTTGACTCAAGGTTCTTTTTTCTCTTTAATCCAAATAGTATAGATTATGGGACAGCCAATGTTATAGACAGCTAGTGCAGAGGGTCTTGGAGAAAGATAGGAAGGAGTGGATTGTGGGCATAGGGGCTGCTGGGAAATGGTGAGACACAGTGAGAACAGTTCACATACATGCTCCTTCTCAAGTCCAAAGGTGAAAGAGGAGAGAGGAATTAGAAGGGATGGGATGCAATGCCCCCCAGATGTTCTGCCACCCCTGTCTGTCTGCTGCTTTGTGTACCAAAGGAGGGGTTACCTCGGGAGATTTCAAAAAGGTCAGGGCAGGCAACCATCCTGAATTCCAGTTGAGGTGGCTGGTGGTCTCCTCATCCTGAGTTGGCTTCTAACTCATGATGGCAGAGGGCTTCTGGAAGAACACATAATCAACAGGGAATGTGGCTCCCAGGTGCATGGCCTTCACTCTGACATCTGGATCTACAGGGAAATGTAGGACAAAGCCATCAGCGTCTGTGAGTGCTTCTCCAAGCTACCCTCCAAGCAACCCCTCACAGATGAGGCCCACTCTTCAAGAACCATCCTTAGTCTTTATTTCAAAACTGGCCTCTGTATCACAACCGCACTTCCGGAAAGCCCCACCCCTCAAAGGACAGTTTGGTAATCAAAGTCTAGGATAGAAAGTTTAGGAAGGATGGGTGGCCAGGTAGGTTGCACATGGTCGGCAGTGGTCCCGAGTGGAGCATGTACTTCCGTGTCCTGAAGACCACATGAACTGCAGCTGCAGCCACAGTGGAGTGGGTGGTGGAGGCAGGGAATTCCGGATCCTCTGGGACTGCTAGGTGGACACAAAGCAGACAGTGGGTACCGCAGAGCAGACCCACAGACAGACACAATGTTTGCTCTCTTCAGCTGCCTGACCGGGATGCTCACAGTCCCAGAGTGCAACTGATTCCTATCACAAGTCTCCTATCCTAGGAATGTTTCCATTCATTCAGTCTTGTGATGAATCAAGATTTGATCAATTTGCCCTAAGAACTAGGGGCAAGAAGGCAACCTTAGCAGTAGCAGGAAGGGAGCAGGAGACCCTGGGGGAATGAGGCCTGGGAAGAAGAAGAGAGGAAAACCACGGGAAGAAGACACCTGGGCAGGCACTGGAGCTTGTCTTGGTCCAGGATGCAGCTGAGGCTCTGGCTATGCAGCTGTGACTGTGACTGGGTAGGGAAGTAGGGTGAAGGGGCTTAGTAGCCTTTGGTAGGTAAGTAGCCTGCCTCGGGAAATGCCAAGGGAGTCTTGGGCTGTCAGCATCTAGGAGATTTAGTTCTGGAGTAGAGACAAACTAGGGAGTAGAAAGACACAGACACCAAAACAAACAGGCAACGGCAAAGAGGCAGCTACTCCCAGTGTGGACTCAGGGTTGCTTCTCTTCAGTAATTTTTGTTGGTTGGTTGGTTGGTTTTTGTTTCTTCGAGACAGGGTTTCTCTGTGTAACCCTGGCTGTCCTGGAGCTCACGCTATAGACCAAGCTGGCCTCGAAATCAGAAATCTGCCTGCCTCTACCTCCCAAATGCTGGGATTAAAGGCATGTACCACCACTGCCCAGCTTCTTCAGTAATTTTTAAACGTCCAGAAATCAGGGAGGTTTGCAACAGATAGTTATTACTAGATTCTTTGTACATTTAAAATATACCAAAGAAAGTTGAGAGCCTGTGTTCAAGGGCCACAATGAAAAAAATGAACCCACATTTCCAAAGATGTTTTAAGGACTAATAATATGTCTAAGGTTCTAATAGTATGCTTGACAGTTTACCAAAGAGTAAGGGAAAAGTGTATGTATCTTCTAATCTCATGGAATCTACTCAAAGCACAAGTTAAAAATATCAAAATGCAATCTAATAGAAAACAAAACAAGAAAAGCAAACAAAAACTAAGCAAAGAAGCAGAAAGTTCGCTTAGGACTTCTAACTCGAATCATATCCCTAAATAAAGCAACAGTTCAAGGGTAGTTTCTTTGCATTTTCAGATCAGATTTCTATTCACTTTTGAATGTTTTGTCATATCCTTAAAGAGTACCTGTATTCTCACATGGAAAGTAGTATCCTTAGTTGTCACAATGTTACCAAAAAAGAAAAATGAAAACGATCTTTCTCTTGACTGTGAAAGGATGATTGGTAGCTGAGGTAGTCCAACACTGCAATATGCCTAATGTTTTTCATACTTTTTATTTGGTAATTTGGGAGTTTCACATAATGTACCCCGATTACAGTGCTCCCCATTCTTCCCAGGTTCATCCCTCCATCCTTATGAACCCTCCCTCCCCCTCCTCCTCACCACACACACAAAGAAGAAACGAAAAACAATGAACAAAAACAAAAGAAATACTAAGTCTACTTTGTGCTGCCCATATACTCACTGGAGCATGGCCAGTGGCCGGTCCCTTAAAGAAAACTATTTTAAACAAACAATAAAAATAAAGAATTGGAAATGGGTAATGTACTTGCCACACACGTGAGTGTGAGGACCGGAGTGTGGATCTTCAGGACCTATAGAAATATCAGGCATGCATGGCAGCCCACCTGTAATGCTAGTGCAGGGGGGGGGGCGGAAGGCAGGGGATCCTGGGAGCAAGTGGGCTACATTGACTAACTCAATCAGTGAGTTCTAGGTTCAAGTGAGAGACCCTACCCTGGTGATGAAACATAAGGTGAAGAGTAATTGAGAAAGCCAAATAACATCATATTTATTTTATGTGAGACTAAACAGTACTGGCAAACAAGAGTTGATTGGATATTTGTCAGCCATGGAGTTCCCTAAGTGATAGAATATGCTTGTACTTTATTACAAGCATAATATTAAATTATTATTATTATTGCTTAGTACTTGGAAGCCTTGCTAATTAGCCTGTGCTTTAGGTTAAGATATATCTCACCATCATCTTTATAATTTCATACTTTAGTAGATTGCCTTGTGTTTAACAGATAACTTAATAAATCTATAACTAATGAGTTAATAACTACTATGTAAAGAAGAAAAATAAGACTGCTGTCCTGATTGACAGAAGAAAGACCATGGGAAATGTTAAATTAATGAGCTGAGGATGCCCTTATATAATCTTCTGACAGATACACCTTGGGCATGAGCCATGGATCATGACAACACAGGATGTTTGTGAGCAAGGAAAAACAAATTAGAGAGACAAAGATCCCATGAATGGGAAAAGATAGTAGAGGCAACCCAGGGAGACCTATTCCTTCCCAACTGCAAGGTATAGCAAGGCTTCTTCATTTTCCAACAGTTGTAATGAAGATATAGTGCTTGTGTTATATGATTACTAAATAAATATTAAACCAATAAACTATATAAACCATGAGCATTTGATATTTGTAAATAGTTGAGAGTTATGACACAATAATTGGTCCCTTATCCACTGCAGTATTTTGTGTACTTTCAGCAAAAATATTTTGTTGTTACCAAATTGGTTATTATTTTGTTTATTTCACAGTTCTTAGTCACCAAGCTTAGTTCACAAATTCCAATTGTTTTTTCAGAAATAAAGTTCATCTTCAAAAAATGAAAATGTTTCAACATTGTAGAGGTTCAAAACAGTAGAGAAATCAAAACTCATTTGTGTAAATAATTTAGATTCAATTTATGAAAATAAAAGAAATACCATTTTTATAGTCATGACTTTTATTAAAAGAAGTAATCATTTCAAGATGACTTAGCTCTAGCTTGCAAGACGGAAGCCTGAGAGGCACTTAAAAACTTTTTATACTTATGCTTCTTGCCCAATCAGATGTTTCTATCATAATCATTTCATAAATGGGCTCCTTGAATCTAGAAACTTAACTCTCCACTACAGGAATATCCATACCAAGCAAAAAGCATCAAGAGATGGACAAATTCTGTCAGTAAGAACATGTTGCCAATCTAGAACTCTCTTTTAATAGGAGTGATATAGGTGGTTTTCTTCCTCCTCCTCCTCTTCTTCCTCTTCTTCTTCCTCTTCCTCTTCTTCTTCTTCTTCTTCTTCTTCTTCTTCTTCTTCTTCTTCTTCTTCTTCTTTTTCTTCCTCCTCCTCCTCCTCCTTCTCTTCCTTCTTCTCCTCCTTCTCTTTTCTTTCTTCCCCTTCTCCTCTAATGTGACTCCTGGGTTAATATCTGCAGACATAATAATGGGTCCAAAATAAATTTAGGTTGACCTCACACACTAACTTACAAACAATACTCTCTCTTATATGTGTGTATGTATGTGTATGTGTGTAACCTAAAAAGAAATTGAAAAGCATGAGAATAGATAAATCAAGGGTTTTAAGTGGGCAAGTTGTACTTTGCATCTTTCCAGTGTATAAGACATGAGGTTAAGAAAATAAGTAGGGGTCAAATGAACTTGTAATTAATCACAAGACAGTCTGCTGATAAAAGGGCATATGACTTGATTTTGATCCCATTCAGGACTAGAAGTTGGTTTGTTTCTTAGGCAAGAATTATTAAAGCATGCTAGAGTCACCAATAAAAGTATCACCAGGAAAGAACAAGCTTGGGTCCAAAGTAAAACTATCCACAAACTCTCCCAAAAAATGGAGACTACACATTCTTAATTCCGTGACTGCTTAGCTTTCCTTAATGTGAGACATCCTAGCATTTGCCAAGTGATGCTACACAAAATGAGAGAAACATTGTTCATGAAGTATCACTGCCAAAATACTTAACCTGAATCTAATCAAATCCCTCCAACTCCATTACAGAAAATACTGGAGCAAGCTAAATAATAGTGATAAAAATATCAGACAAGATGTGAAGGTGGATCTGTTACAAGAACACCTCAGCTGGGATACAAACAGCATCACATTAAGCAAAAAGACATAACTGCTAAGTGCAATGTGTGTTCATAAATCAGGTCATTAGTAGAAAACAAAAGTAAAAATACAATACAGAGAAGTCAGGGACTTTGAAGAAATTCTCCTATGGTCTGGCTATTTTGTTAAACTAGGAATTGTTTACTATAACTTTGTTTAAGAAGATGTACCCTATACTCACAGGTAAACCACCAGAACCCATGCTACTAGCTCTGCAATGGTGCCGCATTTGTAAGTATGTGTTGCCATGTGCAGAGAGAAGATACAGATTTGGAAAAATCTTTAAAATTACTTTTTTTTTCCAAATAAAATTTACATGTGTGTCCACTTTACTGAAATGTACTTTTTAAAATGAATATTTGATAAAATAGCTTGTTTTCAAATACTAGAATTTCAAACTTGTATTCTCTTATGTCCCATTATTAATATGTCAAATATGGTAATTACATTTTTGGCATGCATAAATATGTTAAAAGTAAAATTAAAATACAACTCTTTTTACCTATGCAAGTGCATAAAATGATACAGGGACACCAAAATGTCCTGGTTGCTTTCAGCTCATTAAACAGAAAAGGTGTTGAGAGTAAGCTGTAAATGACACATCCTGCCGTGTCTCTGTTTCCTGTATAAATTGCCACACATGCCAAATCATGAACAAAGTTCCAAACTCACTTCAGACTAAACATGATACGCTTATATTCCAGAGCAAGAAAATGTTGTTAATTATCTTTGACTTAAGCTCAAGTAATTCTCAGACTGCATTCAGGAAAGCATTATAACAGTACCCTTTATCCACAACTTTACTTTCTCAAGTTTATAAGAGGCACCCAACAGTCTATCTATTCTTCAAAAGCACCTTTGTATCATAAAGCTTCTAAAAGAACAGCTTGTTGTCACGAATCCTTCTGTTTTAATTTATTAATTTATTTAATTTATTTTATTTAATTTATGAGAAAGCGGCCTAGAAATCAACACACTGCTGAGGCTGCAGAACACCCAGAACAGTTTTGAAAACATGCGATACAAATCTAATGGAGAGTATTGTGTAAACAGCTCTTGCTGCTTTGTTTCTTGTACATTACAATAGCTTCCAATTTCGCAGCAACGGTGTCACATGCTGCGCAAGTAGCTGAAACACAGGGACCCAGCTTTACTAGAAAGCCTGTTTGTGTCCGAAGGCATCTAGAGTCTGGTGTCTTTTATCTCAAGACTTGATTGACTCTGAATGACAGGCATGCAGAGAACTGATTGCCTGGAAGAGGGTGGAGGAATCCTAGTTAAATGTCTTCCTTATACCAGCACACTTCTTTGAAGAGTTTTCTCAAGGCAAACCCTACAAGTAAGAAAGGACAAAAAATAAATAAATAAATAAAACTACAAGTTAAGGACACTTGATGGGGACCTCATAAGAGTCCCCAAAATCTCTATCAAGCCCCAACCTAGCACACAGGGGCTGTTTTCTGGAGTTGGGACTTCAATAGGTCTTTTGGTTTAGGAGACAAACTGTGAATAGTAATCTTTTCAGAACAGGTGAAGAAGATAACTCTGATTATATGGAAATACCTTTATCTCTATGCAAACTGTAGAAAAACAAAGAGAAGGCAAGTTCCTGGAAGGAGAATTAGAGGCCTGAACCAGACCTGGGCCATCTGGTGCTGTGATCTCTGACATCCTGACTCTAGAACTGTGAGAATATAAAGGCCAGCTGCCCAAGCAGCCATGGAAGCCCAAGAAGATGGACATAACACCTATGTTATGATATACAGAGGCTGAAAATGAATGCTACATCACATGGACATAGTATGCATATATATTTTAGATAATCAACAAGACAATCAAAACTTAATGGAAAATGTTTGAAATTTGAAACTTGTCTTTTTTTGTTTGTTTGTTTGTTTTTGAGTTTTTTGAGACAGGGTTTCTCTGTATACCTCTGGCTGTCCTGGAACTCACTTTGTAGACCAGGCTGGCCTCAAACTCAGAAATCTGCCTGCCTCTGTCTCCCGAATTTCTATATATTATATAACTCTTATTACATGAAAAAATCACAAATAAAATAAACATCATACACAAAGATTGACCTGACCCATGGTCTATATGTATCAATGAACTTATATACAGTTAGATTAGCCATTACTAACCTGTGGAACTTCACCTTGGATTTTCTACTTTCACTATCAAAAAATATTAGAATGTAAACTCTATGACAGGATGAAAACTATAAAGACAATGACATTTGCATCTTCTTTTATGACAGTGTTCAATATTCAGTCCTCAGAAGAAGAATTTTAAGAAATTTATAAACACTGATGTTTAAAGAACAGACTCTTGGTGTCACATTTAAAAAGTAAGTTGGGATTGAATACAAACTCATTAACAAAAAAAAAATTTAAGGCATTTATGAAAACTTCTAAGAAGGTTTTTAAAATGTTAAAGTATAGCTTTAAGCTTCAAAGATGAGAAGGGTCCGTGAGAGCTTTCTTATCCATAGCACAGTGGCAGCTAAAACACTGTGGGATTCTGCTTTCACAATTTCAGAGAAGAAATACCTACTGGCTTAAAAATTAACTTCAACTAACGTGCCTCTTTAACTATAAAATACCACTGGGATAAGAAATGTTATTTGCAAACTTCTATGAGATTTGACTTTTTGACAGGATACTCATGAGGAAAACTAAAAATGGAGCAGATCAGGGAGGAAGCACATTAGGATAAGGCTGTAAAATTTCAATCGGCTTCTTACAGATTAAAAGCTTCAGGACCCGGGTTGTAGGCAGCGAAGTTTTCCATTTCCCCAGCCCTTACAAAAGCCAGTGCTCATTCCATTCACTGCGAGATAGGTGCAAACTCTTCAGCTTGTGCGTGTGTAGCTGGGGTGGGCGGGCCGGGGGGGGGGGGAGCATATGTCGGGAAAGTCTTCTTTCCCAGGATCCATTAGAGAGGCAATAGACCTTGGAAAGGAACAAGAAAACTCCACAGTGAAAAGTTCTATATCAGTACAGGACTGGAACAAGTTGCTACAGGGAGAATCTCAGGAAGTTATTCCACCTAAGACTTCAGAGCAGGCTGGGCAGGGTTCAGATTCTGCACTAAATCGAGCCCAGTCCCAAGACTAAGGCTTCTCTACCACAGCTAGATCAAGAGAATTGGAGATCCTCTTGTCTACATCATAAACCAATCAATGAATGGCATACAGATAATCAAAGATTTTATTTTATGTATATGCCTGTTCATCAGCTTCTAAGTATCATATGTGTTCAGTACATTCTGAGGCCAGAAGAGGGTATTAGAACCCCCTGGAACTGGAGTTACAGACAGTTTTGAGACCTCATGTGGGTGCTAGGAAATTAACCCATGTCCTCTGGAAGAACAGCAACTGCTTTTAACTGCTGATCTATTCCTCAGTGTCTCCAAATAACTTTTCTGAGACAAACAAAAGTATGAGAGATCCCCTTCGATTGTCTTAGCAGGCAAGGCTTTCTGAATGAAGGTTGAAATGAGTTAGGAATGCGAACAACATCATTTACTAGGTCACTCTTTACAAGAAAGCAGAAGATCTCTGGAAGTGTATGTAATCTGACAGATAAAAGCATATTGTAAAAAGAACAATTAACAAGTCAAACTGATTGTGAAAAGAAAAAAAAAAAAAAGAAAGAAAGCCAGAGCCAAGAAACAAAGGGCAGAGGATAACAAAAAAGACAGGAATACTGAAGCTCTGCATCCATTTTGGGATTTCTCTCCCTAATCTTGTACTTCCTGCTTCAACTCTGACAGGAAGTGTGAGGCAACTGATGTTGAAGAACATCAGAAGTACTCCATCTGAGAGGACTTCTGCAAGAGAAAGACAGTATCACGAATAGTAGGAGACTCTGAATATGTAATGTAACAGCAAAAGGCAGCAGAAATGATCTACATAAAGTAGGATTTCACAGATGCCCTTACGGCAAGAAAACTGCTGAGCTGTAAGGAGTAACAGAGCTGCCTAACTTCAGATAGCTGTTGTTCAGAAAACTACACACCCCAAACTAAGGAGAAAATCTAGGCAGTCCAACATGAGATACAATCATCTGGAAATATAAGCCACAGCAGGTAGAAATAGTTAAATGGCCATTGTGATGACTTTCTGAAGACCAAATATAGAGCAGCTGGCCAGTGAGAAATTCTTTTTTTTTCCCCCATGCTCCAGAAATGATAAATGATAAATGTTTTTATTCTAGTAACACTTGAAAGCCCATCTTGTGGGGAAGGGATGTGAGTTTGTGTTTTACCCACCAGTTTCTCACAATGCTGAGGTGTAAAGCCTTCTCTGGAAACCCAGTTGTGAACTTGGAAAAGAGTAATCCCATTTACATAGGTAAAGACTGTCCCCTGCTTTTAAATCAAATCTTACTTGCCAGGGTATAATTTTACCAGTGTATAAACTACCCAGAGGGTAGGCATTTCTCTAATTCTATCTGACTCTAGTTTTCTTGTCTCACCTGAAGAGAGTTAGGGGAAGAATCTGAGATCACAGACCAGAATATAAGCTATAGGATAAATAATAAAATTATAGAATTTCTCCCTTACTGCACACAATAGCAACAGAGTTCCAGTAAGAACGATTCTTAGGTGGAAGAACTATGAAATGTGGACTATTCAGGACAAGGAATACTCAAGGAAACCAAGAGATTGTGGACAATAAAAAACAAGAGAAATTGCAACATTTGACCCCTATGGCTACATAAAAAATTAAAGGCAGCCTATTTTATAGCCAGATTAACATAAAACCTCACAATAAAAGACTACATATCTCAGTTGTAGTTACTGGGTCATCATCCCTGGTTTGCAATAAGAAAAAAGTCTCTAAGGTATGCCAAAAGGCAAGAACAAAAACAAACAAACAAACAAGCAAGCAAGCAAAACAAAACAAAACCAGCCTGAGTTTACAAGGCAAACATTAGAACTGGACTCAGTTGACTCAAAGAACTTAAAATGATTAATATTCTGGGTAATAAGCTGATGTGTTAAGGGAAAAATCGTACAAGTAGACAATACACAAGAACAAATGGTGGTGTAATTAGAAAGATAAAAACTTAATTTCATACTAAAACAAAGTCCTGGAAAGCAAAGTAAAGAAAGCAAGAATGCCTTTGATGGGTTCAGCAGTGGACTGAACATGGCCAGGAGAAAGTAACTGGGATCGTCGGGAAATACCAAAAGAAATGTCCCCAACTGGACCCCTCTTGTGAATTGAATAGTGGCCACTCAAAAGACACAACCAAATCTGAACTCCTGGAACATGTCTTTGCATGAATAATTAATTTAAGGATCACAGGCTGAGATCATCTTGGACTCGGGGTGGCCCCTAAATCTTTTCCTGATAAGAAAAGAGCTGATTTGAGGACAGAAACAGAGGGAAAGAGAAAATGAACCAAGAGGCAGAAGTAGTGCAACATACATGTGAGCCAAGGGACCACAGATTGCCAGCAGCCCCCATTAGCTGGCAGACAAAAGGGACAACGCCTCCCTAAGGCCTTTGCGCAGAATGCAGTCATGCTGGCTCCTTGATATGGGGCTTCTGCTTGCCATAACTGTGAGAAAATACTTGTCTGTTGCTTTAAGTCACCCAGTTTATGGTGATTTGTTACAGGGGCCCTGGGAAGCTCATATAAATGCAAAAAAGAAAAAAAAATACACTGAAAATCCTTAGACAAAACAAAATGGTGAGATTGCTTGAAGGAGAGGGAAGAGGAAGAAATAAAAGAAGAAGAGACTTTACATCAGGAACCAGGCAAGCAAGAACGAGAGAGTGAAGTGTTTACAGAGAAACTGTAAAACCATCAAGCTAGCTAGCATTCTAGAACAACTGAAGCTTATCACCCAAAGTCAGAGAACCAATCTTTTCTCAACATGGAGACACTGAGAAAACTCCTTGTCACAGACACGCTGTGCCTGAAAGGTTGAAAGGAGTTACAGGCGGAAGAGAAAAAACATCATAGATGAGAAATTCAGATCTCTATGAAATGGAAAGCAAGTATTAGTGGTGCAATAAATTTCCTTTATTCTTAATTGGTCTAGAAGAACACATGTGTTCACCAGTTCTGTGTTTCTGGATTAACTGCCATCCACTGCACAAAGACGTTTCTATGAGAAAGAATGAGAGTTTCACTAGTCTACGAGTAGAGAGATATACATTGGAGGAAAGTTTGATAGAGTATAATTTTACTAAATGATAATAATAGGGTCATCTAGGTACTTCCTAGCATAGATGTTGGTCAGAATTACAAAACAGGCATACAGTTCCTCCAGTAGAGTGAGCCAATTAGAAAGCTGTTGGGTTCTCCAGTTGCATTCTCGCCACTGTTGCTCCAGTGGGAATATCTTACCAGGAGTGTTTTGCACAGCATTTACGGCTGGGGTAAGACTATTAAGGATTCTTCTCTACCCACAGGCTATATAATACTTTCTGGCACTATGATAGGTAGTCATCAGAAATGAAGCTCCTTGGTCAGTAATAACTTGATTTCTATATGTATTATGACTAAATTGTGCAACATCTTCAGGAATAGAGTCTTAGTCAAACTCTGATGTGCAACAAAGAACAATAAGACTTGTCTATATTGTTTGAGGAGTCTACAGAACATCTCCCACCAACAACTTGAAGAGAGATATGTCAGATCTGGTATTGGATGGGGGCTTGTTTATTTGTTTTGTTTCGTTTTTTGTTTTGGGAAATCTATGGCATCTGGAGGAGCATAATCACCTGTATAGCATAATGACAATTAATCTCTCAATCTCTCTCTCTCTCTCTCTCTCTCTCTCTCTCCCCCTCTGTCTGTCTCTCTCTCTTTTTTCCCTGTCTCTATTTGACTCTCTCTGTACACACACACACACACACACACACACACACACACACACACACACACATATATAAAGCTTATATAACATGTTTCTGTTTGTCCTTCTCAAATATCCTTCCTGTTAGTTAGCCCTTTCACCCCTCCTCCCTTTTCTGCCTTACTCTCCCATGCCCTTCTCCACTTCCTTTTCTTCTTTCAGATATCCTGTGTTTTACTATGTCTTTCTATTAGTAGTTGTTCTTTCACCTAACTCAGTAGCCTTAGAATTGATCAAAGAGGTGCCTTTGGTATGTTTAGCCAGTGGGAAGTATATCTATATCACGTTCCTTCCTATAAGCTGCTCTGGAAATGAATATATAAAAATCTATTGTGGAAGAAGAAACCGAAAGAATTTAAGAGCCAGATGTGGGGAGGGCACTATTGGGAAATAGTGATTTCTGGACATAATACTCATGAACTCACTGCAGCTGTGGTCGTGAACACAAGAACTGTGGAAGGTCAAGTCAGTCAACACTTCTGTATGGAGCAAGAAGGGGTTCACAAGCCTCCATGCCCAGCTAAGGCGATATGAGAGTAGATAGCCACTAGGGAAAGAAGAGTCAGTTTTCTATAATGATATGGCCCATGCTAAATGGATTTTGCTCCAATAGTTCATGTTACGCCCATGGATATATGACAGCATTAATTTGACTTTGTGGGTTACAAAAAACAAATACCAAAGAAAGAGAGAACATGGATTTGAGAGAATATAAATTTTGAAAGACTTAGGGGGAGAAATGAGAGAATGTGGTTAAAATATATTTTATGTATATATAAAGTTCTCTAATTAAAATATTACATTAAAAACAAATTATAAAATATATTCTTAAATCACAACATAATTAATGTATAAGTGACATCAATTTACAAAAGAGTTTCTCCTAAAGAATTTGCGAGTCAAATAAGAATTAGCAATGTTCATAATTTTTAACTAAGGTGTGACACGTAGAATTGTACGGACAGTAATAAAGGACTCCTTGAGAGCTACGTTTATCACATTATACACTACTGGTTTAGTGAAATAGAAGCAGTAATGAAAGTCTAACTATCAAAAAAATCCCAGGGTCAGATGGTTTTAATGGAATGATTTTTCAGCAAAGAGATAATGTCATTACTCCTCAAATTATTCCACAAAATAAAAGCAGAAGTTATATTACTCAATTCATTTTAAGAGGCCATAATTACCCTGATACTCCACCCACATAAAGATCCAACCAAGAAAGAGAATTACAGACCAATTCCCCTACTGAACATAGATGCAAAATTTCTCAAAAAAATACTTGCAGGACAAATCCAAGAACACAACACAAAGGTCATTCATTGTGAACAAGTAGGATTTATCTGAGAGATACATAGATTATTTAACATATATAAATCAAAAATGTAATTCACCATATAAATAAACTGAAAGACAAAAACCAAAAGATCATCTCATTAGATGCAAAAATGGGGCAGGGTTTATCAAAATCTAGAAGCTCTTTAAGACAAAAATCCTGGAGATATTAAGAATACCAGGGATATACCTCAACATAATAAAGTCACTTGCAGCAAGCCCAAATCCAGCATCAGCTGATATAGAAAGTCAAAACACTTCTACTAAAGCGGGAGAACAAAACAAGGTTGTCCACTCTCCCCTTATCTTCAGTATAGTACCTGTAGTCCTAGCTAAAGCAATAAGACAGCTGAAGGAGACAAAGGGATACAAATTATAAGGGAAAAAAGCATTTGTTAGCAAATGGCATGATAGTGTGCATAAGTCACCATAAAAATTCACTAGGAAAAGTTACAGCTTGGAGAAAATAAAACAACAAACAAACAAGCAAACAAAAAACCAACCAACCAAACAAACAAAAAACCTTTCAGAAAAGTAGCTGGATAAAACAATTAATTGCAAAAAAATCAGTAGCTCTTCTTTATAAAATTGACCAATAGACGCAGAAAGAAATCAGGAAAATGTCATCTTCACAATAGTTTCAAATAATATAAAATATCTTGGTATAAATCTAACCAATTAGTGAAAGACTTGCATGATAAAACTTTATTACAGAAAAGAAGAAATTGAAGAAGAAAGCAGTAGATAAAAAGATCTCCCATGCTCATAGGTAAGTAGGAATGACATAGTAAAAATGATCATCCTATCAAAAGCAAGACTGAGTATAATGCCCATCCAAATTTCAATACAACTCTTGACAGAATTATATGGAAACACAAAAAAACATGATAGCTAAGATAAACCTGAGTAATAAAACAACTGCTGGAGCTATCACCATCCACAATTTCAAGTTGTACTAGAGTTATAGTAATAAAAAAGAGACATATTGATTAATGGATAAGGATTGAAGACCTAGGCATAAATCCACACAGCTATGGAGACCTAACTTTTTTTATAAAGAAGCCAGAAATACACAGTGGAAAATGAACAGCATTTTTACTAACTTGCGCTGGTCAAAATGCATGGCTGCAGGTAAAAGAATGCAAGTAGATCCATGCTTAACATCTTGCACAAAACTCAATGACAAATGGATAAAAAGACCTCAACATAAAACCAGACACACTGAACCTGGCAGATGAGTAGTAAGTAGGGAATAGTCTTGAACTCATGACTCAGGAAAAGGTGTTCTGAACAGAAGACCATTAGCACAAGCACTAAGAACATCAGTTAGTAAATGGGACTTTGTGAAACTGAAAAGCTTCCGCTCAAAGATGGACACCATCATTTGGACAAAGCAGCAGCCGACAGAATATGAAAAGATTTTTATCAACTATACATCTGATAAAAAGCTAACGTCCCAAATTACAAAGAACTAAAAAATCTTGATATAAAGCAAACAAAAAACCTAGTTTAAATATAGGGTGCTGGTCTAAACAGAGACTTCAGAAAACAAGAAACTCTAATATCTAAGAAACAAAGAGATGTTTAACATCCTTAGCCACCAGGAAATGTAACTTTAAACTACTTTGAGATTTCATCTTATACTTGTCAGATCAACAACACAAATGATAGTCCATAATGTCCTTTGCTAGTGAGACTGAAAACTTTTAGAGCCACTATGGAAATCAGTACAGTGGTTCCTCAGAACGATGGAAATAGATCTATCTCAAGATTCAGATACACCACTCTTGGACATATTTACAAAGGGTGCTTCATCCTACCATAGAGAAACTTGATCAACAATGTTCATTGCTACTCTAATCATAATAGCCAGAAATTGAAAAAGAAAAATGTCCCTTACTCAAAAGATTCATAGATAAGGAAAATGTGATCCATTTAATATACAACAGTTTATTACTCATTCATTTAAAAAATAAAATCATGAAATTCCAAGGTTAATGGGTGGAACTAAAAAAAAAAAATGTCATTCTGTGTGAGGTAACCCAAACCCAGAAAGACAAATGTGATATTTATTTGCCTATAAGTTGACATTAGCTGTTAAGTCAATGTGAAACAAGCAACAATCTACAGAACCACAGAGTTAAGTCATAGAGTAAGAGACTAAGGTGGGATAGATAGATCTTCCTAGAAAATAGAAATAGACTACATAGTTACATATTGATTGAGGAGCAGAAATGGGAAGATCAATTGGAAAGGATGTGGGAATAGAGGTATAAGGGAGCAAATATAGAGAGAGAGCTAAAAGACACTTGGAGGGTAGTATGAAAACCTTCCTAAACTATATACACAAATGAAGGGGATCTAAATGAAATTGCCAAATAATGGGAGAGACAGAAGCCCAAGAGGTAATCTCTTGTCATGAAATGAAACTGCTATTACTGGATTGTGTTACACCTGATTAAGTCATTGGCCCAAGTGTCCCAAGGCTAACATCCCAAGGCTGTTGTCAAGAACACAGGTTGCCCTCCTTCAATTGAAAGCAAGGACTCATTACTTCAGAAAACATGGACACAACACACAGGTGAAGAAAGACACAGGTGAAGGGAAATCTTCACAGTGGGCAGAACTTCGGGCAGTACACATGGTATTACAGTTTGTTTGTAAGAAGAAATGGCCAGATGTACGATTATTCACTGACTCATGGGCTGTAGCCAATGGATTGGCTGGATGGTCAGGGACTTGGAAAGATCACAATTGGAAAATTGGTGAGAAAGACATCTGGGGAAGAAGTATGTGGATAGATCTCTCCAAATGGGCAAAGGATGTGAAGATATTTGTGTCCCATGTAAATGCTCACCAAAAGGTGACTTCAGCCGAGGAGGAGTTCAATAATCATGGAGACGTTGAACGGGTGTCTACAGAGAGCCTTCACACCTTGATATTAGCATCTTTGTTACAGGAAGGTACTCTGCAAACTAACAAAGGATAAAAATAAACACCAACTTAGCCACACAAATGCTTTGATTTACAATGGTATCCTGCTTGCACAATATACTAGGGCAATGGTGGCACAAAACTAATATGAATAAACAAAAGGCTCACTCCACAAGATGAAGCTCATGACCAACACTCCAACACTGCTTGGGTGACCAAGAACCTGAGAGTAGAGAGCCCATACTCTTAGGATAAAGCCAAATTCTACTCTTAGAAACATGGTAGCAATAAATGACTCCTAAGGACATTCTGCTCTGCTCCTGCTCAGGCATCATCAGAGACACTTCCTCCTGCAGCAGATGGGCGTAAATAGAGACCCAGAGTCAGACAATAGGCTGGGAGTGAGAGATCTAGGAAGACTCTGACCTAAACAGCGTGCCTTTATCATATCATCCTTTCCCTCAGTGCTCAGTGAAGCCTGCAGAATAAAGAGTGTAAGAGCCACAGGGATGGAGGACACCAATGGAATAAGTCAATGGGATAGATGTACACATGAATTCACAAAGTCTGTGGCAACATGGACAGTACCTACATGGGTCTCATCAGATGGACTAAAAGAAGTAGATCCGTCCCTGCGTCCATAACCCTGGAGCAATCTGCAATTGATAACCACTTACAAACAAAATTTTAATTTCAGCAAAGAGAGTTTGACTGGGGATGTAGGGTGAGTAAAAGGCCAACGGAAAATGAACGCAACAGCATCTTGGGGGTTCCTTGTCTCATAATGTTATATTACCCCTCTACCCCAACACTGCCCATTAGGTTTTTTTAAACTTATTATTTTTATCTCTATTGTGTATTTTCCTTTTCTCTCTTTACCCTCTAGGTCCTTTCCATGTATATTACAGATTTATAATATATATTTATTTTATATTATTTAGTGGTTTTATGGGATTTCTGATTGTGTGAACCAGTGGGTCTCTGTTTCTTGTGACTTCTCTTGGGCTTTTTTTCCTTCTGTTTGTTCACCTTGTCCTATTCTGATGTATTACTTTTTGTTGCATCTTACTAAGTTTTTTATTCCTTAGGGATTTTTTTCTCATGAGAGACAGATAGGGAATGGATCTTGATGGGAAGAGAAGTTGGGAAGAACTGGAGGAGTAGAGGAGGGGAAACCATAATCAGGTTATATTATATGGGGGGGGGAATATTTCTATTTTCACTGAAAGAAAAAATTAATCAGTAAAACAACAACAACTACAAAAACAAGTGGGATCTTTTGTACTTCTTTATAAAAGTAGATCTACAAGCATAAACTCACAAAGCAAATTCTTTTGTCCAAACTGATTGTCATGTGAATCCTATCAAACTGGGAATAATTAAGTACTAATGTGACATGACTTCTTACAGAAAATTTAGAGAAGGCTGTTATTCACTTCTCTAAAGCCAGTATATTATTTGTATCAAAACTAGATATCAAAACTAAAACTTTTAAAGAAATCTACACATAACTAATGAATAAAGTTTGCAAACATGAAAAATTGTTTATATAAGAAATGTATTGTAACCAACTTTGGTTTGTCTTAAGATACTAATATTTAATATTAGATCATAAATATTTTAAATATTTAAGAAGTGTAGAAATACTTTCATATAACTATCTTGGTATCTTGTTCATATCTATCACCCTTTTTTTGCTCCCAAATGCTGGATCATTTTCTCCCCATGAATATGTCCCCTCCTGTTTCTGAGTCATTTTCATATACATTTATATGTATATTTAAATCTAGGTGATGCATATAAGAAAGAATATGAGATCTTTTCTTTTTGTTTCCCCTACACCTCTTTCCTCTTCCTACATAGCCTCCTTTCTTCTTTCAATAATATATGCATATTTTAATCTAGAATAATATAGTATCTATGAGTCTGGGATATTTTGCTTAATGCAATATTCTTTAGATCCATATATTATCCTACAAATTATATAATTCTATTCTTCTTTATGACTGATTAAAGCTCCAGTGTAGTGTGTGTGTGTGTGTGTGTGTGTGTGTGTGTGTGTGTGTAATATTTCCTTTAGCTACTCACCTATTAATGGACAGCTATGTATATAAACAGCCTTCATATTATAAGGATTATGAACAGTCAGTGGTGAACATGGCAAGTATGATTGTAGTATGCTGATTTAAGACTCCTTCATGGATCTTGCTAGAATTGAGATAGAAAAGATGTATGCTTAGTTTTCTGCACTTTATGTTTATTTATACACTGACTGAAATATATGTTCCCAGTAAACTGTGCAGGGGTTCCTTTTTCCTCACCTCTGCACCAGAGTTTGCTGAAAACTTTTGTTTCTTTTCCTACTTGTTTCTCATGTAGGTCAGGCTGGCCTTGAACACACTTTGTAACAGATGGCTTTGAACTACCACCTGTACTTACCCAGCACTGGAAGTACAAGTTTCTCCACCATACTTGACGTGTCTTTGTTGTTATTTAATGATAATCATTCTGACTTAAGATAGAATCCTAATGTCCTTTTAACTTCCATTTCCGTGAAGGCAAAGGATGTTTGACAGTTTCTCGTATTTTTAAAGGGATTAGGGGAATATGTGTACCTTTTGTGAACTATCTGCTCACCTGTCCATTTTTAATGAGACTTTTAGTGTTTGGTTTTGCAGTTCTCTATAGATTCTAGATATTAAAACTGACAGGACATGTAGTTGTCAAAGTTTTTCCCCCCTTTTTCTTTAGGCTGTCTCGTGACTTCATGTGCAGAAATACTTAAATTTCATTCTGTTCTTACAATTGTTTCTTGAGCTATGGGAGTCCTATTCATAACGTCCTTGCTCATGCTTGCGATCATACAGTGTTTTACATGTGCATTACACAGCAATTTCAAACGTGTAGGGTCTAGCTTAAAAAATTTGATCAATTTTTAACTAGTTTGTTACAGAGTGGGAGACTGAGATGTAGTCTCATCATTCCATCTGTGGAGATTCAATTTTGCAAGTGCCGTTTGAAGAGGCTTTCTTTTCTTTAATGTGTGTTTTTTGTTTTTTGTTTGTTTGTTTTTTGTTTGTTTTTGTTTGTTTGTTTTTTTGGATGTCCTCTGAAAGAACCGTATGTCTGTCAGTAGATGGGTTGGGTCTGCATCCTTTCTTCTGGTCATTCTCACCCTTCACAATACAGTTCCTCAGGTTGTGGTGACCCTGCCCCCCATGATAAAATTATTTCATTGCTACTTCATAACTGTAATTTTGCTATAGTTAGGAATCATAATGTAGATATCTGATATGTAGTATATCTGATATTTGACCTTTGTGAGTGAGTCATGGGACCCTCAAAGGGGTCACAACCCACAGCTTGAAAACGACTACTCTATTCTCTTCTATTAGTCCCTGTGTCTGTATTTCGTGCTCCTGTCATGCTGGCTTTGTTGCTGTGGCTCCTTTTCATAATTTGATTCTTAGGGTTTGGTCTCTTGATCAAAGTTTTTTGAAATTGGTTGTCAAACACACATCTCTATATTTATTCATATTGCTGTTACCTGGAAGTAGCACACATATTCTTGATCTTCCTCCCTCTTTACTTCTCCTACTCATTCTCTTCTTTGGTCTAGCCTGACAGTGATGTTTGTTCTTGTGTTATTTTATTGGGATTTGGTTAGTGCTCCATGTCCAGTGCATGTGCTTTGTTGTTGTCCCTCACAACTGTACTTGATTTCATGTCTTCTGCACCCGTTCTGCTGACACTCTCCTCTGTGCTTTCTTCCCTGGGTCCTTACTTGATTTTCTTCATGCCTCTTCTTGCTGGTTCCCTCTTCAGAGTTGCTGATGGATTTCACAGGCTACGCTTTGAATTCTTTAAGGACTCGGCACTTCACCCACTTCATTATCTTTGCATTTGGTAATTGAGAAATTACGACCTTTGGAAAGAACTGTATTGCTTTTTCATGGCTCTCCTTCTGTGTTGCAATTTGCACATCTGTGGGTTGAGGCTATCTCTGGCTTAACTTGGAAATCAGTGTGAGCAATTTTGACTTAAGTGCTCAGTCCCCAGTACCACTCTTGGAAGGAGAAAATAAACTATTGTAGCAACATCATTACACCAAAACTCATACAGAAAACATTTTAAATTGATTGATTCTTAACTATGATACATCATTGACTATTGACCATAGAAAAGAAAATAACAAAATAATGCAGAGTAAGCAACAAAATTTAAAAATAATCATTTAGGGGAAAATAACTATTGACTGAGATAAAGTAAGGAGATGGTAACGAGAAAAAGGATAATAATCGAGACTAAGTATGAGAACAAATGATCTGAAGATAGGAAGGTTGAGAAGGAGAGAAAATAACCAGATATTAATATTTATACAATAACAAAAATGAGTTAGTAAATATGTAAATGTAACAAGTGGAATACTGAGCAGAAACATTGAGTTGTTTTTAATACATAAAGAGCAAGAATATAATAAAAAAAGAAAGACTAATACAGGAAGAAAAGGGGTAGAAAGGCACAAAACGAATGTATTGAGCAGATTCTTTCTCCACTCTGTAATGTCAGAGCCGGCCAAGTGGGAAGGCACAAGAAGTTGGGTCAGCAAGTTGGAGACTTGCTATGTCGTGGTGCTGGGCCAACGGTGGTCAAGAGTCAGTCTGTCCACAGTGCTGCAATCCTGTAAGCCCTCCCTACATTTTGTACATTTCTGACTTACCACTCAATTTGACAAACCAGACAGCTTATAAACCTTTGCTTATCTATTGTCTAAGGAATGAGTTACTACTTGAACTTGCTGGAGAAGGGGAAGCCAGGTAGATCACTGAGCTGTTCCTGGGGAACACTACTCAGCATATTTTCTGATTCTATTAAATATGAACTGCCTTTCCAGAAGGAGGTAGCTGTGTGGAGTCCACAGGATCTGAGTTTCAGAGTCCCCAGTCATTCTCATTTGTAAAATAACAAGAGGCAAAGAAGCAGTCATGTTATAGAGGAGGAAGGAGATCTCTGGGCGTCCCATGTCCTACAGAGAAGCAGTTGATAGCTGGGAGAGAAGGGAGGAGAATCATTCTCCTTTTGATTGTGCTGTCACTAGTACACTACCTATCCTTCTGTGGGCCTCCTAAATCTATCCCATATGGGCAGCACGAAGTGAACTTAATACATTATGGGCACATGGAGTTGGGAGAGGGTCACGTTTATCGGTTGCTTGGGAGGAGTTTGAAGAGGAAAGAGGAGGCGGGCATGATTATGTTTCGTTATATACATGTATGAAATTCTCATGAATAATGAAAAATACCATTTTTAAAGCAGTAAATAGAATTCTAGTCCCCCATCTTCCTCTGACTCAGGATTTTCATTTTTTACAATTAAAGACACCCACCATGATGTAACTCGAGGCTTCCAAAGGTTTTCTTTAATCCTTCACACTGTCATCAGGCCTTCTCAGATCATTTATGTTCACCTCTGCCTCACCCTCGACTTTCTCATGCAGTTATCACTTTGCTGGGGATAGATAGGACTTTTGAGAATCTTGTAATCTGGCCTCCAGGTGGCTCAGTCTCAAAGTCACCTGTCTGCTATCAGAACTGTACCTGTGTAGCTCAGTTCCTGGTGTGAAGCATGCCCATGTGGACACCTCCAGTGCTGACACCTCTCACAGAAGTGACTCTCAGTCTCAACGGTCACCTTGTACTTGAGGCTTGACAGAACTGCAGTCTCTTGGCAGAACTGTGGCCTCTTCTTAATGTAAGGCCACCTGACTACCAGTCTGAGAAAGTCCCCAGCCCCGTTCCTCTATCACAGACAGGTAAACTGGTTCCTCTGGGGGTTTTGTTTTATGCTTGTTTGTTTGATCATTTGTTTTTGTTTTTGTTTTGTTGTTGTTGTTGTTGTTGTTTTATTATACTATTTAGTCATCTATTCCTCTGGGCTTTTCAATCCAGTCTCATTTGTGATTTCTGATGTTCTTTCTTTCTCTCGTAGAGTTCAGTATTTGATTCCTGGACTATTCAATCCTTGGGGGGAGTGGTGGTTACATAAAGGGTTAAGTCTAACCTGCCACATTGACAACCCTCTGAAATCATCAGTGCTGATCTCAGTCTTGGCAGCTTGGAAAGAGTTATCACAATAGAATCAAAGAAAAAAGACATTTGGAAAAATTGAATGCATAGTATTTTCAAATATCTTACTTTATTGACTCAAGGAAATTCATTTAACCTAAACATGATAATCTTTGATAATCATAGAATAAGGAAGTCAACATAAAGAGTTACAGTTCTAGCTCAACTATTTCAAGGCCAGTATTGAAGTATTCAAGTATTGAAGGCCAGCAAATAATTGCCATCCAGGATTTTTTTAATATATAAGCAAATAAATAGGAAAATTCTAGAGTCCTGCTTTTTTGCTTTTTTTCTTTTTTTCCCCCTGGAATTCCCTCATCAGAAGCAGCTGAAAATGAGATCCTTGAGCTGCTTGCTCTTCCCACTTCACTTGGGAACTCCTTAGAGGGTTAGCAACTGCAGGCAGAAAGGGAAAAGGAACCAAAAGCAGATCTTGAGAAGTGGAAACAAAAAGATGCTGCTTTGCAGATCAAACACTCTCCACACAGACTATTCTACTAGATGTATGAATTGCTACTATGCAAGGAGGGACAAATTCATATTTTCAAAGACTGCTCTTAGACATGAACACCAACTTTAAGTAAAATGGAGTTAAATATGAAAATTGAGAGAAAATTAAAAATGAGACTTTGGGTACACATGAAAGGAGGGGATTTATTAAGCACGAACCACTTCAGCAATATGAAGTTGTTTATTTTTCTGTCTCTCTTAAATAAATCAATTCTATAAATCAAAAATATAAGTTCAAATTCAAGGACAAGTGCCAAAATGGGAAAAATTAAATAAAGCTGCTTTTGTTTTTCATAAAGCAATCATAAGAGGACTATGTTCTTTTAAAAAAAATGGGCAAGAAAGTATGGAAACATAGACATGAATAAAATATCTAGCCTCCTTACCAGGAAAATGGAAAGGAAAGGAAAGGAAAGGAAAGAAAAGAAAAGAAAAGAAAAGAAAAGAAAAGAAAAGAAAAGAAAAGAAAAGAAAAGAACAGAACAGAAGAGGGGAGGGGAGGGGAGGGCAGGAGAGAGGAGGGGAGGGGAGAAGAGAAGAGAAGAGAAGAGAAGAGAAGAGAAGAGAAGAGAAGAGAAGAGAAGAGAAGAGAAGAGAAGAGAGAAAAATTAAATGAAAACTTAAGATAAGCCCCTTTTTGTCAAACATATTGACATTGTTCAGTTATTATGGGGTTTTCAAATTTAACTTTTCTCAAAGTAACTTGATATCAAACAGTGAAATAGTTAAACTTTTCAACACATTATTTGATCCAGGTATAGTGTACCTTTCTTGGAAAGAACCTGTATTGAGTTCAAAGCCCAGCTTCATCTCATTCTACCTTTTTGGCTCTAAGAATGTTAAATAGGAAATTAATACCTTGGTTTCACAGGTATTTTTGCAAAGGATGTATGAGCTAAAGCTCAGGAAAAGTTTAACTCGGGGTCAGCCTCATAAACATGTCAGATAAACATTCACCATCATGAGCAAGTAGATATTAAAAGTCTGTCCTAAGGTAACCAGGCAGGGATATGCTTGAAAACCGAGTTGGGTAATTATCAATGCACATAGATATATGAAATTAAGGATATAAGTAAATGAAATTGATAAACTATTTTATAATCATAAAGTGAGAAATAATTGATAACAAAATTATTAGTGTTGGGTTAATTGGAAACATTAATTTTTAGCCATAATTGTGAATTTTAGTATGGTTTTATATGATATATATGGTGTTTGTATGTGTGTTTCTAAACACAAAACTCAATATCTAAGGTGGTCTGATGGAGGAAAAGAGTCCTTGAATCATTGGCATTCTCATTGACCTTGAACTGTAAAAAGACATTTTGGTCATGCTTTCCTTTTTTTTTTTTTTTCTCACAATTAGAAAATACAGAAATTTTAATAAATATGGAAAATGACTGCCACGTGAAGTTTTTATTCTTAAAATGAAAGTTTTTAATAATGATAGGCATGAAAGTATTTCTTCTCCTGTCATTACATTTCTTTGTATCTTGAGCCATGAATATTTTATCTGATTGTGATTCATCACTTATTTTTCTTTCATAGTATTACCTTACATGGATAAACTTTCTGCTTGTTCTTGTGATACCAGATACAGACAGGGAGTCATTAAGCAACTGACTATGAAGATACTGTATCCTTGATTTAACATTTACTCCCCTGATGGAATTATTTATGAGATTTAGGAGAGGGGATCAATTTAGGTGGATTAATATTACCTAGATGGTGCACGCGATATGTTATACTGTTTTCTCATTCATGTGATGTTATTTAAATGTTCTTGCACTTACATGTTAAAAGCCAATAGTAGAGTATACAGAGCAAGCTTCAGGACAGCCAGGGCTACACAGAGAGACCTCTTCTCACTAAATAAATAAATAAATAAATAAATAAATAAATAAATAAATAAATAAATAAATAAATATCCAAAGGAAGAAAATGATCAGAGCAACAGTCCTGTAACGTTTTACACATAGGATCTAAAGCAAGCAGAGCCCATGAAAAGAGGAATAATAAAGTCCCTGTCTGTTATTGAGAGAGATATGGAGATGCTTTTGACTTACAGGGCTTCGACACGAGTTCCGAACGTGCCCTCTTCTCAGGATCTGACTTAACTTGCTTCTACACTCTGAGAGCTACCTGTAAGCCCTTTCTGGCCAGGGCTGGCCAAAGGAGAGCAACACCTAAGTCAGTTTTTGTCTTATTTTTGTTTTGTTTTGTTTTGTTTTGTTTTTTGGTAATTTTCTTCATTTACATTTCAAATGTTATCCTTCTTCCTTGTTTCCCCTCGAAATCCCCCTATCGCATCCCTCCTCTTAACCCTGCTTCTATGAGGGTGCTCCTCCACCCACCCACCTGCTCACCTACTCTCACCTCACCACCCTAGCATTCTCCTAAGCTGGGCATTGAACCACCACAGGACCAAGGGGCTCCCCTCCCACTGATGTCTGACAAGGCCATCCTCTGTTACATATAAGGTTGGAGCCATGGGTCTCTCCATATGTACTCTTTAGTTGGTAGTTTAGTCCCTGGGAGCTTTGGGGGTCTGGTTAGTTGATATTGTTCTTTCTATAGGGTTGCAAGTCTTTTTAAAAAGGATTTTGAAGTCTATTCTTGCAAAGTTCAAAAAGAGGGCCATTCATTCAGTTCAGCCATTCTGAAAGTCGACATCTAATTCTGTCTGCTACAGGTATTGGAAAGTTTATTCTCATTGTTTCAAGAAGATGGTATGAGAATGGTGGTGTTAATGTCATATTGAATTTCAAGTTAGGAAAATGAGTTTAGAAGTCTCTGTGTGAACATTATGTTTGATTCAAGTCTACATTCAATATTTTGGAATATTTTGATATAATAAGTACTTCTGATTTCTTGTTTCATTTTGTTTTAAGTAGAAAGACATTAGATTTAACTATGATTTTCCAAAAGCCTTTGCTGCTTTCCTGTAACAATTAAACAATGATTGTAGATATAATGACAAGCAGAACAGTCCATAATTTAACACATAAACCTAGGGCTTATGCCTGTGTAACTATGTAACTGGTGAACCTATGATGTTACAATCATAAAACCCAGTCAAGGCACACCTAGCCTGTCCGTAGAACAAGGTAGGAATTCATGGACTCTGAGTTCTGCTGGTAGGTTCTACCAGGGAGAAATGAAAGAACTCAGTTGAGCCTTGGATTTGTCAGACGACTTGAACTATTTTTCAAACCTTTTGGAGTCAGGAAAACTAAGAAGTTCATTTTGCCTAGCACTTTTGCCCTTAATTTTTAAACCCATGTGTATTTTAAGAGAAATTTAATCCATATGTGTCTCATTCATCTACACTTAAATCATCAAAATGTTGTTTTGTAAGAGGTATTTGATGTCCAAGGTTTTCTGAGCTCTGTGAACCCTCTTTTCTTAGAAACAGAATGTGTGTTTTGCCAAGGGTTTGAGTCTTGGTCAAAATGCCAAATTGGTGAGTTTCACATTTACCAGAGAAAGCTTCCTCATTTGCTCATTATAGAACAAAATCAAACTGCAGGGTAAGCCACCACTGCTCACAGTCTGTCAGGGCACTCCTGTGCTAGTCAGGCTGCTGTGGCATGTGCAGCAGACTCTCTGCTCTGCTCTATGCTTATGGAGTGTATCCTATAGGATGACTCTGCAGTCTTTGCACCCTTTCTATTGCATATGTGTTCATATAAGTTACAAGGCTAGGCTGAAGTTCATGGCTTTTGAAAATTAAGGCACACATATAGAGAAAAGTAGACTTACATATCAAGAGGAGTTCCAATTATTTACAAAAGTTGTCATATGATCACTCTACATATTGTTTTACGCACACACACACACACACATGACCACTGTTTTTAGAAGAGCCCTCTGTGGTTTTATTTATAAAAGAAAGAACTAGCACAAAACTGACAAAATATAAAGTGTAAAAACTCAACAAAAAGTTACTTTTAAAATTATTTTCTCTGTGATTGCACATAGTTATTTAGCATAATTTCAGGAAATACAACACTTTAAAATAATTTAATATTCAATAATAACGGCCTTATAAAACACTTTGCCTTGTGTGTTCCACAGACAGTGAAGTAAAAATACATCTTACAATAATTAAAGAGGGATTTCTCGGCAGGTATTTATTTTTTTAAGCACTGAGAAGGACACCGTGAGGTGTTTCTCTAGTTTAAATGTTTGCTTTAGGAGCACCCCACATCTTGATCTTGCCCACATTTCAAGGATAGTGAAGGTCACGTGATTGGTTGTTTGGGGATGTGGAGTTTTTAGATTTTCCTTCTTGGTTCGGCTGAACTTTTTTGATGAATACGAGACCCTGGAGATTGTGAAATATGCATGGATTTTATCCTTACCTTTTGCCTTTGTATTACCTTTATAACCTAGACTTTCTAAGAGCTACACAGATGCTTTTAAGATTTCAAGCCATCGTGAGTGGATTTTATGATTCTCCTTTAATTACTTATGTAACCTTCAGCCTTCTACTATTCATGAGACTGTTTTTGTTTTTGTTTTTTTTTCAAATGACTTAAGTCCAGTTGTTTTGACAAATAAAAACCAGGCTTATTATTCAGTCCCTAAGTGAACAATAATTACAATGCTGATTATCTTTTGTTGGGCTTACTTAATAAAGTCCTGAGTAGTTTGGTAGGATTTATAGCTTCCAGGATTTGAACGAGAAGTCATAGGGGTCTTTGCTTTCTGCCAGCTGACCTTGGGTTTGAGTTTAAATTAACCTAGTTTGTGTTCCCTTTATATCTGTTCTCAAAAGGCAGGTCTGCCCAGGATGTAACAGAGACCCCCTATAGCTGTCCAATCAAGTTATATTCACTTTTATTCAAATTTACTAAAATAGCAGAGTGATTCAAAGACAAGATTAGCAGCAATTCAGTTATCAATGTGTACACAGCCATGTCAATATTGAAATTAAAGCCTTCTTGTTTTTAATGTATGATTACCTACTTAGAAACAGGAAAAGGATGTGATTAATTTGACCATTGCTTTAGTCTTTGGTTTTTTAGGGGGTGGGGGCAGGGCAACTAGATCAGAGATTTATCCACCAACATCTATGTGTCTATCATATTGCTGGTTTTACAGGAAAAAAGGAACATGAAATTTCTCCTGTGCTGAAGAAATAAGTTCTGGCTGGGCTATTATTTCTTCTGTCAGCATTATATATTCCCATATATATTTGTTTTAGTGTTTCTTGGTAATTTAAATAGCTTAATGCTTCCATATATGTCTTTATAGCTCTCTCTCTCTCTCTCTCTCTCTCTCTCAGAAGTAAAAGCTATGTTCTCTCTTGTTGCTAGCTTAAAGTCTCTCTATATCTTACTTTTTCTGAGCACTTCTACCTTTCAGTGATGGCAGTGTTAACCATCTCTTTAAAAGTTAAGCTCCTAGCATCACTGTCCTCATCAACAGCTAGCTACCTTTTGCTAAGACAGTCACAGAAGTCAAGAAATGGAATCAGAAGGTGACAGCCCCATACCTTTGTTCTCTCTCAATCCAGAAATGAGGTTCCAGGAGGCTTGTACTGGTTATCTAAAACTAACTACGCTAATGTTCTAAGAATAAGTTCTCAAATTATTTCTGTACTATAAAAAACCTTACTGGTTCTAATTCCTGGATTTTTAACTAATACAAACTTGAAAAAAAAATCTATTTCTGTCTGTGTGTCTCATTTGATAATGAATATACCAACAAATAATTCCTAAAACCAACTAATTTTGAAAGAATTAATTCTTTGCAGACAAGTAACTGGGGAAGGGGAAGATTATGTTTAAACAGGTGAGAATAGTTATAGTATGGTGTCAATATGCTTAATATTTATTAATATTCATATTTAAATGAGGAAGGAAATCTATTTAAATAATACTCATTATACAATTTTGTTGAGTTATGAGTGTTTGCAATATTGGATTATCCTACATTTAAATTTTTTCAGTGATTCATTTCATCTAATTTTCCAATCCAGTTACTTGTGTTTTTAATATTAAAGTACACACTAGATCTATACTCTATATGACTTGAAGAAAAAAGCTTTGAGACAAGTCTGACTTTTACTTTCCATTTTTGTGGTACTAAAACTTGAGTCCCAGAAATTCCTTAGGCTAGGCCAGTATTAGGCCACTAAATTAAACCTCCAGCTCAGATACTTAAGGGATTTTTTTTAAAACCTATATAAATTAGAATTAAATAATGGTCAACTAGCAAGACTTTAAAGCCCAAGGTGTCTAGTGATAACCTAAGAAGTAGTTTTTAAAATTAAATATGCTTAAATATATTTTAACTATGTCCAATATTTTAATCACACTTAAAATAAGCATATTTTCATTTAAAAGTTAAGTAGGTTAATAACTCAGAAAGGAGTTACTAACTTTTAGATGTAACTGTCCAAATATTTAACAAATATATCTTGTGTATGCATAGTTCACTAGAAGACACTAAGCAAGATAATCTATATATTCCTTTAATTTAAATATCTTACAATGTGCTTATTATCTAGCCCAGGAAAGAAGCTATAATAGTTGAGAAAAGTTGAAAAAAAATAGTAATTGTTAAAGATGCTCTGAAACTGTTTGTTAAATAAAATAAAAATAGACGTTTGTTAAATAGCAAGTAACTGGTATACTCTGTATGTTAAGAGACTTCAGAGCAGGCGATACCCATCTTAGGAGATGCTGTGTGTGATACCTGACAGTCAAGTTATACCAACGCAAAATGCTCAAACTGGTGCAAGGCGGGTGTGTGTGCATTTTTGGGAGAAGTAGTGTAAGGTATCGAGCACAGAGCCTTGGAGCCATCCTCACACAGATAATAAATGAGGCTTCTAGCAAAGACTTACAGCCCATTGGGCAAATCAAGGCCACACACGTGTTTTCTTTGGCTCATGTCAGAATTTTACATAATACATATGACAGCTTTTAGAAAGCAAATGATTTCATAATTTAAAAAAAATATATATCTAGGGTTTCTGGTTTCTCTTGAAAATCCCTGAAGATCTGCTATAATGGAGCCTGCGTTTCCTTAACTCAGGTCTGTGGAGGCTGAACAGTTGCTGCTGTTTCCTTTAAACTTGACCTCAATCACTAAGGTCTCTGCCAACTCCCTATGTGCCTTCAGATGTACTTAGAGCCAGTGCGTGCACTGGGTATGACCTTACATTTTGGCATTTAGAACCCTGTAAGCTCTGAAAAGAAAGGAGGTTTCCCTGCTCCAAACTGCCAGGGGAGGAGACAGAGATGAATAACCCCAATTTTCTTCACAATATTTGTCAACATTTTTACATATTTGTTCAAAGTACTTAAACCTAACTAATGACATAGCTGGTGATAGAAAAATCAACCACCTCTCCCCACAAAAAAAAGAAAGAATGAGCTAAATGATTACTTAAATGACTGAAATGACTAGGAAGCTTCACAAGATGTTCAAAAATATTCCACAGCAGTCCCAAGACTGCACTGCCAAAGATCTGATAGGGAAAGGGGAGGCATGAGACCTGAGAGATGCCACAGAAACCAAATGGCAGTCTCAGGTACAGCACTGATCGATTATGCAGCTTTTAATGGGTATACATGTTGGAGTCTGGAAAAAAGTCAGATGCATTAAACACTTAGAAAATAGCAAGAGTCCAACTGGAATATTGGGCTGCCACAGCTTGCTGTCTTCAATTAGTATTAAGAAGAAAAGCTTTATTGCTGGCTTAACTACTTATGAGACACAGTAAAGTTCTTACCAGCTACACAGATGAATATTATTGCCTCTATCTGCTTCACCCTAGTCTTTAGGCATGGGTGGCAATATTTTCCAAGTCAAACCACATAGAACTTTTAACAGAACTAATTGTCCTAATGCAAGCATTTTCTAGTCAATCTCTTCAGTCTTTATCCTTCAATTTGGCCTCCATAACATGAGAACAGTTGTAGCTCATGTGGGTGGCATTCTGTGTCCGTGGGATATCTAACTCCTGAGGAAAGACTCAGTTGCTATTGTTTAAATAAAATTCTATCAAAAACCAATAACTGAAATTAAAAGAAGAAATTTTACATTCTCACATACTCACTTATGGTATTATATGGGGATTTCATTTTCGTGACTTTCAAAAGGAGCGTATTGTATTATCCTCATTTTAAGTGTGAAAAATCGGAGACCGGAGAATATTAGTAGCTAGTCCAAGAAAACCACTCAGAATAAAGTGGCGAGGTCCAAGTCAAAACCGACAACTCCTCCCAGACTTCTAGCCTTCCTTCTCTCCTATTTTTAATAATATAAGGAAAACAAAAGGATAAGTCATTTTCAAAAACCTAATCCAGTAGAATGACAGTTTGGGTTTGTCATACATGTAACTTTTGTTCCGACAGCATGAATAGCAAGTGACCAATGTGCCCGTGGAAATCTAAAGCACTCATTGATGAAAGCATCAGAACTTACTGTGGTGCCATTTAATTTTACGCTAAGGGCATTGTGAGAACCACCGTATGTGTAAATGATTTTAGGCTGTGAGGACTTAATCCTGTTTCACACAAGCCCTAGTCTCTGTAACCCGATCACTGAGATATTATTAGGCAATTTCTACTTCTGTGAGTAACTCATGGTGAGCTCTGTTCACCTCTCACCTGAAAAGGCAAAAATTGTGCCGACGAGAAACATACCCCCTCTTCCATGGCATATTCTTACATTAAGAGGGTACGTGTTAATAAATATGATGTTCCCTTTCTCTTTTCTTCAATTTGTTATGGGACAAATTTGTTCCAATCTTAGTCATGTTAAGTATAACAAATACTGACTCTTACTTACTAGACAATAATCAGAATGTTCAGTAGACTAGCACATTTCCAAATATCTCCTTCACCGCATTCATTGCATCTCAGAATAATGTATTATAAATTAGACCATGCTGGGAATCTGAATCACTCCAAATATATTATCCTCATACTCTCAGCTATTTATTTTTCCCAGAAATACATGTTTGGGACTTTATTAAATATAACTCTACCAGAGAACAATTGACCTGACTTCACAGCTATTCATTTTACCTCTTTTAAAATAATTTGCTCCATACACATTACTTTATCTTCCTTGTAAAGAATCTAAATATTTGCTACATTAGTGCCTACGGTCAAAAGACAGTCAGGCCACGGTAACTTAATTTTCAATAGAGACTTGAAAACACGTCTTAATTTTTTAAGAACTATACATTGTTTATAATATTATGACCCTATTGCTTCAGAGAAATATTAATGTAGTTATACTTAAATTCCCTTTTCAGTTCTAAAGTATTTCATGATTTTAAAAAATAATAATTTCCACTTAAAGCTTAAGCAAGCCAAAACTTATTTCAACCCATTAAAATAAATAAATCTTAATTTTCGCTTTTGGCTTAATTTAGTTATGCTTGTTGACTTTAATCAAGGAGAGTACTATACACATCAAGATTCTTTAGCACGTTTCTAACAGAGGCAGCCCTGTCTCCTGCTGCTGCTCCTGGGCTGTTTTTGTTATCTTCAACTGCAGACAACAGCTGTACTTGCTCACAGAACTTATTAGCAGCTGTGAAATACTACTGCCCTAAATAGCAAACTTTGTTGGTGACTGTTGATACGTGATTGTTATCACAATGAAATTATTCCATAGGCCCTAACTACTCTTCAGTCACATTTATCAGAACTAGCTTTCTGTGAAATACTAAATTCATCACACTCACAAAACTTAGTCTAAGGGAAGTGAAGGGCCATAGGCAATGAGTTATTTCACCAGCATTGCAGCAAAAACAAATTAATGCCATATACACAGGCATGCAGGTATGAATTATGACCAATTAAAATGTGAGATAAACTCAGGTATGTTATCAATCTCCCACTTGAATCCCAGTGAGCCAAGGTCTATGTATGGTAACTAATCAGTCCTGGGGAAGTGTCATGGCAAGTATCATAATTAAACAGGTGCATGTATCTCTTAATGGAATCTGCAGCCATATATGACTGAGCATTCCAGTAAGTCACTTTAGGGGTATAAAGCTGTCTTGTGGGAAGAAGAAATACTATAGCAGCATTTTAAATCTGAAAGAGTTTGAGACATGAAACAAAAACACTGAAAAATAATCAAAGTCCACAGTTAACATCAAACAATGATGAAAGACTAAAAGCTTTTGGTCTAAGATCATGAACAAGGCACAGAAGCCCACTTTTCATCACTTCTACTTAGCATACTGTGTGCTAAAAGTCCTATGGAATGTAATCAGGTAAAGCAAGAAAGCAAGAAAGCAGGAAAGCAAGAAAGCAAGAAAGCAAGAAAGCAAGAAAGCAAGAAAGCAAGAAAGCAAGAAAGCAAGAAAGCAAGAAAGCAAGCAAGCAAGAAAGAAAGAAAGAAAGAAAGAAAGAGGAAGGGAGAAAGGAAGAAGGAAGGAAATAAGGAAAGAAAAAAGAAAATGACTCAGTGGAGAGCAATGACATAAAAATAATCAAAAATATAAAAAGATTCTCAGCCTCAAGCAATCTTTACACAAGTGAGAATAACAATTATTGATTATGAGTAGTATCTACTTCATACCCTTGGGATTGTGAGAAAAGAAATATAGAGTTTTAGCAAGGAAGAAGAAGAAAGGGCCAAAAGGCATCCAAATTAGAAAGAAAGTTGCATTGCTTTGTCTGCTTATAAATAATGTCATCTCATGTATAGAGAAATTTGGTAATATCTACTTTCCAAAGTAATACATTTTCAACTAGTGGGGCATAAATCAACACCTCCAAACCATTTGCCTTTTCTAGGAAAGAAAACTAGAGAATAGTTCATTTATACGTGTATAAAATAGTAAAGTAAGCAGGGTGTTATAGTGGTAATAATATCAATGACCAGATGGGAAGGCATGAGGTCCAGACTTGGTTGTTAACAGCTTAATTGAAATTTGCAGGATCTAGGCTACACTGATATCAATTTCGTGATTCAGAGAACATGGTACAACCTGTCTTTTTCTACTTTCTTCTTTATTAATAAAAATTGGGCTAGCTGTTCCTCTCTGCTATTGTATGAAATTTATGGTTTTGAAGTTCTCTTTGTGGAGGAGGAAAATTGTCCAACAACGAATAACAAAACTCTGCAATTTAGAAGCTGATACAGGTGGTAATTTGAAAGTAATAAATGATTTGTGCAGTAGAAATGATTGATGCCCTCGATTTTATGGGAAAGAGAAATACTAAAGGAAGAGGAACCAATCTTAGTTCCTCAAATTAGGAACATTGTTCTTCACAAAGCCAGATGAGGAGAAAATATAATCTAAGGAAAGAGGCTACCAATTTTACAGGCTTGATAAGATGTGGTGGTGTGTATATGGCCTTCAGAAGCACAAGAAGTAGTGAGTAGAGGAAACTGTGATAGAAATATTGTTATGGGTGGCTCTGTTTATCAAGGTTGAGCAGCAGGAACATGATCATAGAGATTCACTATCAGAGGATAAGTCTGTTATGACATCCTGACAGGACTACTTGCCCCTCGATATAAGATCTCAAACCTCACGTTTACTGGAAACCCAAAACAAAAGAAGTGAATGGCAGAGGACATACATAACCCCCTGGGCTGTGATCTCTAAATTCCACATTCAGGAGCCTTGACTGTGGACATTGAGGGAGTGAAGAAAGCATTGACACAGAAAAAGCAATACAGCGGGGTCAGGTGGGGCTTTCTAATGGCTACTACAGCAGCTATCTGGAACATAGTGTGTTTATTAGGTATGGCCTGGAGTAGGTGTGGCCTTGTTGGAATGGACGTGTCACTGTGGGCGTGGGCTTTAGGACCCTCATCTATCTGCCTGGAAGTCAGTCTTCTCCTAGCAGCCTTCAGATGAAGATGTAGAACTCACAGCTCCTTCTGCACCATGTCTGCCTGGACTCTGCCATGCTCCTGCCTTGATGATAATGGACTGAGCCTCTGAACCCGTAAGCCAGCCCCAATTAAATGTTGTTTTTATTAAAAAAAAAAAAAAAAAAAAAAAAAAAAGATCTCAAACCTCCAGAGCTGCTCTTCAGAGATCAGAGAAGGGAAAGGGAGAGAGAATGGGCTAGAACTGACTCTGGGGAAGCCTGGGGCTGGGGAGAGAGTACAGATAGAGAATGTGACACTTGAGTTTAAAGGGAAAAGAGGGACTCTGAAGGAAAGCCTTCTGTTCTACAAGAGATCAGAAAGGAGTTCCCTGAAGCTTCCATTTGCTGCTCCATGCGCTTTTAACAGGAGGATACTCTTCAAAACAATTTCTGGGAAAGATATCCAGCAGGAAGTTGAAGGCATTCCCCATTGGGATATTTAAGGAGAATGAAAATGATTGTGTTTTAGATATATCTTTGAAATTCTAATTTATCCAAATTTATAAACTTGCCAGGTATTCTTTGAGAAGTTAGAAGAAAATGTTCACACTAGAGTAGGGACAGCAGGATCAGAAACCATCACAGAATGGAAATTTCTAGACATAGTCAGTGGGTGATACTTCAGCATTGATTATTCACATCATACAGCCTGAGATATGTAAGAAGACTTTCCAGAGGGGACCCCAACTGTGATGAGTGTTCTAGAAAGAGATGTGGGTAAGCAGGACAAGACAAGAAATTCCCTAAAAATGGTACAAGCAGACCAGGGGCCTATTGCACATGACCTGGCTGTCCTAGAGTTGTATGCGTATGCATGAATGGAAGGTTGTTTTTACTGTTAGTCAGGGTTGAAAGAATATAAAAATGAGTAATAATTGTGTGTGAGCTAAAAATTGCAAATAGGGTCAACAATATATCTGAGCATGTGAAAGTGTCACCAGGAAAATTATGGTTCACTTTTGGAACCTTAGTTTCATTAATAAAAAGATTTTTTAAAACTTCTCAATAGGAAACTTGAGAATTATTTTATTTGAATTTGATGGGAAAAAAAAACACAGAGCAGGAAAGCTGCAAATCCTGACAGCTGCCAGGAGGGATGATAGAAAGACAGTCATGTCTTTTTGAGTTGGTTGAAGAGGGCCAGCACCATCAGTAATGGAGGCGAGCAAGCAGATACCTGGAGGAAAGGAGAAGAGCCTTCCGAGAAACGGTATTAGAGAAAACAGAATTGTATCCAAACGATAGATAGAGGACACATACATATGGACAGATGGACAGAGAGAGACAGATGGGATACATATATATATATATATATATATATATATATATATAGAGAGAGAGAGAGAGAGAGAGAGAGAGAGAAAGAGAGAGAGAGAGAGACAGACAGACAGACAGACAGGCAGGCAGGCAGGCAGACAGACATAGAGATGATTGATAGAGACAAATATTATAGAAAGATATAAATTCATGACAGATTATAGATAGATAGATAGATAGATAGATAGATAGATAGATAGATAGATGATAGATGATAGATAGATAGATAGATGATAGATAGATAGATAGATAGATAGATAGATAGATAGATAGATAGATAGATAGATAGATAGATAGAAGCTAAAGATAGAACGCAGAAAAGTGGGTAAGACTGAATGGCAGAGGCTTTACACGCGCATGAATTAGGGAAGATGTTTCTAGAAAGAGTAAGTGCAGTACTTAATTAAGGTGATAATTATTCCTCCCATTTCCTCAACATGGCTTGGAGAAATCAACCTTCGCAATGGTGAGGCTGTGAGGGCAGTGGACCCTGGCCCAGGAGATCAACAACCTCAGATGAATTGTTAAGAATGAAAGCAAAAGTTTGCAAGCTTTAATCTTTGGAAAAGACCATAATGCAATTCCATTCTCCTGAATGTGAAGTATTTGAATGAAGTATTCCATTCTTTTGCCAAGGAGGCCTAATGTATGGCATTTACAGAGGTTTTATTTCTTTCTTTCTAGTCTTACTAGGGAAACTAGAGTTGAGATCCAAATTGTATGTGAAGAGGGACATTCACCCTCAACAACCTTCTACTCCTTGTCAGTGCCTTAGACTAGTGCTTGCCATGTAAGCTTTACAGCCTGAATTCAATCCTCACAGTGGAAAGAGAGAAAGAAACAGCTCTTCCAAATTGTCCTATGATATGTGCACATGTCAGAGCACATATATGTGCACACACATGTATGTATGTATACTACAAACATATGTACACATACACACAGACATCAAATCCACACATACACAATAAAAAAAAACAATTTAGTTTTTAAGACAAATAGTAATGTTGGCTGATGTAAAGGAAATATATTTGATAAAACTTAGGGTTGTAGTAAGGTTCTCATGACTTGGTAATTCATTGAGAAGTGGATATAAAGAGGAAAGGGCCAAGGAAGCCTCCTCTTCCAACTTGGAAGTCAGACCATGAGGAAAAAAACAAGACTGGAAATTAAAAAATTAAAAACAATCAAAATGGAGAAATACAAAGGAGAACTCATTGTTTATAGTGGTAAGCAACACCAGTTTGGGCAGCCAGTAAATATATCTGGAGAGGACTCAGAAAGGATCTAAAAGCAGATCATGCCAGACTCTCAACCTGAAAAATAACTGAAAATAAAATATATTTAAAACATTCTTCCCAAAACAAGAAACAGTGATCTCCTTTCAAGGTTCCTAAAACAATAAAGTACATGAAAAAACAGTTGGGCTGAACGCACTGAAAAACACAGAAGAAAATACTGCATGTGTACAACCTTATAATTTCTGAGCTACTGTTTTAAGGATTGGCACAAGGGCCAAGGAAGGTCTCCAGACAACATTCCACCCTTATCTGTGAGTCTCTGGAAAGCAAGACATTTGCTCCTTTTTTTTTTTTCACAACTGTTCACCTCCTATAAGCAAAGCATAGCCTCTTCCATCTCCAGCCCCTAGTTACACAGAAATTGGGATTTTCAAGTGTCTATAGTATACGCAAATAAGAATAGCTTAGTTCACCATAGTGATAAAAGGTGTGAGCCAAGACTGAGTAATAGACTGCATTTTCCCCATCAATAAGCTCCTCTGGCAGAAGGCTACTTTGGCTCAAGGTTTGGTCTAGTTTGCTTCTCTATTGCTGTGGCAAAGCACCGACCAAACCGAACTTGGGGAGAAAAGGCTTGCCGCTTGCATTCTGTCACTAAGGAAAGCCAGGGCAGGGACTTATGAAGGAACCGGAGGGAGGACCTGAAGTAGAGAGAACATAGAGCAGTGTTGCCTCTTGGGTTGCTTTCTGAATCACATTCATCTACCTCTCTCATATAGCTCATGCTCTCCAGTAAAGGGATGGTATGGCTCACAGTGGGCTGGGAACCCCTACATCGATTTGTAACAAGAAAATACTATACACACCTACATGTTAATCTGAGGGAAGCAATTCTCAGCTGAGGTTCCCACTGCTGCCCAGCTCTACCAGGAAGCCTGCTTCTCCCTATCACCAGTCTCGGAAAAGATTAAAAATGCAAAAGTTACAGTATGCTTTTTATTGGATGCACCTTCCTTTTACTCTACTGGAAAAGCTATGTGTTCAAAAAGCTGGAAACTAGTACCAACAACATATGAAGCTCACTCCATCGAACATCTCTAAAACCTTTTAAAGTGTAGATACAGGCAACAACCAGACCAATAATAAATACTATCTGTTCCATAATATTTACAAATTTCAACAGCAAAGATGACTTTGTTGATTGGTGTTGCTTCCCCCCACCCCGTACTTTTTACTTACAGGTTGAATCTCAAAATAGTAAAAATAATGAGCTATGCTGTTTTATGCTCACCATTTCCCTTGGAAGGCACAGAGAGAGAAAAGCTTTTGGAGTTCTCACGGCTTTTGATAGAATATTATAGACATCGCAGAAGGACAGGACCAGCAGAGCAAAAGTCACACTAAGCTATAAGATTCCCAAGTAGAGACAGACTAAGGGTCACAGTCTTTCCTGAGCCAGCACAGTCCATCTCTGGTGAGCCTTCTTAGTCACAGTCTCTGGAAAGTCTGCTTTAACCTTGATAAGCCAAAGTGTTCCGAGAATTATACAGTTATTTAGATATAGTAAGTAGGGTAGTCATGTAAGACAGTGGGGTTGAAAGCAATGCTAAGAAAAAAAAATTTTAAAACTATTTCAACTATGCATGAGGTCTCAGGCTAGATCCACCGCATTGAAAATAGAAGAGTGGATGGTGGATCGTAATCCAAAGTACTGCCAGAGACATTAGGCCAGACACTCTTGGTTAAAATCCTAGCCTGAAGCTTATCAGCTTGGTGTCTTAGCATCATTATCTTAGAATGCAGATGGTCATTGGTACCTACCTCACAGGGTTTCCAAGATGACTAAACAGATAACGTGTCTATGATTACACAGGATAATCTATGTAAAGTGGAAGTGTGGAATGGAAGCTATGTATTCATTAATACATCAATAAATCAAGTAGTCAAGTCTGGCAAATTTAGAGGCCTCTTTCAATGCTTGAAAACAAACTGAGTTCTTTCCTTTGTGTCAAAACATTTTTCTTTTCACATTTCTACAAGCTTCTGAGATAGAAAATTAGAGTGGAATCTATGAAGTTTTTCACTAGCTTTGATTTTTCTTCCACTCAATCTAATAAATTACATCCCTCTCATATAATTAGTCTTATTGAATTGAACAAATTAAAGTTAGTTTTAAATATTTTGCTATTTAACTATTGCCATTTCAGGCATGCAAGCCTACCACTACTATCAATACTGTCAACTACTCACAATAAAAGGCATGATCAAGATCATACAGTTTTCTATCATACTTGCATTTGCTATTTTCCTGAATCAGATTAAGTGTCATCAAATATATGTTCATATAAATGTATGTACTGAGGAGGGGAGATTGTGCTTAATGGAATGAAAATTCATTTCCATAAATATTCCAAATGTTTTATAAAAGAAGGATTAAAATCTCCTCCTTCTCCATAGGTAATCTTAACATTTAACACTTAACTTTTTTTTTTTAATTTCTCACTAACTTACATGTTTTTGATAGAAATGAACATTGGTTAAATTGCAAAACCAAAAGTTTTCTTCCATTAGGACTTCAGGAGCCAGCACTGGGTTGTTAATACAACACAGCATGTTCCCTTCTAGGACTTCATAAACTACATGTTTGGAATCACAAATTTAGAGAGCAGGTTAATGTCTGAGAGGAGTTGCCCAAGTGATATGGTTTGGCACATCAGGTTCTGGACAGCAAGCAGCTGCATGGAGACATTAGCAATACTAACCCAATTGTTGGGCTATTGAAGGGAGGAGGGGATTTTAAGAAACCCTGACTTTATTTAGTTACAAAGTTTAGTGAACTTCAGTTCACAGGAAGGTCTCTTAAGAACAGAAAGAGTCCAAATTTCTGCCACCGCAGGTTGGAGAAGCCTGGTGACATTAGTAAGTCCCAGATCCCCAGGCCAAACCACTGTGACCTGCCTTATCCACTATCCCATAGGGTGAGCTGGTTGAAGTGTTCCATCTCTTCTCTGCAATTCCTCTCCTCTCCATCTCTGATCTGCAGCTGGGGAACAAGAAAAGAAGATAGGAGTAGTAGAAGCCTCCAGAAGTTACAGTTCTAATTCAGCATTAGCAGGAATTTGTAAACTGCCACTTAGTAGATAAAACCAAGAGCTACTAACTGCAAACATAACCAGTCACGTCGGTGACTGTTTAATGGAGTTCTTGATTGGAAACACAGAAGCCAAGAGCTTTTACTGGAAAAGCGGGGGCAATAACATGTTCTGAGGGGAAAAAAAAAAAAAAACAGGGCTCACACAGAAAACAAGCATTCCAGAAATGAAAGAGAGATGATCAGGTGCTGAAGAAGTTAAAATTAATTAATACAGTAATTTTTACACTGTAACATTTTGACACAGGTTTTGACACTTTGGTTGTTAAGTGTTCAAACTGGCTTAGCCTGCAGTTGAAGAATTGGCCTGACAATCTCATTACTTAAAAAGACTAATTTTGCAGGATTATATGTAATTTAGGTATATTTCTGATGTTTGTCTTTGTCTCAAAATAGAATTTGTTCTTTAGAGTTACATACATCATGAAAATAATCAGCCTTACGATATTGCATATTCTACTAGTGTATTTTGAATAGTCATTAGTTTCCAAAGGATAGTCCAGGCATTCAAAAAGTAATTTGTTCCTGAAGATAGTTCAAGAGTAAATCCCAGAAAAAGTAAAGATATAGTTACAGGTATTACAGGGGCACGAATGCTTCATGATACTTGGAAAATACTGTTTATTAATTTCCTAGTAATAATCATTCTGAGGGCAAAGACAATTATCCACTTGTTTGTTTTTTTAAAGATAATACTCTATTCCATGCTATACAAGAATGCGGCACTAAATTTTCTACCAGTTAAACAGAAATAAAAACTATAGCCCCTCAGTTAAACTGGTTAGAGTTCAAGTGCTCAACACTACAATAAAATGCAGTTAGAAGCTAGTGTGTTCTGACATATATGCATAATTCATTTTGTCCTTGTAAAAAATTCTGGGACAGTATTTGTAAGTCTAAAGAGTTCTGAGAATTATATATCTATAAAAATATAATTCCAATAGGAACAAAAACATGTTTCTTTTGGTCAATATTTTCAAAGATTTTTTCATAATAATAATAATGATAATATAATAATAATAATAATAATAATGTTTAAATGTATAATTACTATGTTCAAATTGAACACCCCTTTTATGCATGTAGCTTCCCCATTTTATGTGCAGAAGAAAATTTTAAGTGATTAAGTACTGGTAAAAGGTAAATCAATAAAACTTAAAAACATTGAATTTCAAGACTGCAACAAAAAATAAGTTCTTTTCCTAGTCAGATTATTCTAAGTCATAAGTTAGATTAAGCATAAATATAATATATATGGCATGGAAACTACTATTTGTTAATTAAGATTGATATCATAGAAATACTAAATATTCACCAAGTAATTTGCTTGGTTATTTTTCATTCTAATGATGCCTGCACTAAATTGTGTCAGATAGTAAAAAAGACTAATTCTTATAACATTTTTCCACAAAACAGACCAACACAAACTAGTCAATGAGATTGTTAAAAGTGCATGTTTTTTGTATTACAGATAATATCAACAGAGCTCTGTCTGTCAAACCCTGAGAGTTTCATCCTTGGGATAAGAGATTTCCTCTCTTAACTTTTAAAGGCTGTTGGATCTAATTTCTCCCTAAGACAATGACTCATTCAAAGAACTCTATGTAAAAATACATACACACATGTAAGTATAAGCATTTCCACAGACAGTGTTCAAAGGAACAGACTCTTTGAACATGGTTAATAACTAAAGCAATGGGCACTAAACGTAAGAGGACCTGCTATGATGCAGCAACACAGCATCCTTGGACCATCACAAGAGGAATGGACAGATTGCTCAGTGCTTTCAGATGCTTGGCTTTAGTGATTAGGGTTTCCTTAGGATTACACCAGCCTATCTACTTTATTCTCCGTGTAACTAAAAATGTATCATTCTTTTGGTTCTGCCAACAGTTTGTGATGTTTTTTCCCTTTTAAATAAAATGTTGCATAAGAGCTAGTCTATTAAATAATCACACAGTTCCTACAATTAGCCTCAATCTTCTTTCAAAAGTACTTCTTTAAGGAAACAAAAGAATACGGCCATACCAGCTTCTGTCAGTTTTGGTTAGAGCCTTTCATCAACTCTGATGGCAGTGGGAAAATACATCGTGCTTTCCGATTGCTTTTTGTAAGCAGAGGACCTCAGTGCCTTTCTTTGCTGACCAACGAAGAAGCCTTCCATTTACAAAAGCATTTTGAATTTATTCCTATAAAAAGAGAAATAGCACACACATCCACAGGATAGAAGCACTCATAATTAGAATTTTGCAATTAATGCCTGATGAAAATAGGAAACAAATGTTACATCTTGTGAGAATGCGATAATGTTGCAGAATGGATTTGAATTATCTTTCTTTTATGGATCTAGTCACAACTGCAAGCAGTTGCAATTAAAGTCAGAAAGACATGGCTGCCTCTAGACATAAAAAGCTTCATTGTGAGTCTACAGATTAATACTTACACTGAGCTTGTTACCTATCCTGGTTGACACAGATCAACATCAATATGAACTCATAAGTAAGACAGTTTGTGTGTGTGTGTGGGGGGGGGGTGGTATCCATTTGTGTATTTGAGTGTGAGCACCTGTGTGTCTTCAGGAAGAAGCCAGAAGGTGACACCAGGGAACTTCCTCTATTACTTTCTAACTTACGTTTGGAGACAGAGTCTCTCAATGAACCACTAGCCTTTCAGATGAAAGTGACCAGAGAACCTCAGGGAAACCTCCTGTCTCTGAGTCCCAAGTGTTGAGGTTACAGGTGTAGACTACCACATCTTTCTGGAAGAAAATTATATTTAAAGTCCTGACCATATTTATAATAGCCAGAAACTAGAAAGAACCCAGATGTCCTTCAACAGAGAAATAGATACAGAAAATTTGATACATTTACACAATGGACTGTTCAGCTATTTAAAAACAACGGCTTCTTGAAATTCTTAGGCAAATGGATAAAATTAGAAAATATCATCCTGAGTGAAGTAACCCAGTCACAAAAGAACACACATGGTATGCACTCACTAGTAAGTGGATATTAGCCCCAAACCCTAGAATAACCAAGATACAATTCACAGACCTCATGAAGCTCAAGAAGAAGAAAGACCAAAGTCCTTTTTAGAAGGGGGAACAAAGTACTCAAGAGAGGAAATATGGAGACAAATTGTGGAGCTGAGACTGAAGGAAAGGTCATCCAGAGACTGCCCCACCTGGAGCATTCCATATACAGACACCAAACCCAGACTCTTTTGTAGATGCCAAGGGCTAGCTGACAGGAGCCTAATATACAGAGCCTGACAAATACAGAGGCAGATGCTTGCACCCAACCATGGGACTGAGCATGGAGTCTCTAATGGAGGAGTTAGAGGAAGGACTGAAGGAGCTCAAGGGGATTGCAACTCATAGGAAGAACAGTAATATCAACCAACCATACCCCTCCCCCCAGAGCTCCCAGGGACTAAACCACCAACCAAAGAGTGCTCGTTGAACAACTCATGGCTCCAGCCCCATATGGAGCAGAGGATGGCTTTGTGGACATCAATGGAAGGGTAGGCCCTTGTCCTGTGAAGGCTTGATGTCCCAGTGTTGGGGAATGTGGGGGGGGGGGCAGGAGAGGGGGATGCACCCTCATAGAAACAGAGGGAGAATGGGATAGGGTGTTTTCTGAGGGGATACCGGGAAAGAGTATATTTATTTACATTTGAAATGTAAATAAAGAAAATATCTAATAAAAAAGAAAGCACTAAGAAAGAAGCATCTTGATTACTCAGATATTAATTAACCAAAGTGAGTCAGGATTTGACATATTCATCTATGAAATTTGCTCAACTAAATACAAATGAATTTAGAGTTAATAATTTATTCATTCTCTTTATCAACCTTACACTCTAATGTAACAATACAAGAAAAGAGAAAAGTCTGTCTTCACATACACTTTAGACACATGAGGAGGAATCGTGTGAGTGTGTGTCTGTGTCTGTGTGTGTGTGTGTGTGTGTGTGTGTGTGTGTGTGTGTGTGTGTGTGAGAGAGAGAGAGAGAGAGAGAGATTTAATACATAGCACAATTATTTTATCATAAAACAACATGCTAAATTTCATAGGGATATTGTTTTTAAATGTCAAGAGCTAAAACACTGAATACTGTATGTAATCCAGATTGTGATTTCTGAAGCCATAGGGCTAGGCAAGAAGAAAATTTTAAGAATTGTTTGTTGTAGGAGCCCTGCAACTGTCTGCTTTATTTTACCTTTCAATACCACAAGGATTTAAATGTAAGGAAATCAATTAATATTGATGGAATAGAATTTGCTACAAAACCACCGTTTTCTTTGATTTTAATATGTTTTGATTCTCATTAAAATGGCCTGGGCTATTTTGAGTTCTTGTGTTGTACTAATTAATAATGAATAGTGCAGTCGAGAGTCATTTTATTTGCCTTTCTATTGGATGTGTCTCCCTGTCTCTTGGACCATGTAGAATAGAACATAGTAAACTGATTTTCCAAGTCTATCTCCATACCATGTCTAACCTATAAAGAAAACAGCTAGTGTATAGATTCATACAAAAGATGCCAATGCAATTTCCTTAATAAGACATTAGACACTTAACCATACCAAGTCACACTATAATCAAATAAGCTTAGACCTTATTATTAAAGGCAAGTACTTCCATTAAAGAATTTTAAATAGCTTAATTATATATGGTATATACTGAAAATATAAACATGATTAAGGCTTGCATGTATTTGAGATTAGATATTAATTTGTAGCTCATAAGAGCTCCTGCTGTGCGATAAGCAATACTTGTTTCCTTCCAGCTTGGAAATGTTTATTTGTTTGTATGCCTAAGCTTTGTTTTCATTGGTTAGAACTGCCTTTAGAAGCTGCCCAAATTTCCAGTAGCCATGAGATACTCACCTCAGGAACTCCATGACCACAACTCCACCCATTTGTTCTCAACCCCTGACATGAAGCAGCTGGCTCCCAGCAGTTCCAAACATCATCACTTGGGTTTTTTTTTTTTTTCTTGAACCAGGCTTCATATTAAAAAATGTAAATTAGGTAACAGTTTCTAGTGCTACAAAAACAACATCGAGATGAGCCTGGCAGCAATTTGTCATAATATGAACAATACCGTCTTGTTTTGGTCTAGAACTTACCTTGGTTTTCAATCAGCCACAGAGGGGATCCTAGTTCTTTGCAGGCAACCACTGTGGTTTTATTTGCTTGTTTGTTTGTTTGATTTGTGTTGGGGATTTTTACCCTTATTTGATTATTAAGACACAGATGAAAACCGTCTCAGGCCAAAAGCCATAAAAATAAGACTTTCTTTAGCCGGTGAAATTTTCATCTCATTTTATTATGCTGTCAATGAGCTGCTGAGATGTGCTTGGCTTGTTAACATGATAGCCGACAGATGAGAAGAAATAAAAACGACTGGCCTGTGAAAGCCAAATCAAAGAGCCAGGCTGAAGACTGCTCAGGTTACTCAGGTGTGCCTAGCTGGTGACCCGGCTAATGGTAGGGATGCCCAAGGTTCTGTTTGGATGATCCACGTGCTAAAACACAGTATTCGAATGTCTGCCAAAATGGTTGAGAATTTGTTTTTTCTTTGTAGGCTCTCTACATAGTAAACAAAAGACTGGTATTTGATCCTAACCAAACAAAGAAGGAACAGAGAGTGACAATGGGTGGATGTGTTCAAGACACAGTTCTGAACATGACATTGGTAGAGCTTCAGGGTCTGTCATTCTCTGTTCCACTTCTTTACTTGCCCTATGTATAAACCTACTGCCAGTCACTGAAAATACTAATATTTATAAACATATAACAATACAAATTAGTCAAAGACTATGAAGTATCAAACAGGGGGAGATTTGTAGCTTTTTGATGAATGGAATTTAAAAATGGAATTTAATAAATGAAATAACAATATTCTAAAGGAATGTTTTCTATGTAAAAATGCTATTTCTGTATATAAACAGCATTGAATTCTGTCTTTTTCAACTGTCACAAGACCGACATACTGGGCATTAAAGCATATTACCAACAGCCAATAGAATAAATGCATGAGTATTTTGAGTTGATTGTACCCAAAAATATTTGTTGCATCACCCTTTTTCTTATATATACTGTTTTGCAGCAAATTGGTAATTTCCTTGATTTAAAAGATTTTAGCTTTCAAAGTAAAGTTTGCTCTGAAAGTTCATGATAACAGCATGCCACCAATCAAATTTCAACATTAATTTATACATGCCATGCCATTCATGACTTTCAGGCTAAAAGAACTAGGTGTGAAAAGCCAAGTCTTGATTTGTAGAACCACCCAGCATTACAGGGTCATAGTTGTTTGATGACTACACAGTAGAATTGTTGTCCATTTATCTAGCATACTGTGTTCCAAAGACATATAAATCAGCCTGATTAATCAGTAAACATGCATACCAAATATTAGAGACAATATTCCAAATACGATAAATTTTAATTCATTTTAGGAAGAAGCAATTTTGAAAAATAGTAGTAAGGAACAATTTCTGATTTTTTAACCATCATGCATTATATTTTTTATTCAATTTAAGAAAATATATTAGAATTTGAGTGAATAAAAATAATATCTCTAGCAAATTATTAGCTATGTCCTAACATGTATCATAAAGGCACATGATTCATAGCCTCAATGTTTAAATGTTTTAAAGATGTATTTATGTGTGAGTATTTTACCTGTGTATAATGTATATGTATATGTATATGTATATGTATATGTATATGTATATGTATATGTATATGTATATGTATATGTATATGTATATGTATATGTATTATGTACATGCCTGATAAAAATCAGAGGCCAAAAGAGGGATCAGATCCTCTGAAATTGGGGCTATGAACTACCATGTGAGTACTGGCAACTGAACTCAGGTCCACTACACAAATAGCAAGTGCTCTTACTCATTGGGTCCCTACAGTCTTGGTTTTTCGGGTGTTTTTGTTTTTGTTTTTGTTTTTTGTTTTTTGAGACAGGGTTTCTCTGTATAGGCCTGGCTGTTCTGGAACTCACTTTGTCGACCAGGCTGGCCTCGAACTCAGAAATCCACCTGTCTCTGCCTCCCAAGTGCTGGCATTAAAGGCGAGCATCACCATGCCCGGCGGGTCCCTAAGTTTTAACCTCAAATTACAAATAACAACTTGGCGATATGAAATAGCAGACAGAGACCTGTGTGCTATTTTTGTTTGTGAAAATGACCTTTGAAATTTTGAAAAATATTATGATGCTGTAAAAGAGGTCACAGATTAAATCCAAATCTCACAAAAGACTGAATTCTCATCTCTTTTAAGATACATTTTGCCGGGAGTGGTGGTACACGCCTTTAATCCCAGCACTTGGGAGGCAGAGGCAGGCAAATTTCAGAGTTCAAGGCCAGCCTGGTCTACAGAGTGAGTTCCAGGACAGAAGATACTTCTTATTCTGGCAAACAATTAATAATGAGAAAGTAGACACCTCTCAGCTTATCTGTTTGTATACTACTTCAGTTAAACAGTCCTGTGAGGTGTAATAGGATATAACTGGTTGTATTGAGAAGGGGAAAATCTTTGTTTAACAAGGCCTACAGGCCAGAACATAACCCTCTGCAGTCTTCTGCCACAGCGCCCTGCCACAGTATTAGAATACGTGAACTACACACGCACAGACACACACACACACACACACACACACACACACAGAGAGAGAGAGAGAGAGAGAGAGACAAAGAGAGAGAGACAGAGAGAGACAGAGAGAGACAGAGACAGAGACAGAAACAGACAGAGACAGACAGAGACAGAGACAGAGAGACAGAGAGAGACAGAGAGAGAATAAAGAAAGAACTCAAACCATACAGGAGCTTAAAGCTAAACCCCACTAAAATAGACTAACCCCAACTGACTTCTGGGTATTTAGAAGGATGAGATTTGCACATTTTGCCTTTCTGGGAAAATATAGAGACTAAAAGCTTCGTGGGAGGAAATATTCTGTGTCAGACAAGTTTGTGTGTGTGTGTTAGTTTTAACTGTCGAATGGAAACAATCTAGAGTCACCTGATAAGGCTAATCAGTGATGACTTTAGGGGATTACCTATTTTACATTAATTGATGTTAGAACACCCACTGTAAGTGATATCATTCCGTAGGCAGGGATATTGAAGAGTATAAGGATAGAGAAAGTGAGATCATCACAAATATGCTTGCACTCATTTAAGCTTCTCTCACACTGACTTTCCTACAATTACAGACCAGAACCTGAAACTGAGCTAAAAATAAACCCTTTCTCTCATAAGTTTTTTTTTCAGGATATTTTATAACAGTAGCATAATCAAGCAAGCAAGAAAAAAACCAAAACCCAACTATCTATCCTAAAAGCAAGATGCTATAGAGAACCTATCTCTCCATCTAAAAAGCAAGATGGTATAGAAACATGACTCTGCATGTTTCCTCATTTGATAGCTAAATGATGTTGGGCAAATAAGAAAATATTTCTGAGACCCAGTTTCTTCCTCTGTATCTTCTGTAAAACAGGCAACATGAAGAAGGCTCTTCTCTAATAGAGTGTCAAGATGAAGACTAAAGGACAGACAGCACCCAACACACCCCAGCGTGTTCAGTAATCCAGTAAAAATGTGCTATGATTTTACTATTACAAGTCTTGTCTGAAGATTGGTCTGGATAGGACTAGGAGTGTAGATAAGAGTTTTTAACAGCCTCAGCGAAGCAGGAGTAAGATCCTAGCCACTCGCCATCAGTATACAAACACATAGACCCTAGCCTAGTCCGTTCAGACTGAGCAGGTAACGCTGACATTACAGGCATCTAAGACTATTTGTTCCTAGTGGATAAAGCGATGGTATTCTATCACATTTTTCCTAGGTTACCCACACACATGCACACACACACACACACACACACACAGAGAGAGAGAGAGAGAGAGAGAGAGAGAGAGAGAGAGAGAGAGAGAGAATAAAGAACTCAACCCATACAAGAGCTTAAAGCTAAACCCCACTAAAATAGACTAACCCCAACTGACTTCTGGGTATTTAGAAGGATGAGATTTGCACATTTTGCCTTTCTGGGAAAATATGGAGACTAAAAGCTTCGTGGGAGGAAATATTCTAAATATTCTGTGTCAGACAGTGCTGCCCAGATCTCCATCCTTTTTTTGTTTGTTTGTTTGTTTGTTTTTTAATTTTGGTTTTGGAGTTACCCTCACTCTCTGTCTCAGAGATACTGAGGTAACCAGTGATTACTATACTGACATGGAGTTTGGAAGCCTGTTCAAGCGCCGCGAAGTGTAAACGTTTCCTCACAATATCCTCCTGTTACCAAAGATCTGAGGTCTTTCTATGGTTTATCTCTTCCCACTTCCATCAAGTATAACTCAATGCGCACAGCCTTTCAGAACTGAAGCAATTTAAGTCAATTTGGTAGTTTATTAAAATTTGGCTTGCTTTTAGCTTGATAATTTTCTTAAGAGATACACTGTTTAAATGACATAACACAAATATAAAAGACATGGGTCATACAATGTATAATATCATCTTATAAGGTATCATATCAACATTGACAAGATATGAAAAGCATACATTTCTGTGCTTTGATGTGTATTTTCTTCACAGGAAGTTTTCCTCCATGCATATGCTACATGTTTGTGTGGGCTGTTATTACATGTCAGGTCAACTACAGTGTCTTGATTAATTAACAACAAAATATTAGAACTATACATTTTGAGTAGCAACATTTTAAAGATTTGAAGAAAATAAAAATATTTTAGAAATATGAAGTTTGAGTAGCAACATTTTAAAGATTTGAAGAAAAGCATCTAAAAATAAATAAACCATCAGTGGGGCTGGGGAAATTGTTCAATAGCGGGGAATCACTTGCTTTGCTTGCAGATGACCAGAGTTTGGTTTCCAGCTTCCAAACAGTACACATACATACAAATAAATAATGATAAATGTATAAATAAAACAAACCATAAATGCTTGACTTTTAACGGATACTATAACATAATAGCAAGTGAAAAGCCAAGACAAATTCAAAGTAAACCACATTTATTTAAGACAAAAATCCTCGTGATATGGCTTTACTGTTTTGTATAAGTCTTCAAAAGCCTTTTCTGAATTACTGTTTTAATGTCCTGAAGCCTTTTGCACAGTCGCATGCTGGTGATCCTCAGTGTCTTTTTTTTTTTTTTTTTTTTTTTTGCATTGCTAGCCCAGTTTGAATTCCAGATTGGTCTTGAACCCATGATGAAATGATCCTTCTTCTTTAGCCTTCAACTGAGGGGATCGCATAATGAGAACCATACCCAGGTGTATCCAGTGTTTAAACATATTCTATTTTCTTTGTTTATTTATTTATTGTTTTTGTTTTTTGTTTTTCAAGATAGGGTTTCTCTGTGTAGCCTTGGCTGTCCTGGAACTCACTTTGTAAACCAGGCTTGTATATTTATTAAAAAATGAAACACCTCATCCCAGTCAGACTGGCCATCATAAAGAAATCTGACATCAAACGTAGAGAGGAGATGGAGAAATATAAAGCTTATTCAGTGCTGGGTGGATTATGAATAGGGCCAGTCGGAAATCCATTAGAGATTTTTTTTCCAAAAATTACAATTGTAATTGCATTATGACTCAGCTATTTCACTCTTGGACATACACCTGTAAAATACCATACCCTGCCACAGAGTTCTTTAAGCTCTCATAGTTACTACTGCCTTATTCATGACAGCAAGAGAATAGAATCAACCTACATGACCACCAGCAAGTGAATGGATAATGAAATGCTGTTCACCTATAGAAAAACTATATTACAAAATTTGCAGGAAAGTGTATGGAGTTGAGAGGTAGAATATTAAGTGAGGTCACACAATTTCAATAAGAAATAAAAGCGGCATGATCTCCTTCTTACAGGTATCCTATACTGTAAGGGTGTGGCGGTGTATATAAATGTACCCATGGGTACAATAATGATAGTAAGAGAAAAGAGTAGATTTATGTGATGGGGTAGGACAGATGCATGTAATGGCCACATGGGTCATGATAGAAGCTATAAAGCCAACGTTTTTCCTAGTTTTAGCTCTATTGTAGGATTTTCTTTATTTTATGTATGGCAAATAAGTGAGGCAAAATATATCTGACCATAGATGTGTAAAATCCAATGTGAAGCTCTACAACTTCAGCATGACTATTTTCAACTTTACCAAAATCCAGTGGTTTTTTTTTTACAGATATTAGATATAGCTAATTTTGATGCATGAAGATTTTTATAAGGTGCCTAGCAGTAGAGGAATGAAAAGGCTAGGGTCTGTGTATTTTTATTATATAAGTAGATTTGTCTGGAGGTAGCCATGTCCGTCATCTAGATTTTTTTTAGAAGTGATAGAGTCATCTATAAATCCCTTCAGAGAGAAGAATTCCAGGTTTTTAATGACTCTCCTTTCCCTACTGGATTCCCTTAGAGAAACTCTCAACATGATTTTTTTTATTTTTACTGTTATGTCAGAGTAAATTTGCTTATTATACTTACAAATTGCTCTATAGTTTTTAAAAGACTCCATGTTAGCAAAATATCAAATTACATTATCTGATTCATTCCTTTATGCTTTCTTAAAGTACCTGATGGTTACATTTTGTAATAGTACACAGATGACTAGTTCTACTTTAAAGTCATATCCTTAATGGTCTCTAGTAAAAAGGGTTCATTTACTGCACAGTATTGTGAAAATGTCTGCCTTCTTATTTCATGGCCCATTGTAGAAACATATTGGTTCATTAATGACAGATACAGATGGTGTCCATCTGCCCTCCATTTTTAACTCTAAAAATGGAGGCATAAAGATACTTGAAACACTAGACTTGCAAAATCAGATGCAATCTAACAGCTCAAGGAAAAAAGTTATTTGATCCACAATTATATTTTTCTATATTCTTGATCTTATATTACCAAGGCAAACAAGGATAACTATGTTCTAAATATAGAGTTTATTTGAAGCCCACACTTTTGTTCTACTGCAAGTCATCTAACAACAAAGATATTATGGACCAATTTTCTACATATGATTTATTTCACATTTGCTTTGATAAACGCAAGCATTTCAGACATGTTCTGACCTTTAGTTTTAATACACTACTTCTTTGCATAAGAAAAGTTCAAGTATTTATTAACTGAATGTAGCTAAATACACAAGGAAATGTCAATGCTTCGGAAACCCTCATCAAACACTGGATTATAGAAGAAAAATATTATATTCTTAAGCACAGAAGATATGATCATATTTAAGATTGAAATTCTGTTTTTGCTTTTTATTATCTCCAGACAGACTATACTATGTCAATTCCCTCCACGGATACCATGAAGATGCATGGAAGGCTTCAAAAGCAAAGTAGACATTCCCATGGAATAGGTGGACTACAAAGATAAGTCATGCAGTTGGAAAGACGAATGGGCCTAAACCCTTCAGAATGAAAATAGGAAAACATGAATAAATACTTGAAATAGTACTTCCATGAGGATAGAAGAAAAAGCAAACTATCAGTAGAAACCATTTTAGCAAGGTTAACATTAATGTTTTGAATAAATGTACTAGAGGCAATAATAAATACAATGTTCTTTCACGAGTGTAAGCATTTTAGATGTCAAATTTTTATACACATAGTCAAGGAAGCATAGACAAGAATATAGCTGTGTTTATGTTCGTATGTGGGCCTATTCATTGTAGGCATTTAGATTCAAAGTGGATTGAAGTTATTCTTTTCACTCAAAGTTCCATTTCAAAAGTATTTGAAGATCATATTTGATACTATATTATTTTTGTCATTGTTTGAATGACATACTTTGTTTTCTTATTTTATAATACTCTCTCATTCTCAAATACTTATCAAGTAGTAATAAGAATTAATGCAGTTAAAAATATAAAGGCTTATTCTTGAAAATCTTATACTGAGGTTAATTACATAAAATCCACTTGCTCCCAGATTTAATTTTACCTATAATTCTTGCCCTGAAAACTGATTCTACTTTTACTTAAGTGATATCTTTCTAAGCTAAATTTAGTTCATCTAATAAACTATATTTTATTTTAGGTATAAAATATAGGATACCACATCACACAGACTAATGTTTAAATAAATACCAGGTTGCTTTGTAATATGAGACACCCAACAAACCACCTAGATTTTTTTTCCATCAAATCACTAAATATCTGAATTTTTTTTTGTGAACTACAGAAATACAGGAGAAAAGTTAGAGCAAAATGACCGAGAATATCTTTTATGGTTGAATGAGAACAAAGTCTAGTTAGTTAATATTGTTGTTCTTCCTATGGGGTTGCAAACCCTTTCAACTCATTCAGTCCTTTCTCTAACTTCTCTACAGGGGACCCAGTGCTCAGTCCAATGGTTGACTGCAAGTATCTGCCTCTGTATTTGTTTTTTTTTTTCTTTAAAAAAAAAAAACAAAAACATTTTTATTAGATATTTTCTTCATTTACATGTCAAATGCCATCCTGAAAGTCCCCTATACACTCCCCCTGCCCTGCCCCCCAATCCACCACTCCGGCTTCCTGGCCGAGCCATTCCCTTGTACTGGGGCATATAGTCATTGCAAGACCAAGGGCCTGTCCTCCCAGTGATGGCCGACTAGGCCATCTTCTGCTACATATGCAGCTAGAGACATGAGCTCTGGGGGTACTGGTTGGTTCATATTGTTGTTCCACCTATAGGGTTTCAGACCCCTTGAGCTCCTTGGGTACTTTCTCTAGCTCCTCCATTGTGGGGGGGGGGGTTGTGTTCCAGCCAAGAGATGACTATGAGAATCCACTTCTGTATTTGCCAGGCACTGGTATAGCTTCACAAGGGACAGCTATATCAGGGTCCTGTCAGTAAAATCTTGCTGGCATATGCAGTAGTGTCTGCGTTTGGTGGCTGATTATGGGATGGATCCCTGGGTGGAGCATTCTCTGGTTGGTCCTTCCTCTGTCTCAGCTCCAATCTTTGTTACAGTTTGTCTTAGTCAGGGTTTCTATTCCTGCACAAACATCATGACCAAGAAGCAAGTTGGGGAGGAAAGGGTTTATTCGGCTTACACTTCCATTCTGCTGTTCATCACCAAGGAAGTCAGGACTGGAACTCAAGCAGGTCAGAAAGCAGGAGCCAAGGCAGAGGCCATGGAGGGATGTTCTTTACTGGCTTGCCTCCCCTGGCTTGCTCAGCCTGCTCTCTTATAGAACCCAAGACTACCAGCCCAGAGATGGTTCCACCCACAAGGGGCCTTTCCCCCTTGATCACTAATTGAGGAAATGCCTTACAGTTGGATCTCATGGAGGCATTTCCTCAACTGAAGCTCCTTTCTCTCTGATAACTCCAGCTGTGTCAAGTTGACACAAAACTAGCCAGTACACAGTTATATTCTTTTTTTAATTAGGTATTTTCCTCATTTACATTTTCAATGCTATCCCAAAAGTCCCCCATACCCTCTCCCCCAATCCCCTACGCACCCACTCCCACTTTTTGGCCCTGGCGTTCCCCTGTACTGGGGCATATAAAGTTTGCAAGTCCAATGGGCCTCTCTTTCCAGTGATGGCCGACTCCGACTAGGCCATCTTTTGATACATATGCAGCTAGAGTCAAGAGCTCCGGGGTACTGGATAGTTCATAATGTTGTTCCACCTATTTGGTTGCAGATCCCTTTAGCTCCTTGGGTACTTTCTCTAGCTCCTCCATTGGGGGCCCTGTGATCCATCCAATAGCTGACTGTGATCACCCACTTCTGTGTTTGCTAGGTCCTGGCATAGTCTCACAAGAGACAGCTATATCTGGGTCCTTTCAGCAAAATCTTGCTAGTGTATGCAATGGTGTCAGCGTTTGGAGGCTGATTATGGGATGGTTCCCTGGATATGGCAGTCTCTAGATGGTCCATCCTTTTGTCTCAGCTCCAAACTTTGTCTCTGTTACTCCTTCCATGGGTGTTTTGTTCCCAATTCTAAGAAGGGGTGCCTCTGCATTTGTAAGGCACTGGCAGGGCCTCTCAGGAGACAGTCATATCAGGCTCCTTTCAGCATGCACTTCTTGGCATCCACAATAGTGTCTGGGTTCAGTAACTGTATATGGGATGGATCCCCAGGTGGGAAAGTCTCTGGATGGCCTTTCCTTGAATCTCTGCTCCACACTTTATCTCCATATTTACTTCTGTGAGTATTTTGTTCCCCTTCTAAGAAGGACCGAAGCACCCACACTTTGGTCTTCCTTCTTATTGAACTTCATGTGGTCTGTGAATTGTATCTTGGGTTTTGGAGCTTTTAGACTAATATCCACTTATCAGTGAGTGCAAACCATGTATGTTCTTCTGTGATTGGGTTACCTCACTCAGGATGATATTTTCTAGTTCCATCAATTTGCCTAAGAATTTCATGAATTCACTGTTTTTATAAGCTGAGTAGTACTCCATTGTGTAAATGTACCACATTTTCTGTATCCATTCCTTTGTTGAAGGACATCTTGGTTCTTTCCAGCTTCTGGCTATTATAAATAAGACTGCTATAAACAGGTCTGCATAGGAAGAACAACAATATCAACCAACCAGACCCCCCAGAGCTCCCAGGGACTTAGCCATCAATCAAGGAGTACTCATGGCTCCAGCTGCATAAGTACCAGAGGATGGCCATGTCAGGCATCAATGAGAGGAGAGGTCCTTGGTCCTGTGAAGGCTCGATAGATACCCTAGTGTAGGGGAATCAAGGGCAGGAAGGTGGAAGTGGAAGGTTGGGTAGAGGAACACCCTCACAGAAGCAGGGGAAGGGAGGATGGGATAAGGGATTTCTGGGAGGGGGGAACAGGTGAAGGGGATAACATTTGAAATGTAAATAAAGAAAGTATCCAATAAAAAAAAGAAGAAAGTCTATTCCCTGAATATTGTTTCTCTACAGTCTAGATGGTTGAGCCACTTTAGTCGAAGACATTATGTTCCTGAAGTGTTTCAAAGCCACAGAATTGAACAGCACATTTGTTTACTGTAGAATGAATTTATAATCCTAACAAGCCCATATAAAAGACACAGAATCCAGGTATTTTATTTGCAAGCTATAAGCCTAGATGGATCTAAAGCTATACTGACTTATTATATAGCTATGGAGTCCTTCCCTTGTTACTTGCTGTTTCTCCTGGCCATGCAGTTCTGATCTAACCATGCAGCTTCTTCGTCCTCCATTTTCTGCTCCTCTCTCTCCAGCTGTAATCCCTCTCTCAAACCTAAAGTCATACCTTTCTCCCTCCACTGGCCAATCACACATTCTAGCATTTTATTGACCAGCTAAATTGGGGCAAAGTTTCACATGGCATCAAATTGAGTATGTGAAGATCTGCTCTTTGGGGGCAATCACATCTTGAGGAGCCAGTATTTAGCATTAGAATACAAGTAGTATTAAACCAATACTTAATTTTTAGTATTAGTATTAAACCAATATTTAAAGTAAGCGTAGAAAGGCCAGGCATAGAACTGTATTCTGATAAGAATAGGAGAGTGTCTCCATAATATTTTGCTATAGTTTGTGGCTCCTTGCATAGCCTTTATGCTTAGAAGAGTAACTGTCATACAAAATGTAATCAAAAATCTGCTAAAACATGAAATTAAAAAAAATGAGAAAGACCAAGAGAGACAGAGAGAGAGAGACAGAGAGAGAGACAGACACGGGGAGGGGGAGAGGGAGGGGGAGGGAGAGGGAGAGGGAGAGAAGTTTTTTTAGGAAATACTTATCAATACATTATGTAAACAGTACTGTCCAGTTTGGTCTTTAAAACATTTAACTAATTCTAGAACTTTAAATAAAAATCCAAATCAGGGTCAGCAAGATGGTGTAGTGATTAAAATCACCTGCTGTTAAGTCTGAGCACCTGAGTTTGCTCTCTAGTACCCACGTGGTAGGAGAGAACTGAGTCCTGCAAGTTCCTTTCTTACCTGCATGGGCACATCATCACATAAACAGCTGCCATTTCAACACTCGTGACAAAATGTAAATAATCCAAAACACTTTCTGTCTTCCTCTCTGCAGTATTTTCTTTTGGAAACAACAAGTTAACTGTTCACTTAAATGTATAAGGAAAAATGATCCTCAATATCTACTAGATTGTAAACATTCTATAATCAGGCTAAATCAATGAAGCATTGTTAGGAATACATTAAATAAATAATAATCTGTGATTACTATAAATTCAAGTTTTCTATACAAATGCACAATTAGCATTCTACATACTCTAGCAGGCTTTTTGTTTGTTTGTTTGTTTGCTTTCCTGCATCCTAGAGGATTTTAATTCAGTGTCAGAAATTAACACCTATTTACATGTATTATATGCAAGGATGCATTACATAGTAAAAAGGAAAGTTTAAATTGTGGACCAACATCTCCCAACTTGAACTATGAACATTGGGCTAAGGAGCCAAAATGCAATTCTGTTCTAAGATATAGTTTAATGAAAAAGAAATATTAGGTAAACAGACAAGAAGAGGTAGATAGAGTACAGGAAGATGAAGAATTAGCATAAGGACTCAAGATATAAAGCAACATTTTTATAGCATAGTGTGATGAAGTAACAGATGTGCATGCTGATGCAGTAAACATAAAGAGAAGATTAAAATGTAAGGGTATGTGAAACACAAGAATGCAGGGAAAAGATGCTAGCTATGAAAGAGGATTAAAACTAATGGATTTCTCATTGTAATTTTGCCATGAGTTTTTGGTGTTTAGTGGTAGTTAAGTGCATAAGATATATATGATACTTGAAGTGTAACATTTAACACGAAGCTTCACAGCCTTCACTCCGAGTGCTTGTATAGACATGCTTGAGTTCTGTAGACTTTGTACCATTAGTGTGGGATGTATTTATTTACTTACAGGAATTTTTTATTATAAAGTCTATATGAATTTTTAGAGTAACTAATGGATATGTAGTTGATCCTCCAAAATATTAGCTATTGGTCACTTGTTTTAAAAAAAAAAGCATTATTCCTCTGTTGAGGGACATCTGGGTTCTTTTCAGCTTCTGGCTATTATAAGTAAGGCTTCTGTGAACATAGTGGAGCATGTGTCCTTATTACATGTTGAAGCATCTTCTGGGTATATGCCCAGGAGTGGTATAGCGGGGTCCTCAGGTAATACTATGTCCAATTTTCTGAGGAACTGCCAACCTGATTTCCAGAGTGGTTGTAACAGCTTGCAATCCCACCAGCAGTAGAGGAAATTCTCCCCTGTGCCCATCTGCTCAAGGCTCTTCCCCAATTTCTTTTCTATTATTTTCAGTGTATCTGGTTTTATGTGGAGGTCCTTGATCCACTTGGACTTAAGCTTTGTACAAAGACATAAGAATGGATCAGTTTGCATCCCTCTGCATGCTAACTGCCAAGTGAACCAGCACCATTTGCTGAAAATGCTGTCTTTTTTCCACTCGATGGTTTTAGCTCCTTTGTCAAAGATCAAGTGACCATAGGTGTGTGGGTTCATTTCTGGGTCTTCAATTCTATTCCATTGATCTACCTGCCTGTCACTGTACCAAATACCATGCAGTTTTTAATCAATATTGCTCTGTAATACAGCTTGAGGCCCAGGATGCTGATTCCCCCAGAAGTCAGATGAAACATTTGAATAAGCACCATTTATGAAAAAGGAGAAATTTAATTATAAAGTAAACTTTGTTTATAATGAAAATTACATCATATATTACAGAGGAAGGCTTTGTGCTGAAGGCACTGGGAGGAATGTGCTCTGGAAGTATTTTATCCTGTGAGTCCTGCTCTGCTGTCCTACTTTGACCTTGTTGACGGACAGGGTTTTTTTAAGAGCTGATGCTTCCCACTTCTGTGCTGCAGTGATCATGAGTTTCAAGTAAGGGGTTGGTGAGGGCTAAATAGTTACACTGTTTTAAAAGTTACAGACTTTGAAACAAACGGAGCCTGACACAGTGTCTAAGAAGTAACAGCAGTAAATGTTGCTATCCTTACTAATTTTCAGTGGCAGACCTATACTTGAAATAAAATGCAAGAAAATTGCCATGCAGCCAAACGAAGGCACAGATTTAAGTCTATGTTCCTAAACCACATTACAGTTCAGTCTCCCCAAAACTAAAGATGACAGGGAGTGAAGCCAGAATTTGACATAGACAGAAGACACACTTCCCAATAGGTATTTAGCTGACACAACTAAAGATGCCGCTATGTTTAGTGCAATTTCTATACCCCAAAGGTTCTCCTAGAACTGCATGGTGGTATTAAATGTGGAGCCGGTGACTCCAAGTCTGGTGAGACTGATCGTCCCGGGAACCTTTGTGTGCCGGCTGATTTGCCATCTGTCAAGAATGGCTTATCAAAGGAGAGGGGCCAGATGTCATGAAAGATTGCTGGCAAAGTGAGAGAAATCCCTGTTAATTCTGCCCTGTCCTGAAAAGTCAGAATAGGGAACTTGCAACCTTTCTTTTAATGAAAGTTGAGTTAATATCACACCTATTACCAAAAGCTCCCCAAATAGCTTAAAATAGTCATTTTGTTGAAACCATAACTATATTCATTGTAAGCAAGTGTGCAAGAGCTTACAACTTATCTATCTACTGGGGGAGATCTTTCCTGTGGTAGTAAGAGTGAGGCAGCAGGCCTCATAACATAAAAATGAACCAAAAATGACTCGAAAGCTTTATACAGACTCAGGCAGTACACTCACCCAAAAGCCCATCCCTCTGTGGAGGACTTAAGGTACAATGAAATCATTGCTGTGGTGTAGTAGTCAAGGGAAATTCTTCTTACATCTGAGAATCACTTAATGGTGTTTAGACTACTTCCACCAGCCTGCTCTGCTCTGCCTGAAGGACCCAACTCTGCTGCCTCAAGAGCTGAAAAAGGCCAGAGTGTAAAATCTATCAGTCAGAAGTGGCTAAATCCATGCTGAGAGAGTTCTACCATCTGTTAGCTCTTTCTCTTCGCCACTTTTTACTCGGGAAGAAAGTGTGTGTGTGTGTGTGTGTGTGTGTGTGCGTGCGTGCGTGCGTGCGTGCGTGCGTGCGTGCGTGCGTGCGTGCGTGCGTGCGTGCGTGTGTGCGTGTGTGTGTGTGTGTGCGTGGGTGTGTGGGTGTGTGTGTGGGTGGGTGTGTGTGTGTGTGGGTGTGGGTGTGGGTGGGTGTGTGTGTGTGTGTGTGTGTGTGTGTGTGTGTGTGTGTGTGTGTGTTTCCAAAACCAAAGGAGAATGAACTTTCCAATTAAATACCCTCAGAAACAAATTTGCGCACTTGAGCTTTGCCACTGCCTGGGGCAACTGAAAACCAAAACAGGATGTTTTGCTGAAAGGAGAGGCCAGTTTACCTTACTGTTTCATTACAGAGAACCACCACCCACCTGGGAGGGCACTGTCTTACTCCAGAGGAAGAGTAATTAAGACTCAATTTAGGTCACTTAAATCTCCAAGTTCAAAAGTCCTTCTAAAACTCTAATAGTTCTTGGGGCTCTCTTGACAACTGCTCTGTACAATTTCAATTTTTTTCCATGTCCTTCAAAATTGCCTCCACCCTGTAAAGTGCTCTTTCGTCATCTGCTTAAGAACGATCTAGAGCTAGCATTTCATTTGAGGAGATGCTGTGTGGGACTCAGAAATGCTCCCAGCGTGACATTTAACCATCCGGCTGCTTTGAACTAGAAAAGAAGGCTCAAGTTCTCTTGGACTCCCCCGTCTGGAACAGTCTCTCCCAAAATCCAAGAAGAGCGTCTCTGAAAGCCTCTTACCTGACTCAGTACTTCTAGAAGCCTGCAGTGGTCATGAGAGTCCTCTCTATAATCTCATCGCAGAGTAATAGTTCCCACAGAAGAAGAGCTTGAAAGTGAAACACCACACTCCAAACCTCAAGGAACCTTTGTCCCTACTCACAGTCTACTCTTTGGACTCATTCGTCTCTGCTAAAAAAATCATTTACTAAAATTGCCTCCTGCCTTGCCTTTTTTTTTTTTTTTTTTTTTTTGCTTATGAAGAAGGCTATACACACTTTGCTATCACAGTGGGTTAATGAGTACCCTGTGTCACCCGAGTACTTGAGATTCTGAACGCTAGTATCTCATCTCCTGTTAGCCTAGCCAGTCCATTGTTAGTTTGTTCCAGAAGACCCAAAGACCCAATTACCAACTCTTCACAGGGGAGAAAGTTTATGTCACACAGTTTAAAACCAACAACCAGGGCCTGCAACTCTCAGTGGTTGAATGTATCTGCTGACGTGTCTAGCCCGAACTCAACTTTGGGACCCACATGGCAGAAGGAAAGAACTGACTCTTGCAAGTTTTCTCCTGACTTTTCTACATGTGCATGGCAAGTGCATATACGCATGTATTCATTAGAGTAAGTAGATAATAAGTATATGTAAAAATGTTTAAACAAATTATTTTTAAAATATGAACAACAATCAAACACTTTTAAATCTCTTAAAATTTAGGTTCTGATTATATTTTGCATATCTCAAGATTTTCTTTAGGATACAAAAATAAATAAGTAAATAAATAAATAAATGTTGTTGTTGTTGTTGTAGCCATTATGTTAACAGAGTCAAAATTTTGAACTTTATACTATGGTATGGATGGTTTAGTTAATTCTTTGCAAAATCTCCTGGGCTAGAACTTTGGTGAGTTGGAGCAAGATTCTGAACCTTTCTTTCCTGGGATGCTGCTATCTGTAAAACTGGAGGTTTTTACATAATGTGACCACAGGCAGCAGTAGCACGTTAGTAGAAACAGATGTAAGGAGATGAATAGAGAAGTGAATTCTGTCAAAAACATCCCTAAGTGAACTGGAAAGGCCCAAGAGGCCTCAACTCTATTCACAGAACTGACGAAAGCTGGGGGCAGAAGAGATGGCCTTCCCCTGGAAAAGCACACCACTGATTGTCCAATGTTAAATGGTCAGCCCTGAAAGCATACATACACACAGCATTACATGAACTGAGCAAGTTATATTTAGGAATGTATCGATGTATATGCATATGCATAGATGCATGCAAAACAATTGGTATAAAAAAAAAAGGCCATGAGTGAGAGAAATGTATGGGAGTAATTGGGGGTGAGAAAAAGAAAGAAATGTTGTGATTATATTATAACCTTGAAAATAAAATTAAATCAAATTCAAATACTTTTAGAGAGAACGAAACCAGAAGTAAGCCTCTTTATCAGCATGAGGCTGTATTCAAGTTAGGGGGCAGTAGTGGACTAGACAGACATGTAATAAAAACAATAAATGAAGGATTAAATAAAATTTGGCTGAAAATAATAATAGTGAGAAGAAGAAGAAGAAGAAGAAGAAGAAGAAGAAGAAGAAGAAGAAGAAGAAGAAGAAGAAGAAGAAGAAGAAAGAAAGAAAGAAAGAAAGAAAGAAAGAAAGAAAGAAAGAAAGAAAGAAAGAAAGAAAGAAAGAAAGAAAGAAAGAAAGAATAATAAAAACAAGACATTTTGCAAGGAAATTCACAATAACCTCTCAGAAAATATAAGGCAAAACAGTTTACAGCTACCTGAGCAGTGGTTCTTGCTTCACTACCCATAGGTACATCAGCAGAAGAGAAAAGTTACAGACTAGAACTATTTGAGTATAGACCTCATCTCAGTGTTGAATAATACGGATGCAAAGTTGATCTACAAAAACAACCCAAGCAAAACCTAACATTAGAATAAACCCTGAGCAAACATATCAACAGCACAAGGGAAACCAGATTCTGCTTGATTTGGGGTAACTCCAAGCAAAATACTGAAACACCATTAACTAGCAAAAGCAGTAATTTCTAGGATATACTGATTTATGTGGATCCTAATGTGTAAAACGGATGATGTGTTAGAATAGATTGCTATCTAGCCGCAGTGAAACTTTAAGCAATGGATGGCCCAGTAGGAGATTTTTATGTCACTGGGTCTGTATCCACCAAGAAATGGAGATTAAAATACTTTAAACCCTTCTTACCTCTCTTTCTTCCTCTCCCTTTGTCCTCTCCCTCCCTCTTCTTTCCTTTTGCTGTCTAACCCCAGGTCATAAACCTTAAGGGTGGGGTATGTGTAAAAGGATGGCTAGGCAGTTTAGAGTGATTATTGCTCTCACAGAAGACCAGGGTGTAGTTCATAGCATCCATGTGGTGGCTCACAGGCATCTGTAACTCAAGTCCCTCTTCTGACCCATGTGGGAACCAGGTGCACACATGGTACACAGACATACATGCAGGAAAATCAATGAAGAAGCACAAGCAACTAGGGAATGCTGAGCGTGGGAAAAATCATCTCCATGGAAAAGCACACCAGCTGGTTATCTGATACCAAATGGCCAGCCCTGAAAACATGAATAGAAGTGGTACCACACAGACTAAACAGGTTGTATCTAGAAATATATATGTAATAACCATTAATAAAATGTCCATAAATTTAAAAAGAGCAAAGAGGGCTTTATGGGAGGGTTTGAAGGGAGGAAAGGGAAGAAGAAGATGATATTATATTATAATCTCAAAAATAAAAGAAGTAATAAAAAGGGAAAGCCCACTTTGACCCAAAAAAGTGAGATCTTGTCTCAATAAGTAAATAAATAAACACATAAATAGGTAAAGAGGTAAAGTATTTCAACCAAAAATTTGAAAGATAAAAACAAGACAAGAAGTGTGAATTATCATCAGACATAGAAATGAAAACATCCAGCTTTTGTTGGGAGCAGATGTTAAGCTGACCTGGCCAAGACTGCAATTGAAATCTTATAAATATATTCATATAAAAATTACGTTCAAAGGAATTAAGACAAATATAGTAGCAAATATAGTATATGCTATGACTCTGGCGTAGTTTGGCTTTTCTCAAAAGGTTCCTGCACTGAACTTTTCCTTCCTAACATACTGTTTTAGTAGCTGTTGGAACCTTCCAGAGGCAGGGTTCAGTTAGAAGGTGATTAGCTCATTGAGGGTGCTGGCAATCTGAAATGTGGTTTTTATGAAAGTGAGTTATTGCACAAAGCATAACTTAACCACCGGTTCTCTCTGTCTTCCTTCTCATCATGTGACACTGTACAGACAGTTGCCATTGTGATGTCATCTGCCATGAAACCCTCAGCAGAGGACAAATAGATGAGGCCACCTGAAGCTGGACCTTTAGTTTTCCAAACTGCCAACAAAATAAGTTTGTTTTCTTTATAAAGTACCCAGCATCGAGTATTGTGTTTTGACAACTGAAAATAGACTAGTACATTTAGTAATGAAACAATACACCTGATGAGATCCAAAAACACAGTTCAAGTGACAAAAAAAAATAAGCAAGAAGGATGAGCTTAAGGGTATAAAATTAATAAATCTATAGAATGCAGAAAAATGTCTCTGAAGAAAATTGACAAAGCATTACAAAATACAAAACAGAAAGAATCAAATGTACCAACATACGTCTAATGTGAGTTTTAGGAACAGAGGAATATGACCCAATTAGCTGTTGACCACTTCAGAAACAATGGATACAAAGGGGCAAAATGGTATCCATGGTGTTGAGAAAGATAAAGAAGAAAACTGCAAACATAAATTCTTTACCCCCAAACCACTATTTTTCGAAACCTAACAAAAAGTTGTTTTTATCGCAAATCCTCTAAAAGTAGAGAGTAAAACAGACAGAAGAAGAAGAAATGCTGAAATAATATTAAATCTGACCATAAATTAAAATCAAGCACACACACTTTTTATTTTTTAAGCCCAAGTTTCTGTTAATGTAAATGTTACACAACTTTTTTTATGCTTTAAACAATATTACATGTAATATGCAAAATAATAGCCTCCAAATCAATGGAAAGTAAATGGTAGAACAAAAGTGTTAAAATGTTGATAAAGTTAAATTGATACTAATGGAATTTATCTTGAGTAAATAAGGATTCTTGTTGTAACATCCGGTACGGGAAATGAGAGAGTACCTCAGGAATATAGTTCCCAGGGGTCACAGCACTCCACCAGCACCCTTTCTCAGCAGTCTGGTCAGATTCTGCTTTTCCGCTCCAGCAAGAGGCTTCTCTGATGAAGGCTTGGCATAGAGCTGGTCTGTGGGTATAACATAAGCGTTCTAAATGGAGTTTGCCAGCGTGACCAGTTAGCAAGACAACACTTGGTCATGCCACACACAAGTGCCTCTAACAACCAGAGGCTCCGGACGAGGTTTTCCTTCCACGGTTCTACAGGATCCTGGGATTGAACTCTGTTTGCTGGGCTCTCGCTACAAATGCCATTGCCCACTGAGCCACCTAGCAAGACCCCAAAGAATGTATGTTCTTAAATTATTTCTTTCCATTTTTTTTTGAGAGTATGATATAATTACCCAATTACCCCCACTTCCCCTTTCACCCTCCAAACCTTTCCGCATACCTCTCCTTGCTGCTCTTCATCAACTTTATGACCCTTTGTTTTTATGAGTTGTTGTTGCACACAAACATGCATATATGCCTAAATACTGAAGTGCTCCTGCTTAGTAGGTATAATTTTATCTGTATGTATGTTTTCAGGGCTGACCGTTTGTACTGGGTAAGCAATTTGTGTGCTCTTCCGTAGGGAAGACTCTTTCTCCAGCTCTCAACATTCATTAGTTCTTGTACTTCCTGGATACTGGCTTCATGGGTCTTCCCTCATCCACATCAGCATGGGCACATTGTTCTTCTTTTGTAAAAGTTATCTGTTTATTTATTCTTCTCTCATATATTACATACTGACTACAGTTTCCCCTCTCCTTATACCTCCTCTCTTCCACAGATCCACTCTTCTTCCATTTCCCATAAGAAAGAGGCAGACATCCCACAGATATCAACTAAACACAGCAACAAGACTAGACACATTCCTTCACATTTAGGCTGCACAAGGCAACCCAGTAAAAGGAAAGGGTCCCATAAGTGGGCAGAAGAATCAGAGATAGCCATTGCTCCCACCACTAGAACTCCTACATGAAGATCAAGGTACAGGGCTGTAACATTAATATACAAAAAACCTGGGTCAGACTCATGCAGGCTCCCTGGTTGGGGGTTCAGTGTCTGTAAGGCCTGTGGGCCCTGATTAATTTATTCTGTAGGTTTTCTTGTGTTGATTTTGACCCCTCAGGCCCCTCCAATTAATCCTTCCCATCTTCTGCAGAATTCCCTGAGTTCCACCAAATGTTTAGCTATGGTCTTTGTTTCTGCTTCCATCATTATTGGATGAAGCCTTTCTACTGATGATTATGTTAGGCTCTGGTCTAAGTATAGTAACATATCATTAAAAATCATTTCATTGACTCTTTTTTTTTTCTTTTGCCAGTTGTGCTTGGTTCTATCCTAGGTCTCTGGCTATTCAGTCTCAGGTTCCTGACCCTCCAGGCAGTTTCAGACATGGACTCCCTCTCAGGGTATAGCCAGAAACTGGAAACAGCCTAGATGTCCCTCCATGGAAAAATGGATAAAGAAAATGTGGTACATTTGCATAATGGGGCATTATGCAGCTGTTAAAAAATGACATCATAAAATCTGCAGGCAACTGCATGAAACTAGAAAAAAAATCATCCTGAGCGAAACAACCTGGACTCAGAAGACAAACAGGGTATGTACTCCCTGATAAGTGGGCATTAGCTGTAAAGTCCACAGACTCACCCGGAAAGTCAAAATAACAAAAGAGCTCAAGGTAGAACATATGGATCTCCCTGGCAAAGGGAAATAAAATAGATTTCAAGGATAGATTGGGAGAAGATGGGGATGGGAACAGGGGGGAATCGGTTCAGGGCTGGGGTGGAGATGGGAGACAGAGTACTAGGAGAGACAACTAGAATTGGAGTAGGGGTGCATTTCAAGAGGGTAAGGTAGAAACACAGAACAGTGGAATCTAAAAGGGTGGCCTTAGCAAGGACTCCTAGTAGCAAGGAATATGGAGCCTGATTCCCACATCTTCTGTCATCAGGCAAGGCTTTCAAGGGGGGCGGGGGGATGGGACAATAACCCAGTCACAAAACCATCCACCTCCAATTTGTCCTGCCTGTAAGATGTGCTGGGGTAAAGGTGGCATAGACCTTGTGGGAGTGTCCAAGCTTACTGTTCTTATTCAGAGACCTTGTTCGTACAGAACAAGTATAGTTGCTGTGTTTTCCCATTTTGTACATGAGAAAAAAATAATAAACAGAAAAACTGAGTAATTTTCCCCCAAATTATACAGCTAGTGGATATGCAGTGGTGAAATGCAAGATTTGAATATAGCTGATAACAGTCTGGGCACATAGCCCAGTTACTGTTCATATTCTGTTAGGTCACCACTGAAGGCCTGTGTATAAGTCAGGGTTCTCTATAGAGACAGAATCAATGGACTATTCACAGATTTATCACAGAAACATTTATTTTCTTTTTAAGAAATTAACTCACAGGGCTCAGTCGACAGTTCAGAGCCCCAGCTGCTCTTGCAGAGGTTCTGAGTTCAATTCCCAGCACCTACATGGTGGTTCATGGCCATCTGCAGAAGGATCTGATGGCCTCTTCTGTAGTGCAGGTACACATGCTGCAGCGCACTCATACATAAAACAAACAAACAAACAAAAATAAATAAATAAATAAATAAAAATAAAGTAAACTTTAAAAGAAGAAATTAACTCATATGCTGATGAAGATCAAGTATTCCTCCAACGTGCCATCTGCTAAATAGACAGCTGGGGATACAGTTCAATCAAGTCTATCTAGATCCAAATTCTTAAGATGTGACGTTTTCCTGTTATCAGTGCCTTTGGGGGACCAGAGGATGCCTGCACACAATGAGGAAAATCATCTTTACTCCAATTCAAATGCTGGTCTGTGCAAGCAAAGCCAGAAATCATAGTTTATCACCCCGCTGGACATCTCATTAGAGGACCAAGTTCACATTAAACCAAACCAACTCAGTCTATAATAACATAGCATTCTAGTTAATGGTTAGATTTCTCATAGACCTAACCATCTATGAATTAAACCTGGTAACATCATGCCTATCTCAGTCTGCATAAACCTATGACATGGTGCTCACTCAAAAGCAAACCTACCTGACAGCACACTGCTGAGGATTTATCTCTACTAATAAGTAAAACAGGACCGTATAGATTGTCCACAAGACAGAGAAATAACATGTAAGAAAAGCTGTCTATATCTTCTTTGATAGAATAGAAATATTTAAGAATAATTGCATACTACTTTTAGAATTAAATTAATCATGTTGTAAAAACAGGAAAAGTTCAAGCAGTTTTATTGCATGTAAGGTTATTTTTACATCGCATATTTATCTTCAATATTACTTCAATAAATAGAAAATGGACATGAGACTAAAATGAAAACAACATGCACATTTATCTGATTCTCCATTTTATATTATTTTATTTAATGATGCTGTGGACCAAAGAAAGTTTCTTGCACCTGTCAGGAAAGTACTTAACCCCCCCCCCCAGCTACATCCTCCTTCTTCTAATACTTTTTCAAACAACAACAATTACTAGTGTGTGTTTACTGTACCTTGATTTAGCAGTTCTTCAGATCTCTTCTCCTACTCGGCAGGTTTCAGAGATCAGCTCTGGCTTTCACTCATAACCGAAACATCCTATCCATTGAACTATCATACTGGTCCTATCTTTGGCCATTCTTAGTTTTTTGCCTCCTCTCCCCCCCCACCCCATTGAACTGTGGTGCTGGCCTTATCTTTGACCATTCTTAGTTTTCAGGGGGTTTTTTTTGTTGTTGTTGTTGTTGTTGTTGTTTGTTTTTGGAAAATCTTTAGGAATAAACTGAGGTTAGATCTACTAAAACTATGTTTTCAGGGTTATTTCATGAGCTCAATTTTGTGTGGTTGGACCTATTTTATTTTCTAATTGACAGTTTATTCAAAGTATTTAGCTGACCTTTGCCTGAAATATGTAATACAGTTTCTTAAATGCATGTGAAATATGGTAATGCAATGGTTACTTGAGATAAGTAGGTAAAGAGTATTACTGAAATAACTATTAAAAATAAACATTTTCAACATAAAAATTATTTCATCTAGAAAATGAATGTCAAGAGATAATTGTTGAGCAAAAGAACAGGACAATAAATAATGGACAATGATAAATGGTAGAAAAACATATCATATTTGACAGTGCATTTCCATCTCTCAGGAAATGGCTTAGTAGTACAGTTTACTGTTTTAAATTCTTGATGTTACATTAATTAAAACAAATATTAACTTTCCTAAAAATCAAAAACTTAGGTTTTAAATACAAATATTTAGTTTTAAATACAAGGTATAAGAACAATATAAAAGACATCAAAGAAAAATCAATCATCCTCTCTTTTATTTGACAGGGAATGATAAAAAGTATCTATAATCTTTAAGCTTTTGGGAAAAAATATAAAGTTACATATAATTCACATACTTTAGCTATTTAGAGAAAACCATTGACAGAAAGAAGCTAATATGTACAACTTCAGAACAAGGACAAGAAACAAAGGGATAGAAGGAAAATCAGCATAATTTTTTCATGTAAAGAAAAACTAGACCAATGACTCAATGAAAATGCCCATGTTAGTCTGAATTTGTGTACATTCATAATAAGTAGCAGTTGTCCAGGTGTGGGTAGGGGGGCAGTCTGAGGAGAATGTTCTTAGAAAAGCAGAGCTAAGAATTCCAAATACTTCTCTGAAAGTATATGCAGTGTGTGTTGTGGGATGAGGTTTGCAGTGTTTCAGTGATGTACCATAACCTCCTTCCCTTAAGACCAGAAGTCTTTGTCTTCACTAAGTCACCAAACACATTGGCCCCATAGACTGGGCAAAGCGATCTGCTTGGGATATCTCAGAGTTGCAATCTTGCTAATCATTGGTGGTGAAGGCAGAGTGAGCTGCTGCCCTGCACTGGACTGTCCTAAGACAACTCTTACATGTCGATCTTACGAATATATCTTGTGGAGCAAGTATCAACCACATGGATGGCATAGGACTATGGCCATTCTAACTCTTACCCCAGAAAACTACCTTAAAGGGGAAAAAAAGAAGGACTACAATACTGTTTTGTGTGGTCCTGATTACCAGCAAAGGCAAAAGCTGTGGGAGGCCCCATAAAACCAGAAAGAGGAAGGCATTGTCAGCCTGCATGGAAGCTTCAAGCAAGAGATCCAGAATCTCAGGTTGAAGTAGGACTGTTAGCTTTGACTATCTGGCAGACAAGCAGAGCATGAAGCCAGACTGCTCAGGAAGAGCTGCCCCACCCCCTCTCCTCCCTACCCAGTGGCTTCCACCACAAAGTCCTGTCAGGATAAGCCAATAACCAGCCAGGATCTAAGAAATGATAAAAAGAATACTTACTTGTTAGAGTAATGCTGCAAAAATAGAATTAAGATATTATGTAAAATTAGATCTAACAAACAACTAAGAAGCTACAGTAATGGTGAACCTTCAGGCAGTTAATGACTTTGAAATAGGACCTATAAGATTATTATCATTTCGAAGACTATTTACAAAATTTTTCTCTAAAGGTTTCAAAACTTCCAAATATGTCATGGGTTAAAAAGTAATACGTAAATGAATGTGTGGAGGTTGAAAATACTGAAATGAGTATAAATTAAAATGTGTGGAGTATATTTACATATTGTTCCAGGTGTTTACGGATTTAAATCAAGAAGTTTGTGGAAAGGAGAATAATGATGCCACATTCAACTCCAAATTTAGAACAGGCAAACTGGACTCACAAGCAATAAGAAGGAAGCAAGAGCAGAACTCATGTGGGAAAGTGCAAAGAGATATGAGATTATTTTCTATGTGTGATCCTTTAAAAAACTGAAAAATACATTTTTAAAAATACCGATTAAGAGATAAATTCATAAGAGCAAATAGATATTGTATGCAATAAAGAGAATTTAGTTACTAGTTTAAAAAATGAGGTAGTTCCACAACAGACTTCAGGCTTATAATTTTGAATATATCCCTGGAAAATTAAAAAAAAAAGGGTAGTTCAATTTGCTTTGTGGAGTAACAGAAATAGCATTCAAGGGGGAATTAAATGTTAACTTTGGTGTGAAAAATCTAAACAAGATAGTGTTGTATAAAATTTAGCTAGATTTTGAAAAGAAAATACCATGATCAAGTGAGCTTCCCAAATAATATAAGGATGATTCTAATTTAGAGTAGCCATTAGTGTAAGATCCATGGGCAGAATAAGACGGAAAAATTCTACAACCTTGTAAAAGTGTGCTATCTAGCATTCAATAAAAGTACTCATTTGTGATTAAAAAAAAAAAAAGTTAACCAAGAACAGAAAAACTTTTAAGTAAACAGTGCTTTTAATAGTGAAACTTTAGAAGTGTTCCCAATAAAGTTAGGAAGGATTCTTTGAGGTACTAATTAGACCAAAAAAAAAGTTAAGAAAACTGGATTTAACAACGAGAGGCACTTCCTTTCCTCAGTGGCTCTATGAATGGTCTTCCACACTCCATCCATACAGGGGCTTTCTATTGAAGGCAATGGGATTAGTGTGAGGTTTAAATACAAAACAAGCAATTGAGATCTATGCTTTGTTCGAAGGATTTCCTAGGCCTGGTGCTCAAGAGGGGCAAAGGCCCTGTCAGCCTGATTGAGGGCCAACTCTTCTTCTTAAAAAAACCTTATGAACTCTTTGGGTGATCAAACTTTTTGCAATAAGAAGTTGGGCAGGGTAACATAAGTCTCAAACATAAAAGTTCTTCAGTTTTGAAAGATTTCTTATGGTCATTAAATGTTTCAGACAAACACTCGTTATGAACTAATTGGTAGCAAATGTTAATTTGAAGACTTAAGCTGGCTTTGAATTATAGCGGTTTGGTTTTGAGACTTGAAAACCAAAATAATGAGAAGTTGTGTGAGCATCTTCCAATGCTTCAAAATTCCAATCTCCGAACCTTATTGTTCCTCGGATGCAAGGTCTGAATGGGGAGAACGTTCTAATCCCAACATTAAGGGAGCTGCACTCAGTTCCTTATATCACAAGGATCGCTTCTTCTGATCTGTCTCCTGCCTTTTTTTCCACTGCCGTTCTCTAGATCTGTTGAGACATGTTGGCAAAATTCTCCTAATGTTTTGAAATCCTGAGGATTAGAAGCAGGCATTTTCTATAGAGGTAGCTAACCATTCTTAGCATTCCTTTACCTTTTCCTGTTCGTCTATGGAAACAAATTTATGGCGGGAGTGTGGGGTATGGGCTAACATAAGTCTCTCAGCAATTTTCTTCTTATCTAGCCACTCAGATTCCTCAGACAGCGTGATAATTTTCTTCCACAAACTGTTACCTAATATAGGTCTCACCTTTTATCAGTCTTGGGGAAGAAAGCAAACAGGGAGGTCTACCAGGGAGGGCTAGAATGTACCGATGTCACACACGGGCTTTTACACAAACAAAAACATCATCGTGATCTTTTATGCCTTTCTCTGAGTCTTTTGTCTGCTAAGCTGTATTCTATGCTTAACATCTTCCAGTTTGGGGCTAAAATTCTCCACCTTCTAAAGACCATCTTTTATAAAAGGCAGAGAGAATCCCATATGCTATATTTTTTCAATTTAAGGTTAAAATCATAGATTGAGATTTTGAAAGTACAGTATTAATATCTAACATTGCCTTTGGAGGGATGCCATGTTAAATATTATGTATAAAACTAAATATTATTTATTAATTAATTAATTACAAAAATTCTCATATCTGAAATACAACAAGACCCACAAATTTAGAGTAAATGATGAATAATAGTTCCCTCTAGATTTTTGCATTGATATAATCAATTTGGATTTGTTAATTTTCCCTTATATAATGGAATGGATGAGTTCTGTCTTTGTGTGCATGTCCCTTCAAATTGATTTGTCCTTTATCCATGTTTACTTCTTTATCCCTTCATTTATTTTAAACTCCTCTAAGGGTTAAAAATTATATTCAGAGATGAGTAACAAAAAATTTGAAAAGTACTGAGACTTGAAAACATTGTGCCATGCTAAACTGTCTAGTGCCTGGAGTGCCTGATGATGCTGTTAGCCCTTAGGTTCTCTATAGCATCAGAGTTCCAAGAGAAGGATCTACTGCAGATGACGTCCAGTTATATTTCATATCCATGAACTCTTGTCATGTGCTAACTTATGGCTCCAATAAGGGTCAAAATTATTCTATTCATGGGTTTGTTTGGATTTTTTTTTCATTTGTTTTGCTTTTGATTTTTAGGACATGTCAACCTAAAAGCAAAAAGGAAGAAAACAGAAATAGATAATAAGTCAATTGAAATGTAGCCTCTTCCCCTCTGACCACAAACACAATTACTGAAGTTGATTAAGCTTAAGTTTTAGGTGGTGTCTACACCACCACTGTCACTGCCACTGCCACCACTGCCACCATGGCCACTGTCATTGCCATCATCATCACCATTCCCATCACCATCATTCCCATCATCATCACCTCTACCACCAGCATCATCGTCATTGTCATCGTCGTCGTCGTCATCATCATCACCACTAGTGTTTACTAAGGTTGTATCTTAATTGAGCCCTAAAGGGGCTATGCATTTCAGGCTTACCTAGGATAGCAGGATTTGAATTTGGAATTTCTTTAGAGGTAGACCCTGTTAAAAAGCCATAGGCCAAGGTCTCCAGCCTGAAACTTTTGTCTTCTTACCCCTAAGAGGTGATTGGCTTTGTTCTTCTCAGTTCTTGTCATAACACACTGCCTGAACAAGTCCAAACCAAAGAACCATTTGCTCAGGGACAAAAATCTCACAAATTAAGAGCCAAAATAAACTTTCTCTTCACTGGTTGATTACATTGGATGTCTGATATATCTGAAAAATGATTCAACTATAGTGCTTTGAAATGAAAAAAGTTTGCTTTGATTTTTATATCCTTAAGGCTATAGCCTCAACTCATATTTTCAGTTGCTTCTTGAATGAAGAAGTACATCATTTAGCTCCTCCCTCTACTATTTATCCAGGCTTCTGATCCTGTGGCCTTTTCTGCTTTCTCCATGCACTAAGCCTCCGGAAGACCTTCACCTCACCTAACTCTAGCTTAGGCATGTATCTGACTATCCAGGACTGTGTGAGCTAAGAGTGGGGACACGGAACACAAGAATAGGGACAGGAAGGATGTGGTCTGAGGGACAGCTGTGTTTGTGTTTACTGCCTAGGTAAGTCTTAAACTGAAGGGAAGGTATTATTTGGGGAAACTGAACTCACAATACTCCTCTTTCCATAGCCTTTTTTCCAACTGTCAAATGCTGCGCCCAGGGAAACATCCCCGACAAATCCTGTGCTCCTCTGCTTCTTTGCTCAGCCTTTCTTTGTGTGGATGTCTCCTTGGGAACAAGTAAAAAACGAATAGGAGAAATCATTTCATTTGGAAATTATGTAAATCAGTGTGAAATTTCTTCTTCAGTTTTTTTCTTAAGCTAGGAACCTGAAAATAACTTATTAGAATGTTACCAAGCCCTAGTATAGCTTCTCTATCCCACTTAGTCTTACAAATATTTCATCTATTCTTTCAACACCTTTACTTGAAAAGTCATTGCTTTCATAGAATTGACCACAAAAGGCATTCAGTAGTCCACAGTATTTGCTAGGAACACTCAGAGACCCTGTAACTCCTTCAACCATGATCTGCACTGAGCTCAGTCATCAAGTTCTATCTGGGATGTTTATACCTGGGATAAAGTTTTATTTATCAATTAGCCAGTAGGAGATCAGCAACAACCCAAAAAAAAAAATGACAAGACAAAACAAGTATACAGCACATAGTTATAAGGAGTAGTTACAAAAACAAGTATATGATACATAGTTATAAAGAGTAGTTACAACTGGTCAGTTGTTTACTTCTGGAATTTTCCATTGAATATTCCCAATCTTAACTTTCCCATGAGGAACTCAAACCCTGCAAAGCAAAACTGAGGAGAAGGTATGTACTCGAAACTTTTGTGCAAGATAGGTTACAGGCCACTAGGGAGCATTTGGCATATGTAAAGTATCTAATTTTCTTCTGGTTATTTTTTTCCATGGTACTCGTCTGTGTTGAATTTAGCTGCTATTGTGTCCATCAATGATTTCTTTTTATAGTCCTCTGGGATTTCTTTCTCTTTACCCTTTGTTAGACTAAATAGTTTGTCATCAACAAATTCTTCCCTTTTGCTACTCTGTTTTTAATATATTCGGCTTATTTGATCCCAATTGTCCCCATAGGACACCACTGTAACATTTTTCCATACTCAGAATTCCTCATTCATTCGCTCATTTTTATTTCTTAATAAGTATAAAATCTATAATGTGACCTCTCGATCTTTGCTCCTTTCTTTACCCACTGCCATTCAGATATTTCTTTCAAGGAAATTAATTTAAATTTTACTTTCGGCGTTACCATAAATTCCACTTATGAATATTCAGTAGCTTCTATTGTTTATCCCCTTTTGGAGAATCCACCGTCTCAGGATCATGATGGCAAAGAGGACTCCTCTGAGATCATGCTGTCCGTGTTCTTGCCTCTGGGATTAAGCTATCCCTGAGTGATTAACTCCCGTATGCTTTTAATCTGTAACAAAGCAAGCAATCCATTTTGAGTTCCTATTTGGTTTTCTAGTTCCAAGGCTCTGGGAAGGGTGTGGTAGTGAAGAGTACTATGTGCTTTGTTGTTCTACAGCTCTGGGTGTGCTGGTGGAAATGCACTGGTAACTTGAGAGACATCTCTGGATGTCCCATAGGTGAATACTGGTAGTGACAACTCCATTTCCCCCAGAAGCAATACAATCAGAAGTAAAGGAAGTGAGCTCTGAGATCAACACCATTTGCTTCTCTTGTTTTGTGGCACTTACCCCGACCCCCAGCTTGACTTCCATTTGTGTGTGTGTGTGTTTTCTGTGTCCAAAGTTGTTTGGTGATGTTACTCTGATACCAGTAAAGACCTGCTAAGCACCATTTGTAAATTAAATGGGTTATGTTTACATGCAGGAATTAAGTTTTCAAGTTAACATACAAATTTAAGACACTCGGAGAAGAGAATTTCTTATAAATCTTGATGCAAACCCTCATTGAAGGCTTCTCTGCTGTGTTTCCATAAAGCCACCCCATTTACTTACTAATTAATGCTAAGAGAGAGGTTTTGTTTCTTTTTTTTCTCTAGTTTTTTGTTTAGTTGAACATCTGGTCAGCAAGTATTTATGCTTCAAGGCAAACATCAATAGTTATCAAAATTGGGTGGCATAGCATGTGCCCCCAGCCAGGTTCACCCATCAGTCCTCAATTTAGTTGGTATTAAAAGGCATAATAATAGTGGGAAGTGGAAAGGAGATTTCTTCAATATGGTGGCATTGGGAAAAAGGACAGAGAACCACTGAATCCCTTGCATTCCTCTTCCTGACTCTTAAGAAAGATTAAAGTTTAAGTAAAGGTCTAAGGATACACATCTAAACAGCCTCAGTCCCACCTACCACTGACTGACCCATCATTGTCAGCTACAGCCTCAACCTCTAAAGTGGTCTGACAAGTTGTTAGAACTCTGTGAAATCTCTCCAGGAGACAAGTCCCTCTTCTAGCTGGCGCTTTTCCCTTCTCCCAGCATGAGATTCCTGGGGAAACCCAATTTCTTTGGAATTCTTTCTATTGTTTCAGTGGTCTAATAGATTGAGAGACAAAGATGCCTCTTTAGAGTATCTTCATCTCTGTCAGAACTGTTACCTAGTGATGCATTGAAATGAACATCTTATTCTGCAATACAAGCATTACAGTGCATGCCAAGATTCTCAGCTTACAGATCCAATATAGAATCAAAATGATTGGAAGATGATAAAATCCAGATCTTTCATGATGTTTATTGCTGGACATAAGAACAGAGTCTCAATGAGTGGAGCATCTCACAGAATTAGCCACACCATTTAAATTGTTGTTATTGTTACCATCTTTGCTTTGCTGAGTAGATAATATTAAAATTTGGTAGCTTCAAGCATATATAGCATATCTTACATTGCAGAATTGCCCATGCGATCGTCACTAATGATTTCCAAGGGTGTTTGACAGTTACTAGGACTGACTACAAGGGCTGAGTTAGGAGCCATTTCTTCCTATTACTAACAATGCCTTTCCTTTAAAAATTACCATCCTTTTCTGATTGATAATGTTCCCTCTGGATTTAGTTATCTAGTTCATAATGACTTTGTTTTCCTTGAAACAATTCTTAAGCATCACGTTTCCTTGATGTTTTCCTTACATCCTTTCGTCATGGTACAACTTCCCATCTGGATTGTTTCCCTTTGCAAACTTGACGTCTAATCAGAGCTTTGTACTCATCTGCTTTATTACCTATGTGGTGCATCTGAAAAGTAAGTGTATGGAACAGTTTAGAAGTACAATATCATATTAAACGTTTTTGAAGGTGACCCACATAGTATTTTTGTACTTGACCCAAACCTACACATATCTGAGAACAAGGGATCTTATTTGAGGAATTGTCTCTAAGTGATGACAGGGAGATTTTATCAGTGAGGGGAGCATTGCTGATTGATGTGGGAGAGACTAGCCTGCTGTATAAGATACCAACCCTGGGCAAGTATATCCTCCATAGCATAAGAAGATAGCAAAACAAGCCAGGAAAGCGCATGCTCTGTGATTCAGCTGTTGCCTTCAGGTAATTGCACTGAGGTCCTGGCCTCTCTACGATGGATTATGAAGGACAAGCTGAAATAAATCCTTTCCCCTCGAGTTGTTTTCAGTTGTGATGTTTATCTCAACAACAGAAAGCAAACTAGAGCAATACCCTTCAGTCTCCTCTCTTGAACATCTAAAACCTGTTCCCTTCTTTATTTAAGCAAAGCATGTGTATTTCTTAGATTATACAGAGACATTTCTGACTGGTCACTTTGAATATCAGTCTGTATCATTTATGTCTTTCACAAAAATACTATGTGGGTAACCTTAAAACTGTTTAATATGATATTGTATTTCTAAATTGCTCTTCTCCAAACTATCCAGAATATGCAATTACTTGGAAATGAAGTAATTACAAGTGTAAATAAGTATGATGTATTTCTATTCAAGCAAAATGCCTCCCCTGGGCATATGACTGATGTTCCTATATATTAGAACAATCTGCAGAGAGGCATGTACACACCACACATGCAGAATGCATGTGAACATTAAGTCAGAGATGGTTTATGTATCCATAGATGAACAGCACCCCAAACAAAGCTAGGGGACAGGTATGGAGTAGATTACTCCTCATGATCTTCAGAAGAAACTTAGCCTATAAATAATATTCCAGTATCCAGACATGTAAGGCAAAATTTTTTATATTTAATGTACTGCATTTATGTTTCTTATTTTAAATCAGCTTTAGCAAGCTAAAGAAACTGATAGTTTTAACTCAATCGCACCTATTTTCTATCACATCAAACATATTTCTTTCCATGAAATATAAAACTTGAATATGGTCTTGGATCTGTCGAGACCCTCCTTTTATGTTTCTTGGTTCATATGTTTATAACACTCACTTCATTTTCTTATATGTTCATACATGACAGCCTTCTGTATAATTATTCACTGGGAAGCTCCAGTATGTCCATCATGATACAGTAATGAAGAGATCAGCTCAGAGCCTTTGGAAAGTTCCATCACACCGCTCCCCTCCTAGAAGAGACATGACAGAGAGCACATGGGCCAGAAGGAAGAGGCTAATTAAGCCCCTACTACCTCATTCTCTAAAGACCAATCCGTTTAAAGGATATACTGTTTTGCCAATCATATTGTGCCTAGTTGCTGATGCTCTATTCTGCCCCTGGAAACTACATTAAAACTTGCCGAACAGGCCACCTGAGGTCACCACCTCTCCTTCTGGTACAGGACAACCCCAACACGTTAGAACTTGGGGACTGGGGTTTGTGGTGGCAGTAAGCTAAGGCTCGTCAGTCTTACAGTAATGGCATCTCAACCTCTGTGAATTACTACACAGTCTGATTCAACCCCTCTCTTCCCTGTGCCCATGGCGCCTTCCACATCCCACCCTCTTTGCTTTGCTTCTCATTTCACTTTTTAGCCTTCACTGACCCTCCCTCCTTATTCATTCCTCCATCCAACACTAAATTCCTTAAGGGAAGAAGTTTATGTTGTTCACTTGGCTCTACTGGAAGTTAAATATTCTGAATTGGTAAATGGGCACAGTCTCTTTATTCCTTAAAAGACTGTTTTTTAAAATTATTTTTAATTCTTTTTTATAGTCCACTCTTTAATCTCAACCCCCAGGTCCATTCTCAGACAGTTCCTTACCCTGTTTCTCTGTCCCTATTTCCAAGAGGATGTCCCCACCCCCACCCTGCCAAACCTCCCAACTCCCTGGGGCCTCAAGTCTCTTGAGGGTTAAATTCTTCTTCTCTCACTGAGCCCAGACCAGGCAGTCCTTTGTTGTATATGTGTTGGGGGGCCTCCTATCAGCTAGCATATGCTGCCTGGATGGTGGCTCCGTGTCTAGGAGATCCTGGGGGTCCAGGTTAGTTGAGACTGCTGGTCTTCCTCCTTTATTCCCTTCTTTATCCTTCATAAAATAGGTTCTCTTTCTCAGCACTGTGCTTAAATGTTGTATTGATTATTAAAAGATATTATGTGTGTGTGGGGGTACCTCAGCTCCTTTTCCTGCCTCCAACTTTCCCATGTAACCGTCTTGCTTTCTCCCAAATTCGTGGCATCTTTTTCTTTGATTGTTGTTACAAACATTCTGAAGTATGCTCAGTCCCTATGTTACTTACTTGTATGTATATGGTCTCAAGGCTGACCTCTTTCTCTTTCATGGCCATTACTTTTAATTTTCCCATTTTATGCTAAAAGGCTACATTTTCGTTATCACATGTTTTGCTCAGACATGTTTCTTCAGTTAATATTTATTTACAAAGTTGGGAAAGAACATGTAATAAACATATCTTTAAAATCCTGTTGGCCTAGAATTCGAACACCTAATACAGAAAATCATTAACCAAGGAAATAAAATAAAATAGTTTTACCCTATCGAATGCCTTTCCAACTCAGTCCTTTGTTTTAGAGCTTAATAGCAAATGTCCCTCACAGCATTGAGCACACTTGAAGTTTAAAGTGAAATTGAATAACCACACAATGTTCTTGGCTACACATGCATTTCTGTAGAAGACAATGTTGTCTAATGAGATTGGAGGCAGGGGGAGAGAAAGAGAGTACAACACTGTATTTCATTGTGTTCAGCAAATACCCATTTTAGTAAATATATATGGTAATGAATACATATAATTCTCAATAGATAATTATCTTTTCTTTAGAAATGAATTAAATATGATGAGTTTTTTGATTTCTGTTGTTTGAAATATTTTTTTCTGCAAAAATAATTGGATCCTTACTGAGTATTGGATTTCATTACTCCATAGTCTTTAGTCTGTATCATACAATTTCAAGACAGAAAGTACAGCAGAGGTTACCTAAAAAAATGGGAAGTTTTGAAAAAGTAGATACACGCATCCAGGGCTCACTAGCATGTCTGAATTTTTTTTAGCTATGTGGAGAAATGAAAGACTAGAACTAATGCCTTTGGGCTATATATGAAATGCTCATCCTGATACAGGATAAATTAGTGTCCCCTCTTGGGTTCCTCAGTTTTATTAATAAAAGAATTTTAAAATGGACTCCAATGGAAGCTTAAGGACATTTTATTAGAATTTAAAAAATACTCCCACCCCACTCAGGGAAGGCAAGCTGTAAATACTTGACAGTTTCCTGGAGGAGACAAATAGAGAGAATAAAAAAAAATCCATGTAACTAAAGCTGTTATGGAGGACAGACATGTGGCAGACAAGCAGTCACATGGCAGAGGTAGGGGAGGGAAGCTTTGGAGAAAGAATAAGGCAGCCCAGAACACTAAGGAAATCCAAAGTGGAAAGGGAAGTGTACTTTGGAAAGAGAAGTTTCAGGCTGGAGCAATGGCTCAGCACTGGAGAGCATTTGTTCTTACAGAGAATCCAGGTTTGGTTCCCACCACTCACAGGATGGTTCCCAAATGTTCATAACTCCAGTTCCAGTGGATCTGGCTTCATTGTTACACATACATAAATGCAGTCAAAACACGCGTACATGTAAAATAGATAAATAAATGAAAAACAAAAGTTAGAATATATTTTTAAAAATTAAGAAGAAGAAAAAGAGAAGTTATATTTCTATGAATAACCCAGAAAAGTAGGTGGTCATATAGAGCTAGATATGTATTCCTTGGAGAACTGCTTCACTAGGGGTGGGGATACTGGGAAGAAAAGGTATAGTATATCACTAAAAGAAAGGTACCCTACCTCCTATCTCCTTGTCGTGGCTTAAAGTGAAGCTGCATTCCTAGGAGTAACCCTTGGCCAAGTGATTGACCTGGTCCAAATGGAACATCAGGTTTCATCCCAGAATAAAATTTCTATTCTCTTGATTAGAAGGAAATCCTTTTCTACTGTATAATTTCTATGCTGTTTGCCCATGCCGAAAGAAAATCTAATGACAACAACAACAAAGCAAAGTATATAAACACTAACTCTGTATCATGCCAATGACAGGAGTGTCTTATAAATTTTCTACCATACCGGAAATGTCAGTCCAAGGTCACACACTTCATGAGTCTAAGATTATATTAGCCACAATAAACAGGGAGCATGCTTTTGTTGGCTCATGTTTCTATAAATATTTACAGTTGTTTGAATTACAGCATTTTTCTGTCAATTAATATCTATGTAGAAAGTAAAGGCTGGCGAACATTCCATTGACCAACTTTGAAAGAAAAACAAAAAAAAAACAGCAGAAAAATAAAAAACAAAGTTCACCGTGGAATACAAACATGTGATGTCATCACTAACATTTTGGTAACCTAAGGAAACAATGCATGCCAGCTGTTTTATTTAGGGAAGTAGTCTAAATGTTCAAAGATCCATTGTACTGTAAAATCTAAATCGTCCTGTCTCCTTTGTGTTTCTTTATTAATTTCATGTGCCATTATTCATTTCTCTCCTTTTGCTAAGGACAAGAACATTTATGTCCCTCACAGATCACAGAGGTAGTTCCCATAATACATGCTTTGTGCATAGTTGGGTGGCTGGAAAGAATCATGCTGAGAAAACACATCAGATCTTTTTTTTTTTAAAAAAAAGACAAGGTAACAAATAAATTATGAAGTCATATTGAAATAAAAAAAATACTTATGGACCTCTCTGGTACTGATTATGCGCAATGGGTCTCCAGAGGAAAAAAAATATAACAAATGATGAGCTACAAGGTCTAAGCAACTGTGTGATTTTCTTTTCTTTTCTTTTTGTTTTGTTATTGTTTTTCCTTTCCTTTCCTTTCCTTTCCTTTCCTTTCCTTTCCTTTCCTTTCCTTTCCTTTCCTTTCCTTTCCTTTCCTTTCCTTTCCTTTCCTTTCCTTTCCTTTCCTTTCCTTTTCTTTCCTTTCCTTTCTTTTCTTTTCTTTTCTTTTCTCTCCTTGAGGCAGAGTTTTTCTCTGTAGCCTTATGTTGTTCTAGAATTCTCTCTGTAGACTAGGCTGGCTTCTAACTCATAGACATCCACCTGCCTCTGTCTCTTGTGTGTTGGAATTAAAGGTATAGCCCACTGTGGTTCTAAGAAAGTATTTTAAATAACAACTTGCTTCACACTGTGACCTCTTAGATAATCAATCACTGAAAGTTGAGTTTGCTTTTTTGATTATGGCATTTTTCATAGGCAATATTCTTCAAGATATTAATAATATTATGGTACAAATGATCAAAATAGCTTTGCAAACAGAGTTAGGATTTCTAGATTCTAGATCCCTCAGACAGTAGAAGACTAGATAACTGTGAAGGACTTGTATTATGTGGGGGCAGTCAGTAAATGTTTAATTTCCCCTCAGTCCCAGCTTAGAACTTTATTTCCCATTGATTAATGATTATTTCGGAAGATTTATGTTGGAGTTTTCTCATTAAAATGAGGAAATTTGGCTACTCAGGATCACTTTACAGTCAAGTTCAAGTCACCATGGTTGTCTGTTCTCACAGCCTATCCAAGAAAACTGTCTGCTTTCAGAATTCAAACTCAATTCTGATTATCTAATACCACTGTTTTTATATTGCTCATCCTTTGTTTCTGGTGCAATTTTCCATTTGAAGATCTACCTCTTTTTTGCTTGTATAATGAGGAAGGAAATGATTATTACAGAGGAAAACAATGACCCTATACTGTTATATACTCTCTGTATATGTATATATGTATATATGTGTACATATGTACATGTGTATATGTGTATATGATGTGTATATGTGTATATGATGTGTATATGTGTATATGTGTATATGTGTATATGTGTATATGTCTATGTCTATGTATATAATTGTATTAATATACTTTTAAATTTTTATTCTTATTTTATGTATATGAATGTTTTGCCTATATGTATGTTTATGTACCAAGAGGATTCACGTCAGCAGAGGTCAGAGGGGAATATTGAATCTTATGGAACTAGAGTTGCAGACAGTTGTGAACCATCACTTTAGTTCTGAGTACTGAAGCTGAGTTCTCTTCTAGAGAAGCAATTGCCCTAAACAGGTAAGCGACCTTTTTAGTCCCTATATATAACATCTTGCCATGAGGCTATTACTGTCACCTTATGGACAGGCACTCAGATTTGAGGAATTCTTAATCCGCCTTCATGAAAAACAACCATACAAGTTATCCACCAATGTCCTTCATGAGTGGCTCTATCTCTTGAGATTTTGCTAGAGTCTATAGTTACAATAAACAAGCCCATATTTCAGTGGTGTACATAACAAACGCTTTTGTCTAATTTCTATGACTTTTTTTTCTACTGGTCATCTTCATATTTTCTGCCAGTTCCTTCATTCTTGGATTGTCACAGAAGAAGCTGTCTTTCTCCGAGAATGCAGGCGCAGTACAGAAGAAATCACAGAATGGTTACACCTTATGTACTTTATTTAAGTTGAGAATTATATGCTATTCTCCTGCTTATATTTCATAGGCAAAATAAATCAAAGAGAGAAGCTTAGAACCAACTATAATAAAAATAAAATAAAATATAAATTCTCCCATATGAAGGAAAAGAAGTACCCCAATGAACAAAGCAACTCCCTATGATTTCTTTCCCTTTGACACTACTATTCCTAGTTCCTGACTTGTAAAATGATAGTGTCACACTGACAGGCCACGCTGGCATGTGGTGAATTTTCAGATGCCTATTGTATATTTTCTTGAATACAAGTTACCATGTCAGTTTGTCTCAAGTACCTTCTTATCATAATCTTCTTTGGTGCATCAAGGAACAGGCCATGAAATTTCCAATGTTCTAAAACCTGCTGTCAGGGAACAGAGTTGCGGTGTTATGTACTCTTCTGGAGGAGAGCTTCACTTTCTCTGATGAATTCTCTTGAACAGGCCTTTGTTTAAGCAAAATAAGCAAGCACTTCTTCTTTTAGTAAAAAGCAAAGATGGTGAAATGCTAAGCAGGAAAACCATGACACACTTCTCTACCAGACTCTTCCCTCTTGTTTATATGGCCAGGAGGTCAGCTTGAGGATGGTGGTCACTGAGCCAGCCGGCTTAGCATTGATGCTGGCCTCTCCCGGGAACTCTGCAGCATACAGAGGAGATTCCAGCCTATTATGACCAACTCTCTATGCTCATATAACAGACACACTAATATCTATTTTATATAAGCATAGACAAGTTAATCCATCTATGGAGGACTCCACTTTCCTAAATGGAATGAGTCAACTACACTAACTGAACACTATGGACATGTAGAGAGGTAGTTCGAACAGGAGGTGGGAGAGGTACTTAGATATATGACCTATTTGAGTTACAAGAAATTAAGGGCAGACTTGGTATTTCTTTTGAAATGCATAATCAAATTTTGAGCACTATATTTCTGCATTTTAGAATGGTGTTGGTGATTAAATGAACCACACCTCCTGCCATACTGATCAAACATGTAGGTCCCCATTAGGACAATTTTAAAGCAAGTCCAATTTTGTAAAACCATGGAACTTACACTTTAGAATTTTCCATCCCTAACTACTTCTTTCACGTCAGAGGAAGTCTATTCCATTTAAAATAAAGAAAAGATTTTAAATTAAGTCACAAAAGATCCAGAGAACTCCAAATTCAGTCCAGTTCTTCTTTGAAACCACAACTGATGAAAAAAAAGTTCTTTGTTAATTTCAGTTTGTGTTACATTCTTAATTTCATTTAAATGTAGGTATTTTGTAATTTCCGTTTCCTTTCATGTAAAAAAAAAAAGCTGTATTAGGGATTATAGACATAAAGCTTCACAAATTACATGTATCCGGTATAAACTGGTTTGTACATAACACTCCCTTTATAAACAAACAGCATAAAGTGTACCTGATGTGATACTGACACTCCAGAGCTATCATTTGACATCAGCCTCTGTGTTTTACCATTTAATATAAACTTTTCACAGTTTCTTTTTTTCATAAAAGCTATCTAAAAGAAAAGGAAAAAATATTTTCCACTGAAGCTCTATGTAAAATATTTTAGTTTTAAAGCATATGTGTAATTATTTTAGGTTTGATAAGTGAATATTTTCTAATTTTGAAACAAAATATTGCTGTATACTGGATTTGAAATCATTAAACATTTAATGATTTTAGCATGCCCCATTTCACCTACTATACCATGTGAAATTCCCTTTTAAAATATCAGAAGACTTGAATAAGAGTATATACAATTTGACCACAGAGTTGCTTAATTCATTTGTAAGTAGACACATATTTTTTAAAGATATTTTCTTTATTTACATTTCAAATGTTATCGCCTTTCCTGGTTTCCTTCTAAAAACCCCCTATCCTCTCCCTGCCTCCCCCTGCTCACCAACCCACCCACTCCCACTTCTTAGCCATGGCATTCCACTACACTGGGGCATAGAGCCTTCACAGGACCAATGGCTCTCCATACTCTTGAGAGGATATTTTCAGTGTGAAATAAAGATGTATTTAAACACTAGGTACCTTAGCACATAAAGAATAAAGCAGGAAGTGTTTGGATGCTGTAATAAGCATTGCCTCTGATTTTGACTCTGTCTAATGTCTGACTCTAGTCCTTGAGAGACTGACAACTTTGATATCAGTGGTAGGGAGGGATCAAATGCTCATAGAAGCGAAGAATGGCAAGACCAAAACCTTCTACAGTCTAAGAACTATTTGTGTAGCTTTCTGAAGGAGACAGGGATCATTGCTCAAAAGTCATTTACTTTGATCACATGTTACCTTGGTGACCACAGAGTAACAGATGCTTCAAGAGAAACTGGAAGAGTGGAATTATGGAATTTTTTATTCCTTGCTATACTAAAGTAGAAAACAATCTCTTAGATAACTAACATACAAAAGCAGCCTAGGTAAGTGTGGGATTATAAAAGGCATTGAGGTGGCACAGGGGAGTTGGAGAACAGAAAATATTCCAGAAAGAAAGATGGGAAGGACAAAATCTGGCCTACTGGAAAAGTCCTTTGGGGGTTAGAGGAAAGAGTATACTTTCCAGAAAACATATGAGGTATTTTCTTCCCAGGCAGGCCTAAAGCTAGGCCTTTAACCTCAGGTAGCAAGAAGCTGATGTTGGAAGATCACAAGTTGAAGACTTGTTGGGGCTGTATAGCAATTCTAGGCCAGTTTGGACTAATGAGTGAACTGCTATTTCAAAACTATTTTTAAAATAAAATAGCTTTATGACAGAGTGACTGCCTGCCTTGTAGGTACTTGGTTTTCTTTCCTGGGACAGTCTTCCAGAGTTAGGAAATGTTAAACACTAGCTACTGATCCTAGAAAGAAGAAATGCAGTTAAATATATATAGAATTTGACTAGACAATGAATATTTGTTCTCTCTTCTCCAAATGGGCTACTTGATATTAATGGAGCATTTACAAGGGACATGCCAAATCACTGGCTTGGAGCTCTACCTGGAACTGAGCAGCCAGGCAGCAAAGGTAATTTGAGGTGGAAAAAGAAGCAATAATTCCTCTGGCTTATTATCACTTATACGGAATGGACACAAAGAATATGAGCACAAGAAATTTGGTAAACAACTCCGAGAAGCTACAAGTCCTAAGCAAGAAATTAAAGATTTGTTATAATGTACTTTTGTCCGAGTTCCTGTTTTTGGAGCTGGAGATTTTGTAGATTGAGGATTACAAGAGGAATGGTTTGCTGAATAAATAAAAAGTACAGGACAGAATCTGGTTGCTTCTCCAGGAGTTTTCTACAAGATTGATGAACACCTGGAGTATAGAGCACAGAGCGATCTGGAAGCCTGCCAGATTTGTACTATAAAGTCACAATCTAAGGGAGAGAAAGAACATTGTCAGATAAAACTATAAAACTGGATGTAATGAAAGACATCAGCCATTACAATCAAACATGTTATGCAAGCAGGATGGGGAGGGGGAAAAGAGAATTTATAGTTAAAAAAAGAGTAAGGGAGGATCCAGAATTGTGTAATCAGAACCCAGATCATCGGCAACATTTGGAGTATAATTCAAGACAGTAAAACACTAAGATTTGTAGCTCAAAACACATGATCATAACAATGAAAACTTGTACTTTGTTCAAGCAGAAACTTGAAAGAAAGAGTAAACAGATCCTACGTGTCGTGAAGATATAAGTTTATGTGGAGCTCATCAATTCTACTTTTGATAGCATGAAGGAAAATAGCCCGGTGGAGATAAAAGAAAAGAGAGAACAGAGTGAAATAGCAGAGAGAATGTTCCGTAGCTTGCTTACTTAAAGAAGGTCTTGTTCCTGCTCTTAGAACTAACATTAAGCTTAGATCCTGGAACTGTGGCTGGAGATGGCCCTAAATAGGCGGCCAGAGCAAAGTCATATCTGGAACTCTGTTTACCTAGGGAGTTAAAGGCCTTGGAGCTGGGGAAAGGACCTAGATCTTAGTTGAAAGCCAAAGTAATGAATGGTAGATTTAAAGATCAAGATGAGGCTGAAAACAGGAGCTGTCAGAAGCTGGAAGGATTAAGAGCAGGCCCCGGGTGTTGCAGAAAGTTTTCTGACAAGCGACTCTTGATGAAAGCAGGAGGCAGAGAGCACCGGAGTGTTTGGATTACCCTTAGAAGTGATGTTTAGTGCACAAGAGGTGACCATGGGTGGGAATATTGACAGGTGGCACTGTCTGCAGTTTAAAGGACACACAGATCCCAACCATGCAAAGGAAAACAAATAAAATGATGTTGGGAATTCTTTCTTCTTCTTCTTCTTCTTCTTCTTCTTCTTCTTCTTCTTCTTCTTCTTCTTCTTCTTCTTCTTCTTCTTCTTCTTCTTCTTCTTCTTCTTCTTCCTCTTCTTCTTCTTCCCTGTAGTCTGTTAAAGGCCTCTCATCTGTTATGGGGACCAGTTTAATAAAATCAGAGAAAGCATAGATTTTAGAATCAAATTGTTTAGCAATGAAGCCTGATTCTACAGGGTTCTGTGACACAACCCTGAACAAGAGATTAAGCTCTGTTGTGCTTGTTTCAAGTTTTTTATCAGTGAAATGGGAATTATATTAGAAGGGCTGATGTCACTGTGAGCTGAGTAAAATTAAATATAACAACATGTTGACAGGCTTGAGCTTTGGGCGTTATGGTTTCTATGTAAATATTAGTTTACTCTTAGTCCAGACACACGGCCAGAAGCATTTGTAAAGGCCTTAGTCTGCCTGTCACTAAGTTCTTGTCTAGCATTAAAATGGGTGTGGGAGGAGAGCCTACTGGAGGTCAAAATGGCTTTTAAAGAGGACAATCATATTCTCTCATCGGGAAATGGTGGTTCTCTAACCCAGCATGCCCTCAATGGACCTGAAGTTCCTCTGATGTGTTTCTTCTCTAGATCTAGCCTAGATACAACTAAAACTGAGCCTCAGTAAGCAGAAACTGTATAAATGAATAAACAGTGAAGGAATTGCCAAGTAGAAGAGACAGAACATGAAGGCTAACTCACCAAAAAAAAAAAAAAAAAAAAAAGTCACTCCAGGTTTTAATAGTATGTAATATTCATCTGCTTTCAAATTTTGCTGCCTACCTTGTACTTTTATCTAGAAACTCTAAAACTTAGTAAAGTAAAAAAAGATTAAAATTTATGTGAAGTGTATCAGAATTTATCAATATTTACTATTAATACGGAAGAAATACATTTTTTCCAAATTTAGACATTGATAGATCTAGGGAAATCACAGGGTGTGATTAAAAAAAAAAAGCAAAAACATAATTTAGGAATTATCTACCTGAAGGGATAAAGAGAAAAGCCAGGTTGGATTTTAAACATTGTGCTCGATGCAGGTATTGTGACTTATGCCTGCGTGTGTGTGCGTGGGTGTATTTTGGGATAAATCTTCAAACAGCTTTTAAGTGTTTTCTATAATTTGCCCTTCTCTGGTTGAAGGTCACAGGGTGTGTGATTTTGCAACTGGTAGAAGGCAGAACCTTACACTTTGAATTTCACAGCAGGAATCTGACAATAACTTATATTTAAAGTCAACTATTATCTAGTCAGAACATCAAACAGTGATTTCACTCACCATCACTGAAGACCAGCTAGTTGTAAATTTCTCATACTAAACAATCTTTTTAGGTAGATGTCACTCATATTGAGACTCAATCTACAAATTAGCAAGAAAATATTAATATTTATGAAATTATAAATGTCTCTAATGAAACCATCAGCTCTGGGGATATATTTAAAATGTTCATCTTAGTATATAGCATTTGTTCAAGTATGTATGAGATCAATTTTAGCCCAAATGAAGCACAAGCCAGAGTTTCAGTATCTTTTCTATCTTTCTTAGTTTACTTCTTATCAGTATAGTTTTCCAGTCTTTTCTACCATCTTAGTAAGTATTAAACTAGTGGCTTAATAAAACCCGGTGCCTGGACTTCTTGGTCTACGAAATGTCTATACTACTGTGCCCAAGACATAGTGTTCTCATGAAGATTGACTTTATATAGGTAAATTCCTTGAAGAAAGACAATGTTGTTCATCTCCTTGGCCATTACCAGAAGCATCATGGTTGGCATTTTCACAGCGAAAGTTTCATGCTGCCATATTCCTATCTTCCTGGTTACTGCTTCAGTCAAAGACCTTGGGCTGGATGGAGTGCTTTTTACTGTTTTAAAGAAATACTCATGGGAGGAAATACAGAGACAAAGTGTGGAAGAGACTGAAGGAAAGACCATCCAGAGACTGCCCCATCTGGGGATCCATCCCATATAGAGTCACCAAACCCAGACACTATCTATTATGGATGCCAAGAAGTGCATGCTGACAGGAGCCTGATATACCTGTCTCCTGACAAGCTCTGCCAGAGCCTGACAAATACAGAGGCAGATGCTCGCAGCCAACCATTGGACTGAGCCTGGGGTCCCCAATGTGGTCCCCAGTGGAAGAGATAGAAAAAAGGACTAAAGGAGCTGAAGGGGTTTGCAATTCCATAGAAAGAACAATAATTTCAACCAACCAGAACCCCCAGAGCTCCCAGGGACTAAACCACCAACCAAGGAGTACACATGGAAGGACCCATGGCTCCAGCCGCATATGTAGCAGAATATGGCTTTGTTGGTGGTCATCAATGGGAGGAGAGGCCCTTGGTCCTGTGAAGGCTTCAAATACTCCAGTTCAGGGTAATTCAAGGGCAGGGAGGCAGGAGTGGGTGGGTGGGTGTGAACAGACCCTCATAGAAACAGGGGGAGGGGGGATGGGATAGGGGGTTCTGGAGCTGAGGAAACCGGGAAAGGGAGCAACATTATAAAGGAAATATCTAATAAAAAACAGATTTTTAAAAAAAGTATGTTAGCTCATAATAAAAAAAGTAAAAGAAAGAAAAGAAAAGAATGGAAAAGAAAGGGAAGAGAAGAGAAGAGAAGAGAGAGAAGAGAAGAGAAGAGAAGAGAAGAGGAGAGGAGAGGAGAGGAGAGGAGAGGAGAGGAGAGGAGAGGAGAGGAGAGGAGAGGAGAGGAGAGGAGAGGAGAGGAGAGGAGAGGAGGAGAGGAGAGGAGAGGAGAGGAGAGGAGAGGAGAGGAGAGGAGAGGAGAGGAGAGGAGAGGAGAGGAGAGGAGAGGAGAGGAGAGGAGAGGAGAGGAGAGGAGAGGAGAAAAAAGAGAAGAGAAGAGAAGAGAAGAGAAGAGAAGAGAAGAGAAGAGAAGAGAAGAGAAGAGAAGAGAAGAGAAGAGAGAAGAGAAGAGAAGAGAAGAGAAGAGAAGAGAAGAGAAGAGAAGAGAAGAGAAGAGAAGAGAAGAGAAGAGAAGAGAAGAGAAATCCCCACCCTTTCTAAGAGAGTCTAGTCTATAATATCTGTGCCAAGAGGAGAATCTCCAGCTCCCATTTTGGTTTCTTTAGTTTTCTCTTCCTCTGACTTTGTTAGAATCCTTTCCTAAATTTGAATGACAATACTATGTTACTAAGAGTTACTAAGTTGGGCGCCCAGTTTTCTCCTTTCATTCTTGGGATGTGATTGTTTTAGTTGTTTTTGCAGTCAAATTCTGTCCACTGAAAATAGTGATTTACTCTGCAAGCTGAGCGACTTTGAAAAGCTAGGTCTAGCCAACACAGAATAAGATGCTTGGTAATACATTCACTATGTAGCAAGTGTATTAGAATTGTCTATCAGGTGTTGTTTAAATAGACTCAACGGATAGACACACATTGTATGTTTAGTATATAGTTTTGGCTGTGAATACTCAGCAAAATAAGTTATTTCTACATCTATTTTATCTCTCAGCTCATTTAGATCAGAATTGTATCAATACTTGTAGTTGGCATAAGAGTATTTTATATGGTTTCCTTCCTAATATTTCCAAAATTGCTATCCTGAATCATCTTTCATATTGATTGTATGTGTGTGTGTGTGTGTGTGTGTGTGTGTGTGTGTGTGTGTGTGTGTGTGTTCTAGAGCAGCAGTTCTCAACCTGTGGGCCTCTCTCACCCCTTTTGGGGTCATTATTAGATATCCTGCATATCAGATTACCTACATTACAGTTTATAACACTAGCAAAATTACAGTTATGAGGTAGCAATAGAAATAATTCTGTGGTTGATTGTGGTCAGTTCAACATGTATGGAAGGGTCACAGCATTAGGAAGGTTGAGAACAACTGTTCTGGGGCACAGGAATGCCAAGGCCCATATATGAAGTTCATAGGAGAGCCTAATGTTAGTCTTTGCCTACCTTCTTCTTTGAGCATAGGTCACTTTTTGGGTTTTGCTACTGCATACAATACTAGTTCAGCTGGCCTGGTATACAGAGATTCTCCTGCATCCATTGTCTGTCTTACTATAGGTGTGCTTGGATTATAGGCAAATGTTACCATGTCTGGCTTTTATGATGCCCTTGGGTTTCAAAATTAGGTATTTGAGTATGCATAACAAGCACTTTACCTACTGTTCTACCTACTAAATCTCTCCAGGCACATTTTCCTGTTAAAGTTACAAAGTTATTTGTGACTGAGCATTCTTGATGTGGCAACATGAGTTCCCGATGATCATCTCCCATACCAGACAGAAACCAGAACTATATAGTCTCCTTAATGCTTCCTGGAATCCAGGGATGGTGAGCCACGCATGGCTTCACCAATATTACTCCACGTATCTATTTTACTGTTTGTTTCAACGTATATGAAAATATACTTCAACTTTTAAAATACTTTTATCAGTGCTAAGAAAATGTTCAGTGTGAGCATAGTATAAGTAAATTCTAATTTTCACCCCTACCTCTCAGCATCACACACACACAGAGAAATTTAATTTATTAGCATGGACCACATACTTCCTGGAACCCCAGCACTAGGGAGACTGAGGCAGAAGGAATTCCATGTTCAAATCCAGCATGGGCTACATTATCAGATCCTGCCTATAAGAGAAAGAAGAAAGGATACAAGAGGGGAAAGAAAATATAAAGACCAAACCAGAGAATGAAAATATTCGCTTATTGAAAAAAAACTGTAACTGAATGCCTCTCTCCCTCGTTATAATTATCCATGCCCTATGTAATTTGATCTGTAACTCTCAACCTTGGCTCTGCAGCATTTGAGAAATATGGTTGTCCTACCTCACTATTTTATGGTTGGAAACTTGAAACTACATTTTGAATAAGCTTTGTAAGGTATTCTGATGGTCACATGTGAGATTCTTCCCATTTCATTCTAATGAATTACAGTTCACTATATCTTAATATTCGGGTGCATCACTTTGTACCTGGAAATAACTCCTCAAAAAGTCTTGTTCTCCGATGAATAACACTGGGACAATGCTGGGAATATGCCTGTGCTGCACTCTATCCTCTGCATTAGAGTTCTTTGCTCATTAAATACTAGGTATTTGCATGTTTATTTTCCTATGGACTCTGCTTAGTGAAAAGGGACAGCCAATGTAACGACATGTTATGTAAATGAGTTTAACTATTAGTAATAACTTGTAATGTGATGAAAAGTTGTACTCATTTGGATTGTAATGATCAGTGTTTATTCATATTCTTTAAAAATAACTTGCAGCTTAAGGAAATTAGAATATATAACTCTACTCTAGCGATGGTTTCTTAATCCCAAACAGATTGTATACATTTTAAATAATGCTAGACAGAAGACACTCCTTTTTTGAGCCTTCAATTATCCATTTAAATATTAATAAAGATCAGAAAATTTGCTAACCAATGAATCATGATTAAACAGATAAAGGCTGATGTAGTTTTGGAGCCAAATTGTCAGAAGACTCTTAGTAAGGGAACATCCTTTCATATAGATGTGTGTCCCCAACTCTAATAACTGACTTCACCTCTGAGTCATATTGTATACATATTCCTAGTATCTATTTAAACATAAGTAAATAATTAAATTATGCATGAATCTATTTGCCAGTTTATGAATTATGTATTTTTGTTTGTTTTGAACGTGTATAATAGCAGTGGAGGCCAAGAGAATGGTGAAGTTCCAGAACCTGATGATAGCATTTGAGAGGTACTTAACCATGAAAGGAAGGCATTGGCTAGAAAACAAAACAGCATGCATTTAATGAAGAGCCAACACAAAATGTCTCAGAATTTCAATGACTCATTCTATATGGATTATTGAACAACAGCAGAAAACAAACTTGAAGAATTCCCATGTGCTTTCCCTTTGGAATGAAACACAGCAGATAGGACTTTTGCCAACATTAGATCTAGGAACAAGCCTGATACCAAGAATTTGAAGCCACAACATTTACTTGGTACCATTAGCAACCCAAAGTAAAGTTCTGACTGCTGTTGATTGAGCTCAGATGCCTAGCTCATCAAATTCCAGGACAATGAAAATCTGTTCCAAATGAAGACTATTCTATTTGGCCCATCTCCCTGCACTAAATGGGCCATATGAAGCAGATACCATAGATTGTAACACAGTATAACATAGATTATTTGAAGTTAGCATCAAAATGTTTCTAAAAGTTGATAAACACTTCAAGTACCATCACAACCAAGGACGAGCCTCTAAGAATAACCAATCTGCTCATCAAAATAAAGTGTTGCTATAGAGATAGAAGGTGATACCAAGTTACAAGCTTGTATCCATGCTACAAACATTGTTACAAACATGTATCAATCTGTCTCACAGCTACTTTGGATACATAAATCTTCTGCAAACAACGTTTGGTGTATCTAGAGACTAGTGCCATGGATCAGGGGCTAAGAGGGCATGCTGCTCTTGCAGGGGACCCAAGTTTCTTTCCCAGCAAGCAAGGCAGATGACTCACAACTGCCTGTAACTCCAGCTGCAGGGAATTCAGGGCTCTTTGAGAATTAAAAGGTCGTTCCGTTAAATTTACTCTTAAATGGCAACAAACACTAAAATGAAGCAACCTTGAGATTTTTCATTATCCCAGATTTTATATTTGTTGCATTATAATGCAACATTTTATCAATGTTCCTGAGCCCCATTAAACTCTAAGCAGAAAAGCTTATAATTGTCTATGCCTGAAAAGTGTATTTTTTGCTTAGACAATAGAATTAACAAAAGTAATTTTATTTAAACACAACTCTGTTAGACTTAATTTACATAGTGGATTGGGAATAAACTAGTAACAGACACAGTCTTGTTTTGGAGCAGTCTTTACTTCCTACTTCATCATAAAACCATGACCTTTGTTGTACTTATTTAATTTGGGGAGTGGGCAGGGGGGAGTATATGTGATCAAAATACGTTGTATACATGTATTAAATTCTCAAAGGATAATAAACAAAACAAAAACTGAAAAGTTTTTGCCTTGAATAAGATTAACTTGCATTTAATCCCTCACATTTTAATTAAGTTCACTTGATATACTTACTTGTAAGATAATGCTATTCTGAATCATAGATTGCCCCCTGCAAGGGAGATGATAGTTGGATGGAAATGGATGGCTAAAGAGATAGGAGATAGAGTCTGAGGTAGAGTCATTCAGTGTGAAACCACAACAAATGTTATTGCTTGGATCAACTTCAGCACAGAAAACAATCTGAGCCAATTGTTCAGTGCAGCAGAGATACGCATGCAGGCTTCATTTTCATACCCATACCCGGTAGTACTTCCTTTGAAGTTGTGGAACTGAAATTGGAGACAAATTTTGCCTCTTTTATAGTTCTTCTATCTCAACAACAAGTGATGCTCAAAGGTAAAAGTTATTTTAAAAAATCTTGAGCAATAAAATATAAATGGCATCATGGCTCAAATCAAACAATTACCTAAGTTCTCTGGACATTGTTACTAGAGTGTTTAAATAAAATGCTATAACTATAAAGCCAAAACTATTCTTTCTTCTTAAATCTGAAAAATTGTGAGCATAGATATATTTGAAGTGGGAACAGGATTGCAGAACTTTATGATACATTAAATAAAAAGCTAAGATATTTTAAACTAATACAGCACATTAATATTGGCAAGAATTTTTTCAGCATATACAATTGAACAGAGTTAAGCCATCATTATAAAACAAAAACAAAAACAGATAAACAATGAAATTGTTTCATGTTCTTCTGAAGTCCTTACAATGAATGTTTTCCTAAATACTTTCCAGACTGGGGTGTACTATGCCTGAGATACCAAATGTAATCTCCAACTTTCATGTCTTTACCCTTATTCCCTCCACCTAGGGTCATAATGCATACATTGATTGTAGCATTTTATAGTCTAGAATTCAGAGACTATTATCTCAAGAAGTATCACAGACTGATAGGAAGATGCTAATTTGTAAAACATCAACTGAGTAGGAACAGAAACAAGGGAGACTCATGGTGAACTCACAAGTAGATACCTACCTTAAAGCAGTCTAGTCAAATTTACTGAAAACAAAGCCATAGCTGAACCAGTGTGATGTGGATCAGACAAGCCAGCTTCATTTGATTCAGGGGTTGCCATGTTGCAACTTTTAGTCTTCATTGCTGTTTCCGATCACTAATCACGATGTAGATTGACTGCATAAGTAAGAGCAAAATACAACTGAGCAATTCAGACTCATTCCCAAAGTTGGATAAAATGGTCTTAGGCGGTTCTCATGGAATGGACATCTTTGAAGCAGTTCTTTGGGTAATATTACTGCCAAAGTTGAAAAGCTCTAATATAAAGAAGTAAATTTCAGTTCATCACATGCAAATGATTTGTTTGCCCCTTTAAAAGCTAATCAGTAATGGTCAGGAACAGGCTACTAATTTGGAAACGTGTATCAAAGGCAATTCACTCAGCTATTATTCAAGAGCTTATACTAGTTTAGATTACACATTCACTTGTTTATAAAGGGTTGGGATACAAGTTCAGATTAGATCATGACATTTATACGACATGTAATAGAGGGTCCGTTTTTTAAATAACAGAATCATATCTATCTCTGTCTCTCTGTCTCTGTCTGTCTCTGTGTCTCTGTCTCTGTGTCTGTCTGTCTGTTTGTCTGCCTCTGTGTGTGTGTGCTTGTCTGACTCTGTGTGTGTGTGTGTATGCATGTGCCTGTGTGTGTGCGTGTCTATTCAGAAAGGGGAGGTTTGTGACTGTGAGAACTGTCATGTTCAAATGCTTCAAGGAAGACTAGCAGGCTGGAGATCTAGGAAAAGAATGACATTTTAGTTTGAGTCTAATCTCTGTCTGGGGGCAGAATTCCCTTCTTCCCAAGAAACTTCCTTCTTTCTTCTCATAGATTCTTCAGCAGATTGAAAGTTTCTCGTTCACATTATTAAAAGTTTATTGATTTAAATTTTAATCTCACCTTAAAATGTACAGAAATATGGGGTGACAGAAAAGCATGATCAAAATATATTGCATGAAAAATTTAATCCTAAAGAAAGGATTGTGACTACAGAAAAGAATCCTGTGTTCCTAAAGCAGGATCTTTAGAACACTCTTTAGCAATGACAGCTGGGAGAGTCAGTAAGAGGCAGTCCTCCAGGGCTCTGCTCTGCAGGAGAGCTGGATTATCTGGCCTCCCTGGCTGGGTTTGAGGGTTGACTCACAAGGTGGAAGTATTTCTTGTCTGCATTTGTAAGGCACAATGCCAGAGTTTGAATACCAAGGTGTGTTCCAGAGAGAGATGCCAAGGGTCCGTTTGCAGAAATTGGTCCAAATGTGCTATCAAATCAAAGAAGCCCGAGAGCCATAGCCAAAATAACGCTACTGTGGGAAAGCACAGGGAGAAACAACGGATCAGAACTGCAACTGGGAGGTAGTGAGCAGGATGGAACATCTGGTGCTGTCATCGTTCTGGGTAAAGCAGAAGATAAAACAAGCTGGGGTATTTAAAAGGTCTCAGGACAAGACAGACAGCAAGCAAATTGGCTTTTAAAACTTAGCCTTGGTACAAATTAATTCTATCAGAGAAGATTTCTAGGATTGTAAAATCTGTGATAGCAAATAGAGCCTGAGCCAAAAATGCTGATAGATCTTGGCTCCTTTTAACTATATTTTTAAGCTCCACCTTCCAAATAGAGTTGAATTTTGACCAACAATATATTTCAATAAAATAAATTACATATATATGTATATATATACATATATATTCACACACACACATATATATAATGATTTTAATAAGACACCAATTTGTTTGTTTATTTCTTTTTGAACTAGATAGTTTTTTGTTACTCAGAAACCTCTCTCCAAAACAAAATACACTCTAGCTTCTAAGTTTAGAAGTGATGTTTTTAAATGTAACATTTTAAATGCAACAAGGTAAAGTATGTTTTTCACAGGTAATATTCTTAGATTGGGTTTTCCTGAAACAATCTCCAGTAGAAGAATCTCTGTGAAAGTGGTTTCCTAGGAAAGTGCTCCCAGGCAAAAACAACAGTGGATCCAGAAGCAGGGAGTGAAGGAGATGAACCAAATAAGACACAATCTCAGCTAAAGCCACCTCTACTAAAACCTGGATACAACGTGACTTCATTAGAGTTCCCTAGAGTATGTGCCCCTCCTTAGGGTTATCCTGCCCTAGCAAAAGAGACATGGCTTTCATAGTATTGCATTGTACTGACCATCATTAAGAGTCACCTTCAAGAGACCACCTAGTCTTCTTTACAGGGAGATAGAAGTAGTTCTCTCTTACATGAAGTCAGACATACAGTTTGATGGAAGCAAAAGTACAAAAGATCTTAGATTAGGACGTCTTGAATCAGGAAGTGTATTAGATATCTGGAAAGAAGGCTAATAATTGTGGTAGATTTGGAGATAATATTATTTATGTATATATAAAAACTAGTTTGGGCTTTTATACCATATATATGTGTGTGTGTGTGTGTGTGTGTGTGTGTGTGTGAGAGAGAGAGAGAGAGAGAGAGAGAGAGAGAGAGAGAGAGAGAGAGAGGTAATTTCTAAGCAGTAGAAATGTACTGATCACACTTCAATGGCAATAGGCTGGGAAGTCCAAGATTGAGTTGTCCATAAAGTCTTTGCTAAACATAGCTTCATGAATGAACCCTCTTGGCTTCTTACTTGTAAGGAGAAAAGGCCAGAGGAGAATCCCTGAGCTTTATAAGGGTTCTCATCTCATTTGTGAGAGTGGAGCCTTCCTTAAGAATTCATTCAAATGCCATTGAATTACTTACTATTGTAATGAGTTTTAGAAACTGGGAAGATCCTAACCACTATCTGAACTCTGATCTGTTAAAGTAAAATCTTTTAATGAGATCAAATAGTCTTTTGTAAGAAAACAATGCTGTATAAAAATTATTTTGGGGTTCCAGAGAGATGGCTCAGTGGTTGAAGCACTCGTTGCTCTTGCAGAGAACCTGGGTTAGCATCCCAGAACCCAAATGGCTCACAACTGCCTGTAACTCCAATCCCAGGGGACACACCTTTGGAACTCCACAGGCATCAGGCATACATACATATCTGCAAAGAAAAAAAAACTCATTTACGTTAAAAATAAGTGTGTGTGTGTGTGTGTATGTGTGTGTGTGTATGTGTGTGTGTGTATGTGTGTGTGTATATGTGTGTGTGTGTATGTGTGTGTGTGTATGTGTGTGTATGTGTATGTGTGTGTGTGTGGATGTATGTATGTGTGGACGTGTGTGTGTGTGTTTGTATGGATGTGGATGTGTGTGGATGTGTGTGTGTATAAAGAAAATGTATTATGAGAAAATGTTTGCCAATTGCAACAAAAATTAGAAATCAGAGTGTTTGCTTGTAACCAACACCATCATCATTTTAGAGCTATAATGAAAGAGAAATATGGCAACAGAAAAATGATCTGGAGTGGTTATTAAGTGTCCTTACCATAGAAAGATGAAAAGAATAAAAACTCACTGATGCAATTTGGGAGATAGTGGCATGGTAGAGTGAAATAATATTTAAAAGAAAAATTTGACATATACAGTAATAAAGCAATAATTGTAAAATGTTCTCTATTAAAGTTACTAAATAAATGATAATCTATTGTAAAATCATTATAAAATGACATTAATGAAAACATCTCATAAATAATATTGATAATTTAAAATAAAAAAGCTTTTAAAATCTGATGCAAAACCTGGAAGACTTTCAAGAGGTAGTTAATAGATATGACTTACAAAGTGTAATTTTGTTTACTGTAACCAAATACAAATTAAGCAAAATTTAATGAGATCAAGTAATACTTCTAGAGCGCAATGGCACAGCACAGAAAATATTTAGGCCAGAAATTTAAAAACAATTAGTTTTTTTTAGGTGAGTATTCAAAAGCAATGTTTATTTCTTTCCATAACTGAAATAGTGTAATAAAAGAGAAGAAAAAGAGAAAATGAAATTCCTGCCATTAATAATCTACTTTCCTACAGATTCAAATAAACAATTTAAAATTACTAATCTTTATGTTTATTATCTCTACCAATATTTATGTAAACATTTGTACATAATTAATATATTAAAACATGTACCTATGCCCTTTTGTTTCAGTGTTTTATTTCTTTCCTTGCCTAGTAAATTTTATTAACCAGAAAGTTCCATCTATAGCACAAATTTTCCTCAAACTTATGGCTGTCCTTCTACCTCAGCGTTCTAAGTGCTGGGAAGTCAAGGATAATGTACCACATCTAGCTGTCAGTGTTCCTAGAAGTTGAGTTTCTAGGGTAAATGTGTACATTTTTAAATTTAAGGAGATAAAAATAAATGTAGCTGAGGATCCAGTTTTTTATTTCTTTTTTTCTTTTCTGTTTGTTTGTTTGTTTTTGTTTGTTGTTGTTGTTCTTGTTGTTTTCCGAGACAGGGTTTCTCTGTGTAGCCTTGGCTGTCCTGGAACTCACTTTGTAGACCAGGCTGGCCTGGAACTCAGAAATCCACCTGCCTCTGCCACCCGAGTGCTGGGGTTAAAGGCGTGCACCACCACGCCCGGCTTCAGTTTTCTATTTCAATGCAAAACTAGGAGCAACCAGAATCAAATTTTAAAAGCTTCCATAGACATAAATCACCATGCATTTTCTAGGATCTATAATCGCATGTCAGGTCCTCTTATCCACTATAATGATCCATATTGATATGTCAATGTAATATGACATGATATGATATGATTGATATGATATGATATATTATATGACATGATATGATATGATATATGATATATGATATATGATATATTATATGACATGACATGATATGATATATGATATGATATATTATATGACATGATATATTATATGACATGATATGATATGATATGATATGATATATGATATGATATGATATGATATATGATATGATATGATATATGATATGATATGATATGATATATTATATGACATGATATATTATATGACATGATATGATATGATATATTATATGACATGATATGATATGATATGATATATGATATGATACATAATTAGATTGGGAGATTCTCCCCACCCCACCCCTCCCTTCTTCCTTACCTTTCAGTAATACGTTTAGTAGCATTTCAAATTCAGCTTCTATTCTTTCTCAGTATCTTAAATTACTTTTTTATATTTCTCCCAAACAAGGCCCAGTGTTGTTTCACCCTTAACTCTTACACATATACGGCTCATCAGCACACCACACTCTTTATACTTTTGTCTGTATCAATGACATGGGCACTTCCCAACATCTTTAGGGTTGCCACTTCACTTTTTTTTTTCTTGAATATGGCTGTAGTTGTCAAAATGATCTCTCTGCTCTTACACTTTATTCCCTTCAAGGCTAGCTTTGTATAATAGCCAGAATAATTTGTTTACCTTAATGGGAGATATATAAATATATATCTCCCATTAGGTGTGCTGACAGGAGATATCAGATATAATTCACATAATGTCTGATGATACCAAATGCCTTTGTATCTTTGCCCCATAGCTGTGTTTAGCCTCTTCATGTCTTTAACTAGTATCATGATAATCCTAAAGTTTTCATTTTGAAAAACCACAAATGTTCTTTTTCTCAGTTATTATTTAATGAGCCCAAGAAATGACTCCTTTTCTGAGCATCATGAAGAAAGTCCTCTCATGTGTTTTTCATAAAACATTCAGTGATTTGGGCTTCTGCATTTAAGTCTATGACTCATCCCGAGAGTTACTTTGTGTGAACAATGACAGGTAAGGGTTAAGTTTTTACAAAGTTGAAATGTGGTCCTTTGTAGACTAACCTCTTGCAGAATTTGTAAAGAATTATCAGAACACCTTTTAAACTACTTGAAACAACTCACCATTGAGAACACTGGCCTTGCAATTTTCTTTGGGGGTAAGATTTATTAATTAGAAATACAATTTCTTTAATACGGGGACATCCAAATGTTCTATTTTGTGGGAGAGGTGATAGAATTTTCTTTATTTTGATAAATTCATTCATTTTGCCTAAGTTGTCAAACTAGTTTATGTGACTGTTCTTGTTACCCTGTTACTTTTTTTAATGTCCAAAATTCCCGTTGTTCACTTATACATTTCATCTTTAGAAAGCTCATTGTCCCGCACCAGAGAGCTACATCTGTAATAATCAGTCACTCTGTATTGCTGTATTGTCATCCAATCCCAACAATTACTTAATGGCTACCTTTTCCTATTCTGTGGGTGTTTACAAATGAATAACGGACATGTAATGACCATTCTACTCTTTTGTTTTCTTGTTTTTTTTGAGACAGGGTTTCCCTATGCAGCCTGGGCTGACCTGGAGCTTGTTCTGTATTCTCTGCCTTCCTCTGCCTATTCATCATGTCTTTCCCAGGCTCAACATAGCTTATTAGCTCATGTCTTTTTAAAACTGAGCAGTAGTCCATCATTTGAATACAACAGTTTATTTATCCACTCACCTACTGAAGGATATTTTAGTTGCTTCCAAGTTTGAGCAATTATGAATAAAGTTGCTATAAATATTTATATGGAATCTTTTGTGGAACTATGACTTTCCTGTTGATCTGGGACATGTTTACTTTTGTTAAGAAACTGCCAAACTCTTCCAAAGTGACTGCTTCATCATCTGTTTCTACCACTGAGCAAAAAAAATCTATCTTTTTTCCTCCCACCATGTATTGTTCCTCATGAACATAGAGTTGAAAAAAATGATGTGAGTCTATTTCTGGATTCTCTATTCTATTCTATTGATGCATTTGTCAGCTCTTATCCCATACAATACTGTTTTAATTATAACATTATTGGGGACTCATTTTTTAGGGGGGTGGGGGATTGGTTGTTTTGTTACTCTATAAAATCTTTAGAATCAAGATGAGGATATCCAAATAATTTTGGAAGGCATTTTGATTGGATTGCTCTGAAAAATATAGACTAGGTTGACAAATTCAGAGTCCTTGACTTTGCATGCCTTCCACCTTGAGTTTGCTTTGCTGCCTTGTATTAGAACCTGTAGCTATAGTGGATAAATCATCACCTACCTTTCACCACGTAGAGCATGGGTGCACTTGGTTACACTGATGCCTGCATTTCTCACTTGGGTGGGTGATAATGTAAGTCAGATTGTCTTTTACACTTCGAGTTCTCCTTGTCTACTGTTCCTAGGAAAGGATTTCATTGATTAGGTAGGCTCGTGTTTTATCCCACGGCATTGGTAGCAATCACCTTTTAGAGAAGCTGCCAGTCCCTTAGTATCTACACAGATGATCACGACATGTGCAAAAATGGCTTTTCTACTTCAATTTGTGTATGTTTCTGTGTGTGTGTGTGTGTGTGTGTGTGTGTGTGTGTGTGCATGTTTGAAACTTTATTTTACTTTTGTCTGAGTTATGACTTCTAGTACAGAGTTTGAAAACACTGGTGACAGGAAACAACACTTCTTCTTCTTCTTTTTTTTTTTTTTTCCCTCTCTTGTTTTTTTGAGACAACACTTCTTGTTTCTGGTCCTGATATGGAATCTTCAGATTTTAACCAGTACGTTACATCTCCTATAGTTGTTTTGTGCAAGACTGGTCTTTTTCAAGCTTTCAGTTCATCTCTATCCCTAGTTTTATTAGAATATTTATTTATCATGAATGGGCCCAGAACTCGTGAATTTTCTGTATCTATTGGTTCAATCATGTGGTTTTTTTTCTTAGCTTTTTGATATGATACATTTTATTTATCAATTTTAAAATATTTACTAGCCTTCAAAACTTGGGATAGGGCTGGTGAGATGGCTCAGCAGGTAAGAGCACCCGACTGCTCTTCCGAAGGTCCGGAGTTCAAATCCCAGCAACCACATGGTGGCTCACAACCATCCGTAACAAGATCTGACTCCCTCTTCTGGAGTGTCTGAAGACAGCTACAGTGTACTTACATATAATAAATAATAAATAAATTTTTAAAAAAATTTAAAAAAAAACTTGGGATAGATCCCAATTAGTCATTCAATATAAATTTACTTGTACATTGATAGACTCAATTTGTGAACTATATTAAGGATATTTATACCTATGTTAATGAAACATGCTGGTTTATAGTTTCTATTGATTCTAATATCTTTACTGAGTATTGTTATGTGCTTAGTGATGATGTTGTAGAATGAATTATGAAACATTCCCAAGGAGAGTATAGACTCATATAATTCTTTATAATTAAAAGCTTGACAGATTTGATCATTGAACAAATCTTATCCTGTACTTTATGTTTTGAAATGTTATTAGTTATCAACTACATTTCTTTAATAGATATAGGTCAATGCACATTGTTCTATTTGATTTTAAATGAAATTTTACGGGTCATGTATGTCATTCAAAGGACTAACTAATTTCATATATATTATCAAATTTATGAGTGAGGAATTTTCTTGATGTTAATTTGTTATTCTTATGATATCCATGGGATCTTTAATGATTTTTAAAAGCATCTGTTGGCAACAAAATACATTTTTTTCTTTTATCCTCATCTGTTTACAGGTTTATCAATTTCATTAACCTTTTCATGGATCTATCTTGAGATTTTATTGATTTTCTTTATCGATTTCCCACCTTTGGTTTTATCAGTTTCTTCTGTCTGAATTCTTTTTTTCCTCTGCTCACTCTGAGTTTAAGTTTCTTGAGATAGATAGGTAGATAGATAATTTTAAATCTTCCATTTTTAATATGTGTACTCAATACTTAGAAATATTGATGTTTTCATTTTCCAGTATGCACAAACTAAAAACTTTATCCCTCAGTGTTATGAGATTTTTTATTTAAAAAAAACAATGCCATAGCATGCAGGCTGAGGAGGATAGAACTGGAGTCTCTTCTACAAATACATGTTTCGGTGGTTAGCCACATAATGGTCTAAAACTTATAGAGGAAAACTGGGGCTCCCATTCTCTGACTCTCTCTTTCCTGGGGTGATCTTTGAGTTCCCAAGAGGCACAGCAGTGGCTGTGTCATTTTGTGTTTGAGACCAAAAGTTGTGTTTGTGCATCATAAGCTTACCTCTCGAAGCCAGCCCAGTAACTTCCCCTTCCTCGTCCTCAGGCAGCGGTACAACAAATGCTCCACATACAGAAGGCCCTGAGTTTGGTTTGCAGACTAAAAAGGAGGTAAGAAAACATGTGAGGGTTGGGAGAAGAAAGGAAGAATGAAGAGATAAAGGGAGGAAGAGAAGAAAGAAAATGCAAAGGTATTTCTGGGGTAAAATGTGCTTAGTCAGATTTAATAGACTTCATGTGATTCTTTAGCATACCATTTTGGCTACATACAGCAATTCTCTCCACTTTATAACATAAATTGTGAACGGCTTCATCTTCTTCACTTTTCAATATCTAGCACTGGGGTTGTTTCTTCTTCAATGTTAGAATTCATCAGTGATACCAGTGGGGACAACAGCTTGGTAAAATTTTCTAAAGCAAGTTGGATTTCTTTAAGAAATGTAGGACTGTTGTTTACACAAATTTAGGAGTAATTACACTTAGATATGTCTATAAATTTTGTCTCTTACCTCGTTGCAAGTGGCATGTTATATATTATCTTGCAGTCTTATAGCTCTTTACTTTGACTGAACTCATACCATCAGCTGTGCATTAGCTACAATCTCAGCTCAGTCCTCTCCTCTATAGCTGAGGTCTTTCTCACAAAAACATGCCTCAGAGCTTAGGCAGATAATTGTCTAGCATGTAAGGCAGACAGGAGATAGCTCACTCTCTGGTTGTCTTCTTGCATCATATCCCCCCTTCCTTTATAGTGTTCTGTGGTGTCATTCTGTCATTGTGGGTTTTAGACCAGAAAACTGTGGTATTTCATCACAGATTTGCCATGCCACATGGCCACTAACTGTAGCTTGCCCTCAGGCTTCTCCCTTTATAGCCACAAACTCTCTCCAGATCCAGGGACCACATCTGCATATGACAATGGCTGGCATGAGAAAACAGCCATGTCTTTTTATGTATCAGTGAGGTTGCCAGAAACCTTCCCTTATGCCAGACCTGTGTCATATGTCCACCCGAAAACCAATCACCAGTAAAGACAATGTTGTGTTATGTTTGGCTTAGTGAGTTTAATGGCGTGAGAAGGAGAGTGGGCTTTCCAAATAAGTCAGTGGCGCTACCACAGAGGAAAAAGCTAGTAATGGGTCTGAGATAGACAGCCAATCGTGTCTGCTATGAACACTTCTGGACTGAAAAATTCCAGGAGATGCTTTTTCACACCAACTAACATGGGGATTGTGGGCCCCGCGATTGTGCAATGTAGTGCTGCTAAAATTAATTACTAGATAATTTTATAAAAAGTGGAGAAATGTATGAAGTAAGAGATCAGATGTAATCCCATCGGATGGAGATAGAGGTAGAACAATGAGAAGTTAAAGGACATTAGTGACTGCAGATTTAGTTCAAGAGCAGCAGAGTGCATGAGGCTCTGACTAAAAACAAACAACAACAAAACAGAAAAAAGAATCTGCATGGGCTCCTACGTATTTGAATAGCTACTCCTCAGTCAGTGGAAATGTTGGGAAAGATTAGGAGGTATGGCCTTGTTGCACGTGTGTGTCACAACAGTTGGACTTAGAATTATCAGAAGGCCATGTCATTCCCAGTTGGTTATATGTGGCATATATTAATACTTACTTGTGTAAAAGCTATCTAAGTCTTGAGCAGTTTTTCTTTAAAAATATTTTTTGGCGGTGCTGTACATTGAATCAGGGTCTTACCCATGCTAGATAAGTAAAGTAGTCTATCTTTGAACTGTACCTTCAGCCCTTATAGTTTTTCTACCATAGGGATCTGTTGGCTGGTTTCTATTTGCCTTGTGTTGTAGGACTAGATGTCTAGCTAGAGATCACTGAAAAATTGTATGAGTGGGGGTTGAGGTGGAGGTGTCTGGGTGTGCATAAATAAGGGAAATTACTGTAATAAGTAAGGAAAATTCCAACAATAAGCTTTTAATATGAAAAATAGAAATAAAATAGTCCTCATGTATTTTTAGCTATACAAAATATAGTTGAAGTAGTAAAAAAATAGCAGCTAGACAAATTCTGCATCAATCTGTTTACAAATGAGCATAATTTCAGTGGTGAAAGGCAGACTGCTGCTTTCTCATAGATTAGCTAAAGGGACCAAGGCTGTTTTCCCTCTAGCAATAGAAATTTGCTATCAGAGTATCCCAACCTCTACTAACTGCCATGGGAACACAGAAGCTAAGAGTTTAAAAAACGTTACAATCAGGCTACCCTAGCCTCTACTAACTGCAGTGGGAGGTAGAACAAGGACTTGTACCTGGGACTGGAGGCACTAAGGAGACATTGTAAGGATTCTTTAGCAGAAATGGGTTGTAAGGTGCCACTGTTGCGAATTGCTAGCCTTCCTTGGGATTCAAGGGCCTCTCCAAGATCTCCTGGATATAGAGGTAGTTTAGTACACCCTCAGTCGCAGTGGTGGCACACGCCTTTAATCCCAGCACTTGGGAGACAGAGGCAGGCAAATTTTCAGAGTTCAAGGCCAGTCTGGTCTACAAAGTGAGTTCTAGGACAGCCAGGGTTACACAGAAAAACCCTGTCTAGAAAAGCCAAAAAAAAACAAAAAACAAAAAAAAACAAAAACAAAAACAACACCACCATTTTCTAAAGGCCCCTGACACAGTACGTGCTGAGAAAGACATATTCAGTCGCCTCATGTTCAAGACACTGAACTAAGAGGTGTGTCTCCCTCCCACCCCCCACCCCCCTGCTTCAGAGCCAGGAAAGGGCGTCTACTATCCTGGAAGGGATTCTGTCCTTGATGTCTTGAAGGGCTGAAACCTTTTAGGTTTGCTTATCTGGAATACACAAAGGAGACTGCCACTGTCCTACAACCTATGAAATTCCATTCACCCTTCCTGGAACCACCTTTTCTTTAACCTGTAAATTAAGGACCAGAGGACAGCAGGCAGCCCAGTCTTATCAACTGCATCCTTGCTGAGACAGTCAGATGATAGTGCAAAGGAGAAGCATTGCGTACTCTGTGCTGTTTCAGTTTCTACAAAAGTCCTGAAAGTCAAAGGGCTTATGGAATTCATGGAAGGACAATGGCCATCTTCACAATCCTCTTCATGTGCATTTCTTCTTCAGATTTTTCTACATGAAACAGCCTTAAAACTTATATGTGACTACTTATTCATTTAAAAAATAATTGTCTTGCCAGGCGTGGTGGCACACACCTTTAATCCCAGCATTCAGGAGGCAGAGGCCAGCCTACAAAGTGAGTTCCAGGACAGCCAGGACTACAAAGAAAAACCCTGTCTCAAACAAACAAACAAACAAACAAAAAAACAACAACAAAAAAAACCAACCCCCCCCCAAAAAATTGTATTTTGATGAAAACAAAATATATAGAGTAACACTAATAATGTTCCAGAAAAATGACATAATTAATTCCTATCCTAGTTTCCTAAAATAAACTATAAATATGTTAGTAAAATACTTTAATTTGCAAAAACAATTATTTTAAAGATTTGTAAAGATTTGCCCAAGGAAATAGTTAAAAGTTTCATAGTTAACTTGAAAGAAAACTAATGGTTAAATTAATATTTTTATTCTTTGATAGTTTCATACATATATAGATTTAATTGTGATTCTTTTAATCCCTATTGCCACATAAAAGGTAGTGTTAATATGGAGGTTTTAATTATAGCTTTTGAAAGAAGCACTTCATTTATACACATAATTTCAACTTTACTAAGCTCCTTTTATTATTTGTGAAAGCATTTTATCAAACCTGTAACAATCAAATAATTGATTCTTTGGACCTCAAAATTCATTAGGTAAATAAAAAGGTTGGTAGTCTTCAATCCAAATGTAAATCTGGACTATAGTATTTCAGTAGTGTAAAAATCCTGTTATCATTATCTCTTTTTACAATCAAAGAATCCAGCACATTCCGTAGCAAACACTAGATGTTTTACAATGGGCTTTGTGTTAAATTGCACTTCCTTATAATCTTGAATAAACACAAAAACACAATATTACAGACTGATTATTTACCTTGGAAGATGTGTATTCCAGTCTAAAGTCTGCACTATTCTAACAAAGACAAGACTGATCTCTGAAGATTTACAGGAAGAGAACTTCAGACCAAGTTACCACTCACAGAGCTGTAGTACAATTGAATAACAAGGTGCTATGCTGACAAACCAGAAATGAAAAGGAACTTCTAAAACTCCTTGAGCTTAACTAGCAAGAGAAGGAGATATCCTAGAGGCTCAATGAATAGCTAGAGATCTGGAGAAAGAGTCTGTAAGGAGATGTATAAATCCGGAAGAATACATCTCCTATCAGAATCATGACACTGAAATCAAACCAAGTATAAGAAGAAACACCACCTGGTGTGGTGGCTCACACCTTTAATCCCAGCACTCGGGAGGCAGAGGCAGGCAGATTTCTGAGTTCGAGGCCAGCCTGGTCTACAAAGTGAGTTCCAGGACAGCCAGGGCTATACAGAGAAACGCTGTCTTGAAGAAGAAGAAGAAGAAGAAGAAGAAGAAGAAGAAGAAGGAGGAGGAGGAGGAGGAGGAGGAGGAGGAGGAGGAGGAGGAGGAGGAGGAGGAGGAGGAGGAGGAGGAGAAGAAGAAGAAGAAGAAGAAGAAGAAGAAGAAGAAGAAGAAGAAGAAGAAGAAGAAGAAGAAGAAGAGGTACAGACATCAGCACAGAGCTGGGCAGACAAAGGAAGAGAATGAATTCCTAGGAATGAAGCAAGAACAACAAAGATGGCATTTACTACAACACAGTGGCTTTTCTGTTATCAGTGATTCATAGGCAGCACATCTCCTGTACCTGATTCTATTGAATAGGGTAAAAAACTTGTCAAACTTAGAGTAGATACTAGGTCAAAACAAATTTCACAAGATGTAGGTTTTCACACTAGGCACATGGGCCGGGGGAGATAGCTCAGTGGTTAAGAACTCCTATTGCTCCTGTAGAGGATTCTGTTCAGCTCCCAGCACTCTTATGGCAGCTCACAACTTCCTGTAATTCCATTTCCAGGGGATTCTCTTCTGCCCTCCATGGGTTCTTGCCCACACATAGTATATACATTCTCCTGTCAGTCTCTCTCCCATACAATACATTTAAATAAGCAATATTAAATAAATCTGATAAAAAATTAGAATATAGCAGGCAGGTTAGGGAATTTTTATCAGAAAATAGTTAATGTAATCATTTAGAACACACTATTGATTCATGATTCTGGAAGCAAAAGGAAAAGAAAGAACATCAGGGCTACCTGGCAGAGACTTTGCCCAAACCCTAAGTCTGTAGGAGAAATCTGGATCAAAGGATTGTGCAATTATCACAGAGTAGGTGATTATCAAATCTTTTTTTTTTTTTTTTTTTTTTGGTTTTTTGGTTTTTTGAGACAGGGTTTCTCTGTATAGCCCTGGCTGTACTGGAACTCACTTTGTAGACCAGGCTGGCCTTGAACTCAGAAATCCGCCCGCCGCTGCCTCCCCAGTGCTGGGATTAAAGGCGTGCACCACCACGCCCGGCTTCAAATTTTAATCCTTCATGAAGCCAGAGAGCAGACGTGACAGTCTCCCTTGGGTCCTTGGTAGAGGTGGACAGCATAGTTTATAGGATCCAAATCTTTCCAAACCCTTTCTAGGTCCTGAGACAATTCTAGATTCCCATCCCTAATGTCAATAAAATAAAATAAACCAAAGGTTCACCCATGTATATATGTATGCATACTCTTTATGAGTTAAATTTTCATATCTTCTTTGTTAGATCCAAAGTATTGAAAATTGCCTACTGCAGCCTAGTAGCACATAATAAGTATTCAATAAACAGCACTCGAATTAAAAAACAATTGAGAAAATATACGAATAATGACCACACTGTAAATATTTTCGTGTCAATGAACCAAAATTATATATATAATTTATGTATTTAAATATGTATTTGTATATTAAATAAGTAATACATATATATATATATACATATACATATATATGTAATTTCTAACAAAATATTACAAATATCACCCAACTAAGAACTAGAGGCCTTGACGTGGCAGGAGACAGAGGTCTGTAAAGGGTGAACAGGAAGCACCAAAAAACTCTTCAAAGATCTTACAACTTTGTCAAGGAAAGGCTGTCTGTCAGCATCTCAGAGGTGACAGATAGCAGCTTTGTGAAAATATGTTCACTGTGTTTAGCTTCAAGATACATAGCTCACATTTCTGGAAATGTGCTGATTTATGTGAGCGCATTTCCAATATTCCAGTACAGTTACTTTTCTTACAAAGATCCCATTCCTTTCTACCTTGGCCACATTTCTGTTTCCAGAGTTGATCGTTGGGTCATTGAAAACAAGAGAGCTGAAAATTCACTTTAGTTTCGAACTTCAAAAAAATAAATGTTTATATGAATGTGTATGCTTTGAAGGACCACTCTGTTGTAGAAAAATCTAACATGATAGTGTAAAGAATTAACTCAAATTAATAGATTACTTTGTGGGGGTGCAGACAGGATTTCTCTGTGTAGTCCTGGCTGTCTGGAACTCACCCTGTAGAGCAGGCAGGCCTTGAACTCAGAAATCTGCCTGCCTCTACATCCCAAGTGCTGGGATTAAAGGCATGCACCACCACTGCCTGGCTAGATTACTTTTCTAAATAGTATCATTAATTGCTTGAGGGAGCAACTTCAAAACTCTTATTAAATCCCAAAGAACCCATGCTTATCCTGAAAGTGGATGGTATAAGTTACTTTTAAATGTATTCATATCATTTGAAAGAGTCTGCTTTCCCCAAACTACAAAAACCCTTATTTTTTTTGCCTAATCAAGTGATAGTTAATATTTCAACACAAAGCCATTTTATAGCTTTTCTCTGGCTAATCAATGGTAGCAAAGATATGCTGGTTTTCCATAACTAAAGCCTCCTAAGGTTCCTTATCTCTTCCCTTCTGGTAACTCAGGCTATCGGAGCAAGTAGGGGATGATAAGAAGAAAAAAAAACAGAGAAAGGAGGAAGAAGAAAATTGGTAGATGGGTGTGGTGAGGGTCACAAGTAAGGCCTGTGGCTGGCACTCCTAACTGGTTTCTCATTCTGAGTGACTCCAGTCTTTCTATAAAGTCCAAGAGTTGCATCCAGTTTCAGGCTGACCATCTTTACTTCAGAAAAGACCCAAAGATATTCCAGTCATCCAAACTTTTCGAGGGTCATCATGACACCACAAAAGAAAAATTCCAAAGCTGACTTCCAAAGCCATGTTGCAAGTGAAGCAGACACATACTGGAATAAGTAAACAATCCTGTTTGTGTGTGTTCATGCATGAAGGTGTGAGCGGGCTGTATTGTATGAAGTGTATAGTGAGTTGTACATAGGTCAGGGAAAGACTTGTCCTATAGTATCCAAGTCTACCTCATTCTCTTAACCAGCACGCCCCTGTGATACCCCACATCATCAGGATTGCTGGTGTCCAGAGCAATACCTTTCCTTTCCTGTGTATGGATGCCAGGGATTCAAATTCAGGCCCTCATGTTTACATAGTAAGCACTCTGACCCTCTTAGCTATCTCCCCAATTTCCTAAAACATCAAACAAAAAGTTCTTTAGACTATAGGCATGACATTTATATTTGAAATGTAATGTCATGCATAGATTTGGATTCTGACAGTTGGTGACCTTGCCTTGTATATGCAATTGTTTAAAAAAAAAAAATCAAGAGCTTTGAAAACTAAAACTAAACTAAACTCTGGTTAATTCAATGAGGGATGCTCAGTTCCTATGGCTGGGTTGCCTACTGTTTTGCAAGTGTTGAGTTCCCACTTTCTGTGAGCTAAAAACCTCTTTTCTTTTCATTCGGAGCTCTTAATTTGAAAGCAATAATGATAAACTACTGTTTCTGTACTGAGCTCCAACGTGGTTGATTGTATCTATCCTTTCTAGCTGTAGCTTTGGAAGAGAACGAACAGAAAACAATGCCTTCCTACTGGCATTTCCTATATGTGAATAGGAAAATAGGCACACACTCCTACTACTACACAGTAGGCTTAAAAAAAAAAAACAAAAAAAAACATGGGGCCTGTGCATGTCGTAATTGTCAAACAGCCTGGCTGACTTTTGACCTGATTTAGCATTACTTGAAGCAGCTTTCTGACACTGTCAATGCCACCTCATATAATAGAACATACATCTTATAACTGAACCACAGACAGTGCTGGGCCACATAAAGAGCCCAGGAAAGGCATGCCTCATCTGTAAACCGCTCAGAGAGCATAGCTACTAAGGCATCTGGGAGAAGGCCTTCATGGGGCCCCGTTTACACGGAAGTGCCACATTTGAGAGGTCTTTTAATGCTTTCTTCTCACAATCTTGTTTTTTAAAAGTTGATAACTCCTCAAATCGTCGAATTTAACAGCAGCTTACCTCTCTTTCTTTCAATAAAGATTTAGACTAATATCACTGGATAGGCTTAGGCCATAGAAACAGAGCATGCCTTGCAAGGATCGGATGAAAGAGACAGACAGCCTTTTTAGAATAGTGGGTACCATTCTAATCTGAAGCTTATTCTGCCCTTTCAATCTTAACAGAGAAACAATTAATAAAGGAACCCATTAAGACCTGATTATTGCAGCTAAAAAAAAAAAAGGAAGGTAGGTAGAATTTCAGTCCTTTGAAGTAACTGAGAATGATTCAGGCCTCATTACAGAGATATAATCTACATTCATACATTTATGTTAGTGATTCAAATCTATTGGGAGAGATTGGATTCCGTTAAATAGCGCATCTTTCCTGTGGAACTTTTCTCAGGCTTTCTGGGGCTAAGCTAAGAGGTGACTTCACAATGCAAAGTGGTGGGGGATTTAGGGATTCCACTGGGCCTCAGAAAACAAGGCAGTACAGAGAAGAAAAAGAAGAATGAGATATAATCTAAAAAGCTATGTCAGCTTTTCCTTTGGGCAATTTAGTAAATGTCCCGCCCCCTCCCTGCCATCACGCTGTACAGATGAGAGGCAAAAGGACTCGGGAACCCTCAAACATTGCACCTGCTGCTGACAAGTTTTAATGTGAAAGTTTTGAGAATGCCCTTTACCTCACTATAGGTAGAACTAAAGGCAAACTTTTAGCTAGAAAATCTGAACAGCTTTGACTGGAAATAAAGGTGATGGAGGGTTGGGGTGGGGGTCCGGGGAGGAGTGGGAGTGTTGGGCTGAAGAAGTGTCTGGTATGAATTTAAAAAACAGAAAAGCACTCAAGTTGGCATCAGTAATGTTGGTATCCAGTGTAAAGAAACCCCAAACTAATTACTTCCTGTGTTTAATAATTTTTCACAAAAGAATCTTTATTGTATGGTTCCATCAAACATATTTTTTTAAATGTAATTTCAATGGGTTGTCAATTCAAACATTTGAATTCTTCCTTCTTTGGAGGTGTGACTTAAATCCCTTAGAAACTGTCTACCCCTTCACTTGCTTGTCTACTCAGGTATAAAACTGTGAAGTAGGAAATTGAAATTAGCACTGTGGGCTCATTTTTCAATATCCATGCTTTAATTAAAGAAGCAAGACTTTGTTTGACGCATGCTCTTTATTTGCTTAACTTTTCAATTAATAGCTACAGAAATCAGCTAATCATATTAAAGTTAGAAATCTGCTGTGATGTTCGTCACGTTGTTGAAATCTTTTGAATGAGCATTGCAATGAGTTATAAATAATGCAATTAAAAATCTCGATTCTGGTATTATTAAGTAGTTCTATTTCAAAGGCAGTGAACACACAGAGAAATGGAAGAGCATGCATTCAAACCACTAAAATGTATTTGGGGAATCATTAACAACGTCTATCTCTAAGACTTTTGAATTTTAATTGTCTTTCTCCAGTTCCCAGTGAAGACTGAAACCCAGTGCGCATGACAGGGTTCCTGGCTTGTGTGTGCAAGCTCCTTTTGTAAATTGTTTCTGAATCACTATGCCAGTTGCTAACTCTCAAATTCACCTTGAAACCTCTGCTTCTCCCTCAGCCATTTAGGTTGAATCATGTGAAATCACCACCACCGTATGATATTGACCATTTGTTTTGCTTAGCCAGAACACAGATGTCTAACTGCCTCCCACAACAGAGTAATATATGTTCATGCAATCCTTCCAGCCAGCCGTTCCCTAGTTTAGATATTTTTCTTAAGGAAATGATCTCTGGTACTCAGAATTGTATCATACTCAGGTAGGAATGGATTATTACAATGTTTCCTCCTGGTACCTTTTTGTTTTGGGCAATAGTTTCCTGGTCTTGTGCTGACTTCTGTCTGTGTCTGGGTTGAAAGTTTGTTTCTGAGAGCAGGGGTAGAGTTGGGGGTTGGTGTGCACAAGAGTGTTTGTGAAAGGTCGGTAGGTAGTGAAGCTGCGTTGTAAAGTAGAGCCCTTTAAACATTAAGTTTGAAGATGGGCGGGGACCTCCTCTTTATGGTAAAATGCAAAGGAAATTGCATAGAGGAAAAAAAACAGGCAGCAGGGGATTTGGTCAAACTCTGTGATAAAATCTGCGATCGCAGGAAAGTGCGTAGGCTTTGAAGTCCATGCGTGATTCTGTAAAGGACTCGTGTTACCAATTAGAAATCAGTAACCTGGGTCCCTGATTTCATTTGCGCCAAGAGAGAGGCTATGTTTAAGGGTGACGATAAATCTCCCTGAGCTTAAAAAGACAGAGAGGGCCAAAGTGTGAACTTTTTACTTCAGCAACGGAAGCGAGAAATCAATGATTCATTAAAACCCGAGACCTCCTTGGAAGCTGGCAGGAGAGGAGGAAACGAAGCTAGCTCATTATGTCTCCCTTCTCGATTTTAGCTTCTATCAGTTTATAATCTGTTCTTGGAGAGAGTTTGCCCAGAGCATCCTCTTCTGCCTTCTCCCCAGCCCTCTTCCCTGCTTCTGGGATCTGGAAGGCAGAAACACATCCACACACAAAAGCCAAGCTCCAAACTCTATTTTCGCGGCCAAAAGGAAAAAAAGAAAAGAAAGAAAAAAGAAAGAAAAGGAAGGAAGGAAGGAAGGAAGGAAGGAAGGAAGGAAGGAAGGAAGGAAGGAAGGAAGGAAGGAAGGAAGGAAGGAAGGAAGGAAAGAAGAAAACTACAGTGGAAAACAAGTGAGCAAGGGGCTCCCTGTAGGGGAGGGGAGTGGTTCCCGCCGGAGGGCAGCAAAATTCGGAAAGCACGCGGACAACTCGCGCTGGTGGCCAGCGCTGCGAGCACAGGACGCCGGAGCCGCAATTAGCAGGAGCTGCAGGCTGCGGGGCGGCTGCGCCCACGGAGGCGGCGAGGAAGGGACCCGCAGCCCCCAGCTCAGAGCAAAGGCATCGCGCACTCCTCTCGCCCAAGATCCCCCCGCCCCCTCCCCGGTCCCTTCCCCCCTCCCTTTTCTCTGGCGTTCCCAGCAGCTTAGGGTTTCAGATGTCCCACCGCCGTTTGACCCCCTCCCCCCCTTCTCCACCCCTGCAAATGAGGTTTGACCAGCAGAGGCAGAGCCCACCTCTGGCTGAAAAGCACTGACATTTAGACTCCAGGCTTCAACCTGTTTACAAGCGGCTTTCCAAGGGACTTGGAGGTGGAGAGAAGGGCCCAACAAAACGCCAGCCGCCAGCCGCCCCCCAAACAAGAAGTGGCTTTCGGAAGACTTCACATCAACAGGCACCACCAAAAAGAGAAAGGAAGGAGAAGACAACAGCGCCTGGGCAGCTGCCTCCAGTTCTGACAACTCCAAAGAGACACTTTTTAAGTGGCCAGCAGGCTGGGACTCTGCAGAGAAGGACCAGAAGGTGCCAACCGCAGAGGGGCGCAGATGTCTTCCTGCACCCCCACCCCACCCACTTTGGGTTTTGTTCACCGTCCTGTCATCTGTTTTTCAGACCTCTTTTGCATCTAACATGGTGAAGAAAGGAGTGAAGAAGAGAACAAAGTAACCCCCGGGGGGAGCGAAGAGCTCTGGTGACCGACACCACCAGTTCCTACTGCCGCGGCCACCCACGTCCACTGTTCACCCTGAGACTGGAGAGACGCAGGCAGCGGATCCGAGGACGGAGCGAGGACAGGCAGCCGGTCCTTCCTAGAAGTTATGGATGTTGGTGCACTCGCTTCTGGCCAGATCCGTACCCAGAGGGAGCTATCCAGAAGCCACCACCTCCAGCTGTCTCTCTGCCTCGCAGCAGGTCTTACCCTTCCAGTATGTTCCTTCTGATGAGACAATTTCCAGTGCCGAGAGTTTCAGTACAATGTGGAAATGGATACTGACACATTGTGCCTCAGCCTTTCCCCACCTGCCGGGCTGCTGTTGCTGCTTCTTGTTGCTCTTTTTGGTGTCTTCGTTCCCTGTCACCTGCCAAGCTCTTGGTCAGGACATGGTGTCACAGGAGGCCACCAACTGCTCTTCTTCCTCCTCGTCCTTCTCCTCTCCTTCCAGTGCGGGAAGGCATGTGCGGAGCTACAATCACCTCCAAGGAGATGTCCGCTGGAGAAGGCTGTTCTCCTTCACCAAGTACTTTCTCACGATTGAGAAGAACGGCAAGGTCAGCGGGACCAAGAATGAAGACTGTCCGTACAGTAAGTAACAAATGCGTGCTCCTCTCCTTCCAATTATCCACCCCCACCCCACGCGGGGAGGGGGGGGGAGACAGAATCTGTTCCAGATGTGGCCAGCTAAATATTTATGTCCCCAACCCCTGTAAAATGATGAAGTGGAATACTTTCACACTAAATCAGCCCCCTCCCGAGTATACATTGTGCGCAGCATTTCCTCCACCATGCAAGCCTCCTCCACATCCCTTGCAACCCTGATTCCCTGATCTCTCTAGTCTGTCACTCACAGGATCACTCCTGGTGCTGTTCAGTTGCTGCTGCTAGGAGATGCCCCATTCTGTCTCCAATACCTTCCCCCATCTCACCCAGAGGTCTCCTTTCCCTCCCTTCTGGAAATGGCTCAAGTAAACACATTTTGTTTCTTTTCGCTGGCAATCTTAAGAGTTTTTGGGACAGACTCCTCAAGCTGAAAATAATTATCCCGTGTCAATTATGGGAGCTTTATGGGAACTTTAAGGAAGAAAAGTCACTTCCAGTCCCCAGCAAAAGCCCCACCATTTCTAGATAGAGGCCAAAGAGTTTATTTTCCCTGGTTTTGACTTTTTTTTTCACCCCCTCCTTTTGGGTCCTTCATTTCGGTTTGAGTGATTGCAGTCCATGAAGTTGGTCTTTCGGGCAGCACCGCTGCTATTTGTCTCCTGCCTGCCTTCTCTTGGTAACATGACGCTCATGTCTGCATTGTCAATAGCATATGCGCTGCTTTGTGGTGTCTTGTTGTACTGTTTCTTCTGAAACCTCTCATATTGCAGAGGCATAGTACTACAGCATTGTAAACATCTGGGACTGGATTCACGCAGACCTCACACAAATTTCATTGTCATCCTTTTATTTTCAAAGTAAAAGCCCACGTCTGTTTCCAAGGCTGTATCCCATAGGGCGAGGCTGGTCTCCCCAGCACACATTCTGCAGGGGATCTTTGGATCTCTTTCTCTCCTTTTTTCCTTTCTCTCTGGTCTTTCTTTTCGTTCTGTCTTGTGGGGGTGGGGGTGGGGAGCTGGGGGGCTGAAAGGGGAGGAAGAATGGGGAGAGAAGGGGTGGGTACCATGTCTCTTCTTGAATCAAGCCAGCCAAGCCAGATTATTCTGCTGGCTTCCTTTCCTGGTTACTTTCAAGTGCTGTGACTTATTCATCCTCCACTGATTGTTATTTGAAAGGATCCCAAGGCTATGTAATGGCACACTGAAGACAGTAGACAATGACATTTAAACATCTTTAATGACCGCTTGGCTTTATCTCTTTGGTAAATTCCAGGTCACCTTTCAAGGGGAACTTTTTGTGTTAGTTCTTTGGGAATTCTGAATATATATTGGCCAGCAAACTTAAATATGTGAGTCATCCATTTCCTAAGCTTTGACTCAGAATGTATCAGGTCCTGATGAAAGTGACAGATGAACAGAATTAAGCATTTTATTTTTCAATAAAGATTACAGGAATTAAGACTTCAGTTTTCTTCTCCGAGGACTCACAAACACCCAACATTAACTTTTGCTGATCTTCACTAGCTGTTATCCTGATGGCTTGTTAAAATTAGCAATGTGTTTATGAGCAATACATTGGCAGAAGCATTTGAATGTAATCTATGTTAAGTTTAGTATTGGAAATATTAAGTACCTTGTTAGAAATGGTATTAGTCAGGATGGTTGCTCCTCCTTGAAAGTCTGTTGCCATCTGAGTGTGATAGATCCTATAGATAACTTTTATGGCTAGATTACCTAATTTAATACTTCTAAAGTAGAATTGGGTGGTGGTACCCAGTTAAGAAAGGACTAACCTCGGAATTGCAGGTGTTTGTTTGTTTGTTTGTTTGTTTAATCCCCATGGGATGACTTCCTTTAGTTCATATGGAAAACATGAAGAAATGTAATAAACTTTCTAAGTTTTGATCTTTAGGTTACTTCCTTCTTTTTAATATTTTAATAAGAACTCACTCGTTGTTGCTCTGTTTTAAATGGGTTTTTAAAATGTGATGTAATGATCAACCTGCAGCTATTTTTGTTGATGATACTTAAATGACTATTTTGTAAAATATTGATTCCTGTGCCATGAACTACTTAGCAAAATGACTCCCGGGGAACACATTGAGTTTTATTTTTACAATATGAACTATCCCAAATGAGAAAATTATGCAACTTTTATTGCATAAACAAGGGCAGCAAATTTCCACCCTAACATTTTTTAAAAATAAAAATAGACATTATCTTTTTTTGTGGGATAACATATACTAATCACTAATATTCTCTTTGGAAATTATAAGCCAAATATATAATATAAGAAGACTGTCTTAATTAATAGTTTAAAAGGGAAGGAGGATGGTTATATTGCTAAATACTGCCAGACCATAACTAATTTAAGCTTTCCAAGAACATGTGTATCAAAGCATAGCAAGTGAAAAACTACAGATTGAGGAGGCCTTAATTTCACATGTGGCCCAGTAATCAGAATGCTGCTATCATCTCCAGCTGGGCTGATTCAGCTGAAATACATGGTATCATTAAGATGTTGCTTAAAGATTCCATAATTGCACGTAAGGAACATTTGCCACACCCACAGGGGTAGCCAGCCAGTCAGCCCACCAAATAGTAGCCTGTTAAATATTAGGATATCTAATCTCTGAAGAGTGTTAGTTCCTTGTCTAAAACCACATTTCAGTACCATTTCCCTAAACAAGATATTAATTAGTCCCAGTACACAAAGCTGTTCTTTTGGGGTTTGCTTATTTTAAGACTAAATTTTTTTTTTTTTTGGTTATATTTGATCCCAGTGTTATTGCTGCTAGAATACCATCACAGCTTACCTAAGAGCCTATATGTTTGTGATGCCTTGGATAATTGAACAGCTGTTTCACGGGCTCATTGCCAGCAAAATGCTAACAAAGGGTAAGAAAGGCACTCACTCATAAGTATCCAAAAAAAAAAAAGATTTTTAACTTCTTCCTCCAAAGCTAACACCCTGTTTTGAATAGTTCTGAAGTTTCAACACGTGTTAAAGAAACTCTTCTCCAATTGAGTGATTACTATAGTTTTTTTTTTCCTTTAGAAGAGCGGCAGGGGTGTATATTTTCTTTACTCTTTGCTATTGTATGGAAGTAGAATAAAGAGAGTAGGGGTGAATTATGTTTCTCCTGCTGGAAGACTGAGAAAGCTTGAATAATTGAGAATAGCTATGGCTTGTCTGTCACTAGATATGTGCAGGCTCATTTAGGTTTTGTTTTATCATTCCTTACATCGAGAGCTTTGCCCTTGAAACATTACCACTCAGCTCTAGGTCTGACCTCCTAGAAAGGCTGGATACAGCTGTTAGGTCCCTTTGCAAATGAGACTGTTTGACTTATTTCTGAACATGAGTTAAGCAGCTGTGAGTTTCTCCCATGGTTGTCACATGAAGAAAAGAAGAATCTAGCAAAAGGAAAATCTATCCTGAAACTAGAGACAACTAAATAGATGTTCCCAATACAGAGTCCCAGAGCTTATGGGCCTTCCTGAGAGAAAGAAGGAAAGAGAGGGACAAGGAATATATAGCATGCAATCCATCTTTTCATGACACTCCATCCTTACAATGGTCCATAACTTCGATAAAATTATACACATTAGAAAGGATGAAAACTAAGGTTGGAATAAGTGGACTTTTCAAATCAACTACAAACTGATGAAAGCATAGCAGGAATCCACCCCCATCTAATTATCCCTCCTTGGATGCTGTAGCTCTCAGTTTATTAGACCAAGACACTCCAAATCTCCTACAAACAAGTCATCTAAAACTCACATTGCCTTTTGCTGTGAACACTAACCCATTTCCAACTTCACTGGAAGAGAAGTAAAAGGACCATGGGGATAAAGTGAACGTTAAAAGACAATCATTGCAGATGGCCACGTGGTACCAGACACTGTCACTGAATCCTTCAGGTCAGGGCTCTGTCCTGATATTATGTTTGAGAATATAATTGCTCATGGACACACACAAAGCACGTATACATCAATCTCACTTATGTTAACAGAGGTCATTAGAAATACATGACTATTTAAGAAAACCCATGAATGTCATTGTATATAGTAATTGTTTACAGCTGAGGGCCAAATGCTTAATTGTTCCCATGTGCAATAAAATAATTTGATTGTAAATACCTATGGGAGCTTAGGCTGTTGCAGGAACCTCTAACAGAGGACTGACTCTACAAAGAGTGACATAATAGAGACTCAAAGCTGGAGATAGTAAGAATGTTGTAAAGTGAATGGGCAAATCAAACAGATACTCTGCCACTTAAAAATGGTAGGTTGTAATGGCAGAAAAAACCTTAAAGGCTTGTATTATTACTCTTTAGTCAGGAATGAAGTTTATTATTGAATGAAGTTTAAGAAAGTGTTGAGGAAAGAAGGAACGACAGTATTGCCTCATAATAGATGCTCAAGAGTTTTCTGGAGTGTGGGGAGGAATCCTATGAGCAATTTATGGCTTCCGCTGGTGTCTTATTTACAATTGTGGTTCTTTCTAGAATTTGCTTGCAAAATTTATAACCAGAAATGTTTAATCATCAGCATGGAGGATTTATGAAGATAGAAGGCACTGTATTTAATGTTTGCAGGACACTGCCTTATCACCTTTACTGCGTTCGTACCATGTGGACCCTCCACTTTGATGGCGTTATCATAAATCCATTAAAATGCACAATTGGAGAGTTTCCTCTTCATAAACCTGATTTATAACCACTACTAGAAGAATCCAACAAACCAGTTGGCTAGAATAACATGCTGGTATTGGAGGAGGAGAATTTAGGTACCAATCCCTAGGTCTTGGCAAGTTCAGTAACCTGGTACCTCAAGGTACAGTGCATTTGTTAAAAGCACATGTTTCCAAAATGATATTTAAACACATAAGTTTTGAAAAAGAAGGGTCCTATGAAATCAAAGCCCATTGTCTGCACATTTTTTTCTACTGTCACTATTCAATTTACACATAAACTCTTACTCTAGTGTTTCCTTAGAAATTAAATAGCTTGCAATGAACATGAATAGATACTTTGAATTCCTATACAATTACCTTAATGTTGAGAGGAAAAACCCATTTATTATCCAAATGTCTAAGCTCTCCACAAACTAAAATGTAGGGGGAAAGGTTGGCAGCTCATTTGAAATGGAACTTAGGCTCCTCACATTTACGACCTGCCTATGGATATCTGCATTTTTCCCCAAGTCTTAATGTCTTAAATACTTATCAAAAATTATAGTGCAAATTATGTTTATTATCCTCCCAAAGGACGAGAGAATACATGAGTATTCAAGATGATTTTAATCTATTTTAACAGTAATTCTCTGAACTTTGCAGTGAATAGTAATTTCAAATGACAGTTTTACTATGAAGGCTCCAACATTTGTCAACATTAATAGTTGATGTTTGCTTAATATAAGTAAGTAAAATATTAGCATTTGCCTTGAAGAAGTTAAAAACCTCCTGTTATTTTACAGGGAGATGAACTACAGATTGCTGTTCATTTAATTTTAATACAGTTTTTTTCCTAACAGCTCAGAGATATGACAAGCTTCATTTTGTTTCAAGTACTATTTTACAAATGTATCTAAACATTACAAGGTATATTACAATTACTTAAGATCTTTTTTATTTACCACTTGGAAATATTTTTAGCCTTTTTTTTTTCAGATTTAAGGTGTTGACTTTCTAATATCAGCACGTCTTCTCCTAATATTACTTTCACCTGAACCAGCAGTGAATACAACCAAAAATATCATTAAAAAAGTGTGTCTTTAAAGTTAGAAGAAGGAACTATATCCGAATCCTAAGATCCACCCGTGATACTCTGATTCTGGACTGATGGATACAAAATTTTGATATTACATAGTATATTTTAAAAATTGAGAACCTAATTTTAACCACTTTTTTAAAAAGTTAATAGAAACATTCACAATATCTTCCAGGGAGCCAGATAACCCACAAAATAATGGCTGCCAGGGCTCCTTGCCTTTAAATCAGGTCACTTGTGTTCTTTCTTTGAACATTGTGTTCTAATTGGAACAATAAATCAAAGAAGACACTCAGAGTAGATTCCCATGTAAGGTGGATAACTGGACAGTGACTTTTTACTGCTGCTAACACGTGCATCCAATTACCATTTGATAGATTCATAGTGCCAGCAGTACAGCATTACCTCATTGTATAGCTCACCTAATAATTCTTCTGCCTAAATCTGTCTACCTTTACCTATACCTAACCTGTCAGTATGTGTATTATCATTAATGAGGAACTTTCAGATGTTTGGCATGCTTCCTGCAATGAATGATGTGACAGAAATGTTAATTTATTACCCAACTAAGCTTAATAGAAGGTAATGTCTTGATTAAGCTGAGGCACCCTAAACTTTAAATAATTAAATTTATCTAGACAAACCCAATAATTCCACTACAATTATAACCTAATTCTGCAGTGTTGGTTAACTGAAAGATAAAAGACTTATTTAGAAGCCATATTATACTACAGGAAAAAAAAATGTATTTTTCTTGCAGGTACCTTTTAGAATGTTCACTTTCTTGATAAGCATAATTGTTGTTTGGCTCTTAATTTTTCTTAAGATTTCACTATTGTGTTGAGACTGAATCGCCATCTGTGGTATTGCAACTGGACTCAAGACTCAGTTACTTGCAATAGTCCTGTTTTGAGGTATCCTATGACATCTCTATTTTAGAAACACTGTGACTCTGATTAGTTTACCTCTCTACTATTAGTTTACCTTACCACTATTTTCTCTTCCATTTTTGGTTTTAATTTTTTTCCAGGTCCTTAAACCTATTGCCTCTCTTCAAAGACAAACAAATCACCACTTAGTACCCAAGGTGATGTCCAGAAGCCCAGACAGATACTTTAGTTGTTATATAGTTTATTTTCAATGCATAAGAACTTCATCAGTTTAAATTGAACAACACCAGTAGCCTCATTCTATTGAATTGCCAGCTAATTCTTCCATATCCCAGCCTCCAGGCCAGGTTCTTCTAAGCTCTGCCTACATCAAAGCGGGGAAGACCCTTACTTGAACATCATTCTATGTTTGGTATCCAGGGGAAACGCCTTACCAAATACCCATTTCTAATGTTTTGTTTTCCATTCTTTTAACATTTTTTGCACTTGCTCTTGATCCTCTGCTATCTTTCTTGCCTCCATACCTTCTTCTAAACGTATTTAAAGGAAAAAAAAAAAAAGAAGATAATTTAAGAATGAATGTTTTCTCTGTATGTAGGAGGATTACTGGTTTGGAGCTATTTGATACTCCCAACGTTCAGAATGTCACAAAGGTTATCAAACACTTTTGTATAGCTTTGGCAAATGTATTTGGCGTAAAAAAAAAAAAAACTGAATCAATACCTTCATTAGTTCTGGTTATTGGTGAGAAAAAAAAATATATATATACATGTACATATGTACTTCTGTTTAAGCAAATACAGAGAAGTTTATCTCTATTAGGGATGGAATATTTTGAAACACTGCACAGTAGTTACAATCTTCAGCCATATATAGTGTATTCATATTCTTCTCCTAAGAAAGCAGCTCTGGGAACTACCTGCTAAATTAGAATTATTTGTTCTATAAACAGAGTCTGGCTATTTATACGTTACTCAAATTTATATGTTACTGTAATGGTAACTAAAAGTTAAGCTTTTTAAATTGTTTCTGATTTACCAGTAGAATTAAAGAAATTGGTATTAATATTCCATAATATGGCAAATGTGGCAACACATTACATATTTACATCTAAAGGGAGATTTTTTTGTAACAATAATAGTAACAATACTCATCATGTTTTCTTGCTACTTTTAGAATGTATCTCTAGAAGGGTCCATTGCATAGAGGTGGAGGGAGAGTGATGAAGATGCCAATCAGATTACAATACGAATGCCTGGTGAACAAAGATTCAGGAGACATCCAACCAGCCAGAAAGCTAGTGTAAAACATGTGACAAAAAGTCTAGGAACTGGGGGAAAGTACAACTAGAGGACCCAAAGCATGCGGGAATATGCTCCAACAAGAGGGTAGGGTTTTACTGGAGCGATGAAGACACACGTTTTAACTCCCTGGATAGAGTTCAGGCAAATGAGAAGCACTACACTACAAAAGGGCTGACCTGACAAGAAAATATAACCCAACTCCTGGCATTCAAGTGGATGTTAAATTAACTGAAATGATACCCTGTGATATAAGAGAAATCCCACAGAGGTCACCAATAGCCTGTGTATCAGCAGAAAGAAAGCTCAGACCCAAGTCTTGCTAAAGAAACTATACCTTAACAATGGAGTTAAAAAAAATGAGCATGGGCTTTGATTCAATGTAATTAAATATGGACGGAGGGTGAAGTAGACTTAGAAGTCACAGGTTTGGTTGCAAATTGCAAGACAGGAATGAAGAGCTTTGTGCAAGGTGTCATAAGTAAAAAAAGCATATTAATTTTTCTTCCTCTTCCTACATAATAATGATAAAAATAGAGAAATCGTTCATTAATTAACCCACTTAATAGAAACAGGACAATATTGAGAATGCTATAGTGAAAAGTATGGGAGAAATAAGTATGTACTAGGATTGGAAACACAGCAACTATTCTGATCCTTTTGGCTAGTGAAGGTCGTGGAGAGGTGGGGGTAAAGGAAGTGCAGGAAGATGGCACCCTGAGGCTAGGCTTAGCAAAGTTCACAAAAATGGGAGTTAACACATGGGCAGTGTAATATTATGTGTCATGTATTAAATCTTCATCAAGAAGATATTGTATTTTAAAATGAATATAATACTTCCATTTTTTTTCAAGGAAAACCAACTAATTGTTATTTGTTAAATTAAGCACACTAACATTAAAGAAATATGATTTGAGGCACCATCCAAATCACCTGGAATTTGATTTGAATTATGATCCTTATAATAATCCTTATAATATTCCTGTTTGAAGAAAGAGTAGATATTTGAACATCGAACATAGAAGACTAAGAAGGAAAACTTAGGGTAATGAAGAAGAGGTCACATGGAGAAATAAAGACAGGTTACATGATGGAAGACAGGAAGAGAAAAGTAACAATTTCTTCTAAAATTAAATATCTTAAGTCACAGATCTGGGTTTCTAGGATTATCAAGATATTCTGCTCTTTGCATTCATTTCCTGCCCCTTTACTTCAACCTTTTGGGTTACTCCTTTAAAAGTTTTCATTCTTGAGACGAAAACTGAAAGATAGTAGGATGCAATATATACTCAGGGCTGAGAAGCAGGGTAGAATTATCTAAGGAGCAAAGACTAACTCAAGGAGAGAATGATGGCATGAGATCACGGGAGGAAGAGATTCCAGCGGGACATGGCAGAACAGACAAGAGTAAGAACACCCCAGACGAGGACACTGGAGCATTCACATTCACAGTAAAAAATAAATTAAAAAAAAAATAACATCCAGGAGATAGCATCGTGACAGAGTGAATGGCTTACAGGTTAGTGGGCACACAATACAACCTTAGAACTTGCTGTCACGTAAGAAGCAACTGTGTATATATCTCTATATTTTAGGACTTCTGTTTTTCTGTCATGGTATCACCTGGACATGGTTTTGATTTAAAACTTACATTCTTCATTTTTAGCATTTTCCCCAGTTAATTTTATCTTTTGGTTATATATATGTGTGTGTGTGTGTGTGTGTGTGTGTCTTGCTTGCATGTGTACCATGTGCATGCCTGATCCCCAAAGAGGTCAGAAGGTGTTGGATTCCCTGGCACTTGAGCTATAGTGAACCACCATGTGGGTGCCAGGAACTGAAGCCAGATCATCTGAAAGACCAGCAGGTGCTGCTAACCTCTGAGCTATCTCTACAGCCCCCTCATTTACTTTACAAAATAGAGAAAAACACAGAAATCAAGCAAACAGAAGTATTTTGGGAAAAAAAGTCATTATGTAGGCTTATAATTGGCATAATGAAAATATAGCTAATAGTAAAAAAAAAAAAAAGTTCCAGCTGGATTAAAAGAAAACCTCAGAACATTTTTTTAAAAAGTAAGGACACGAAGCAGACTTGATATGGTCATTGGTTTAAAATGTAAAATATGGCCAGCTTTAAATGTCCTTACTATGCAGGTCACTGGGAAGCGTGGTCTACGCAGCAGCAGATTCCACAGTAGCAGTATTGGGATGCTGCCCTTCGCTGCCAGGATGTTCATTTGTTCTTCTATACTGTCTTAGGCTTACTAGACGTAGATGATCATAGGAAATAGAAAAGTTGGCTACAGCTCATTATCCGGCAAATGAAATACTTCGGTATTTTTAAAACAAACAAGGGCTGTGGTGCTGACAATATGTATATAATGATATCCAGCAATGAAGCTGGGTGCTTTGTAGTCAAACGTTTTTGGGGAAAAAAACATCTGAATTCTGAAATGTCATGACAGTGTGATCTTGGCCAATTTACTATGCAAGGCTTGGTTCTGCACCTAAGCAAAAATATGTGACTAATAATCTACCTCATTTATTGACACAAAGATGTGTTTGTAGGTTTACAACTGTGACTGAAAATGGAAATTGCAATATGGGACACTGTACAGAATCCACAAGTGTTGGCTGTCATCAGTCTTTGACACTATGACCAACTTGCACTGTTACTAATTATCCCATTATCTAGGGTGAGCCTTGGATTAGGAAATATTTTTAAAGTAGGTATAACATTGATAGCACACTACCTACCTTTGCTTTATAGTTTACAATACATTTAATGTTTTCATAAGCTGATTCTCAAAATAATAATAATAATAGTATAAAAGTAAGGCAGTCATTGTTACTCCCTACTTTTCTGGAAGAGAAAATTAAGCCTGAAAGTTGTGTCCAAGTTGAAGATATGGGTCAATACCTGGTGCCTACAAAGGCCTCCCTGTGTATCATAACACAGTCTTACATTTGGCAAGCCACTGCTTACTTCTCACTTCATCCTAATTGAGGATGCTGCTGTGGGTGTATGCTATGTCTTGATAAGCCTTGATACAAGCACTTCATTCAGTACATGGCGTATGTGAACAGTTTTCTCTGTATTTATTATTAAACAAATTAATCATTCTCACTTTATAACCTTAGCCGAGGCATTGAGACTCTTCTGGGGTCAATCGTGTGTTTGAAAAACATGATTAATATCCCATATGCTTGTAGAGAAGGGATGGATGTAATGGTCTCATAAAATTCCATTCAGCTTTTCTTCTCCGATTCTGAGAAATAGGAAAATACATTAGAAGGTCATTGTTAGTTATCTGACTCTGAAGTACTTATGTTCACTCAAACCTCTGAATTAAAATTGTGTTAGTCTGAAATCAATCATTTTTCATAGTTCCTACATATTTCCTACTTTTACAGGATTATTTTTGATTAGATTATATGGAAATGAATCATGGCTTTCCTCTCCACAATTAGTACTTTTGATAAGAATTGTTTCTGATTTCAGTTATTTATTTTTATTCTTGGACAATATGGTGGCTGTTAAGAAATTAGAAATTCTTAGTAATTCCTTTAGATGATAAGAATAATGTACTGCAAATGGTGGGGGTAAAGGGATGTGGCATGTAGTCTTGGTTTTGTCAAAATATTTACTGTGAGATCTTAAACAGTTCATTTACTTTATCTTGACCTCAGAGACTTATCTCCAAAATGAGTGCCACTGAATTAAGCTAAATCATCATAAACTATTCAAGTTTGGTTAAACTCATCCCATGAATTAAGGAACAGATTTCAGAAACACACCTCTACTGAGAAATAGTGACTAGGATAGGCTAAATTGCTTGGCAGTCGTCCTTTATAGACATCAGGGTTCAACCCTTCAGTACTGTGGATACAATGTTAAACTGTAAACTGTGTACTTCCCATGATATTTTTACAAATGATGGATGTTCTTTCTTTAGCTATATGGACCCAAGAGACTACTGCCAATGTTCTTTTTTTTTTTTTTTTTTTTTTTCTGAGACAGGGTTTCTCTGTATAGTCCTGGCTGTCCTGGAACTCACTCTGTAGACCAGGCTGGCCTCGAACTCAGAAATCGCCTGCCTCTGCCTCCCAAGTGCTGGGATTAAAGGCGTGCACCACCACGCCCGGCACCAATGTTCTTATAATGAAGTGCAGGGGAATATTAAAAGGAGAAGGTAGAAAACAATTTGATGAGAAGTAAAAAGATACAATGAGACAGTGTTTGTTCTAATTATGACTGCAAGAGCAGCAAGGCAAGGCATGTGGATCCCGTAGCTGGACTTGGAGAAGATCAGATTTTCCTTCTAGAGCTCACAAAAGAACTTGGTCCCTCTGGTGCCTTGACGTAGATCCCCTGAAACTGATATTGATATTGGACATCTGCAACCCCCTGGGTAGGGAAAAAATGCATCTGTGCTAAAACAACCATCTTTATAGTCTTTTGTTATAGAAGCCATAGTTTTTTTGACATGTAAAGTATAAGGCTCTTATAAGAAATGACAAGAAATGTAAAAAATGACTTTGGATTTGGCCACTGAGCCTAGAAGGGAAGAATTTTTAGACATGTATTTAAAAATGCCAAGATATTTTTCTGAAACAGATACCTGGTAGAAAGGTGGGCATTAAAGATATTCTGGTTAGAATATGGAAGGCTCTTGGATATAATGAAGCCTAAGTCACCTAGGAATATCTACCCCTTAATAAACTGGTGTTGCTGAAAATATAATTATGAACATTGCTTCTGGTGAAAGTGTGGGGAAGAAATGGCAGGTGTGTTATTGGAACCTGGAGAATAGGTGATTGTTGAGTTGGAGGCTCAACTTGTAAGTGGTAAATGTGACAAGCTGGGAACATCCCTCATGCTAATGTTTACAGACAGCCTGCTTTTTGTTGCTATAATAAAATTCAAGAAGAAGGAGAAACATTGGAAAGAGACCTGTTAAGTAGAGAAAGCATTGGGTGGTTTGGGAAAAACAAAAAAAACAAAACAAAACAAAACAAAACAAAACAAAACAAAACAAAACAAAACAAAAAAAACCTCAGTTTATTCAGTTGCAAAATACTTTTAAACTAAGAGACTCGATTTTAGAAAGAATAGACCCAAGGAGCTTCTGGACAGCCTTGAAGTATTCTTAGGCTGTCCCTAGAGAAGTGACACTTGTGCCATTTCAATAGTAGCTAGGAATAGCAATGAAACTGACCAGGTACGTTGGTAAGGATTCCCTGTGGTGTATGTTAATGACCCACAATGATAGTGAGAATGTTAAATCAGCAAAAAAAAATACCTCTTTGGATTAAAATGGGATAAAAATAGACAAGATGAAGCAGGATTGTCAAGCACCCCGAAAATACTATGGACAGTCTGGGGACTAAAATCTAAGTAAAACTTTTTAGCTACAAACACATGCTATCTTCAAAAACAAAACAAAGGTCACTGTGACCACAGAGTCTTGTATACAAACTCAACTCTTTGAGAAGATAAGCAAAAATCTTCCAATTGTGTGGCCAGATGCTGGACTTGAAAATGAAAAGAAGTTTCCAAACTAACAATATATGCTCTGTTGGGTCTGAAATTGCTCAGGACTATGGAGGATCTTTTCCTCCATGTTCTGGCCTCATTGGGAAACTGTACTAACTCTAGCTGCTATTCTGTACACTTTGACCACTACATCTGAGAATGAATTCCTTATATTATGGTTCTATAGGAACACTGGTGGGGAATAATTTTGTTTTTAGATAGATCATGTTATTTAAAATTTGAAATTGGACATATTTGAATGACCAATATTTGATTTTGAAAATATGCTATAATTGATGGAAACTTTAGAAAGATGTTGAAGGATGATTATCTTTTTCAAGCATACTATGGAATACATGTAGATGTGGGGGCATCAGGAAGTCTTTTTTTTTTTCTTTTTTTTTGTTTTTTTCGAGACAGGGTTTCTCTGTGTAGCCCTGGCTGTCCTGGAACTCACTTTGTAGACCAGGCTGGCCTTGAACTCAGAAATCTGCCTGCCTCTGCCTCCTGAGTGCTGGGACTAAAGGCGTGTGCCACCCCGCATAGCTTGAGGAAGTCTTAAAAGGCAAAACAATAGACAAAGATAACAGGTTGTCTTCTTGATAGGTGTGGATGTGACCTTATATAGTGAAGTCTTGTTGGCATAATTAAAATATTAAGATGAGATTATTATGATTATCCAGGTAGACCCTAAATGTCATCAGAAATAACCTTAAATGAGAAGGCAAAAGGAGATCAGATATATACATGCAAGTCAGAATGTGATTCAATAATGGATGCAGAGATTTGAAGATTATGCACTGCTGGTTTTCAATGCAGCAGGTGGGCCAGGAAGGAAAAACAATTGTGAATTCAGAAGCTGAAAGGGGCATGGACCACAACCTCCCCTGAAAGGCTTTGAGTGAGCATATAGTCCCAACCACCTCCATTTCAGCCCAGGGAAACTGATACTAAACATACAGATTCCAAAACTGTGAGATAACAGATTGCTGCTGTTCTAAGCTACCAGTATGCTCAAGTCAAAGATGGCAGCCTTATACGGAACAAATTAAGAACAGACAAAGTTTTATTTTATATGGTGGACAACACTAAACAAAGAGTCCAATACATGTACATTACAGTATTTCATCTACTTCTTAACTGGGTGCCTGAGATGCCTGGTTGCACCTGCTTCCTCAGCTTTTCTGTACAGGGTCAATGGGATAAGAGAGGCAAAAATACCAGGCAAAGCAAAGTTCAGAGTGATACCCCAGACTTGCCTAAATATCAGTGGATAAGTTTAAATGATTACCTATTTATAGGACATTGTTTAAAATACTTGTTTTTTGCATCGATGTGAATTCACGTTGGCTGGGTTGAAAGGCTTCCCGTATGTGGTTCCAAGTTCAGCTCTCTTGAGACTCTTGCTAACTCCATGGAAACTCTTCCTATTGAAAAAGTCCCTTTGTAACTGGAAGTGACTGAAGACCAAATTATAAAAGTAGGTAATTGGGGCTGGAGAAATAGCTTATCAGTTAGGAACACTTGTTTCTCTATTATAGGAGCTGGGTTCAATTCCCCGCACTTGAATGGTGGGATACAATCATCTACATCTATAACTCCAGTTCCAGTGGACTGGATGCTCTTGTGGCCTCCTGTATACATGGTTCACACATGGTACACAGACATAAGGGCAAGCAACACAGGCAAGCAAAACACCCATACACATAAAATAAAAATGTTTTCAAGTAGTTAATTGATCTAGTTAATTAGTACTACTTTTTGAAGGATGTCTTCAATGTTAAGAGTTGCCTGACGCTACTATATTTGTTCTTTTTAAAAATTAACTATAATATCTCCCCTTCTCTATATGCAAAAATGCATAAAACTCAAACTTGTTCTTCCTTAAGATGTTTTCATGGCACTATAGTTATCGCTTGAATTTTTAGGGTCTACAAAAGCAGCATGGCTCTACAACTAACGTTCCTTCTTAAAGATATTAGTTTCTCCCACTACAGTAAAAGCTACAGAATTTACAGATAGAAATCAGACATTTTGTTGTCCAGCCTTAAGACAATAGGACTTTTGCCAAGCTGTGGCTGATGGCCCTAGCTCCTACTTTTTCTCTTTAACACCCCTATTTAAGTTGGGCTAGACCTATAGGAATTAAAAAAATAAAAGATAATGGTAGAGATACTTGGGTGGCTACAGTTATGAACAGCATTATGGTACAAAAAATTAGGTAAGATATGCAATCCAGAATTACTTTTAACATAACATTTCAGTTTCATGCTCTGAAACCAGCCATATAACTTGAGGTAGTTCAAATCTCTACGGCATTTTGTAAATTGTTTCTGGTGGTAAAATGACTTCGAGTCAGTTGGACCTAGTCCCTACTCATTACTCTTAATAATATATAAGATTCCGTCCAATAACCGTTTAACAAAAGAGCTTTAAAGCAGGAGAGGGGAGTCAGATTGGAACTATGTTATAATAATGGGCAATAATTGGTATTTCTCAAACTTGTGTTTATAAACTAGACCACATGACCAGAATATATTGGTGTGATTATTCAAAGGCAAATTATGAACCTTAATCCAGAGGAAATTTAAGGAGTATCGTGGGAGACAGAAGAGATTCACAGACAGTAATCTGAACTGCGATAAACAGCTCCATTTGATTTTACTATGTCAATCAATCTTTAAGAAAGGTAACACCAGGAGTAGCCAAGTTGTTTTGAGTTTAGGATAACTTGAAAAATTGGCAGAAAAATCTTCATGCACACTTCCCATGCTGGCACGCTTTCCAGTTTTACATATATTCTGGAAAGGGAGAAAGTGCCAGTATGTTCTATAAAAGGGAAGTCATTTTTAACGTAAGTTAAAACAGATGCTTGCGTTCCGCCTCCTCTTGCTTACTGACAGGGTTTTTTTGATAGAGCTGAGATCAAGTCAGTTTTTCAGTTCACTCTCTCTCTCTCTCTCTCTCTCTCTCTCTCTCTCTCTCTCTCTCTCTCTCTCTCTCTGTGTGTGTGTGTGTGTGTGTGTGTGTGTGTGTGTGTGTGTGTGTGCTAAAGCTGGGAGGAGGGAGAAGAAAATGTGATCCTCTCCCCGAGCTGGCTGTTTCCTCGCTATGTCGCTGTGTTCTGCCACTACTCTCGATGAGCGAGATCTGGAGATGCTACACCAGATGACACTGTGTAAACACTTTAGAGTGTGGGGGCTTTTCCCTACACTGATTTAGAAGCCACAGGAATTTTGGTGCATGTGCCTCTGACCCGAAAACTTCTACCAGCACCTTAGCTCTTCAAGTGACCATCTGAGACTGAAGTAAAACTTCCGAAGCTGGGTAATATTAAGAGGGAATACCAGAGAGAGCGACTTTGTGTGCTATCTTTGGAACTTAGTCATTCCTTAGGCTGCTTGGAGCAGGCCTCTTGTGCTGTGAGAAATTCTTTCTTTTCATTGTTAGAATTGAGCTTTACTTCCTGAAGACATTTTTTTCCTTCGAACAAATGAGATCGGTAATGTGGTTAAATTCAAACAAACAAACAAACAGGTTACCCTGTCCACCTTGGTATTCTTGATTTGTTTTGTTGGGGCTTTTTTTTTTTTTTTTGCATATAAGTAATAGCTTCACTTCTAATATATATGACATTTCTTTTACACTGACAAAGGCAAGCTCATACAAGACTTAGACCAGTGGACTGGTGTTCCTCATGGGAATAACTTTAGTAAAGTCAAAACAAATAGGAATCTGGAATAGCTAATAAAGTGTTAACAACATGTAGCACACCTAAGGTGCACGTTTTGGCTTTCTTTATGTGTTTACAAATATTTTGTCTCTTTATCGTAGGCTGTAAAATAATCTAATAAGGATATATGAACTGTTCAGCTGAGCTAGCATTACATAGCTAGCGACACTGACCAGAATTTATTAGTCTCACATCTAAAGCAAAAGGCTTGAGCTTTCCACAGTTCCCACAGACTACATGGGGGGTTCATTATTTGTTATAGCCTGTTGGGTTGGCTTATGAGACACTTGGCCAAACACATGTGTACCATAACCTTTGTGATTCAAAGAAAGCACTAAATTGTTTCTCCTATTAATAAAAAAAGAAAAATCATAATTACAACCACTAATTTTAATTACCAGAAAAACACCATCTGTCAATTGTCATGTTGAATGTTACTTCACCTCTCAGAAACAATGGCTACAGACTAAAACCTGGCTGTCTTTGTCCTAAAATATCTTACCTGCATACACTTCTGTTTAAGTGTATGCAGGTAAGATATTTTAAGACAAGATTTTCTTGTTCCCATGAGAGAGTGCATTCTCATGCGTATGCCAGGGTTTCAAGTAGACCAGACTAACTTCCAACTCACCTTGTAGCCAACTGTGACCTTGAACTTCTGATGCTCTTGTCTCTATTTCCCTAGTGCTGGGATTACATGCAAATATCTCCAAGCTGAATTTATCTGGTCTTAAGGATCAAACCCTGTGCTTCATTTATGGTAAACAAGCTCCCTACCAGCTCAACTAGATCCTCAGAAGTAATAGGTTTGGCTGAAGAGATTGCTCAACATCTTGTGTGCAGTGGCCCACAAGCCTGGTGACCTGACATTGATCTCTGGGACCCCTGGTGGAAAGGAGAAAATCTACTCCGGAAAGTTGTCCTCTGACCTCTGACCTCTACAGGGGTACACACACACACACACACACACACACACACACACACACACACATACATGCATACACAATAGTAATAAATTTAATTAAGTTAAATTTTACAGGGGTTAGCCAGTAAGATGACTCACCAAGTAAAGGTAGAAGAGAACCAACTCCCACAAAGTTATCCTCTGACCTGCACATAAGCACTGTGACACATGTCCCCCTCCTATATTTTACATACATCCACAGACACAATAATAATTATAATAATAAATAGTGAATTTTAATGAAATAGTGGCTTTTTGGTGAGGTGGAATAAGAGGTAAAAATCTCAGAACTTGTAATAAATTATCCAACTCTTATTTTGCTGTAAGAACAAATGAACAATTCAGTAAGATACCCATGTTTACTTAGATCTGACAAAAAACTCTGGCTCTGTAAGTCTGTCATGTAACAATGTGCAGTCTCTGATTATCACTTCAGTTTTAATCAGCACACATTGTCTTCACATATCATTGTATTTTTTGTGTGTGTTATCTTTGTGGACATCTGCAGAATCAGTTTGTTCAGCTGGTCAATTTTGAGACCATGTGTGTGTGCGATTTTAATTAGGCAGCACTGAATGGTTGATGCAAACTAGTTGAAGGATACTGATACCTATCTGTCTCCTGGGTTTTAAACATCCCCTCAGCCATTTTGGGACTTGCATAAAATAATAACAGTAGGTATTGTCTTTGATATTCAGTTACCCTTACTTCACCTTTGTACTCATTTTAGAAATATAAATAAATAAAAATAAATGGTGTAGATAACATAGATATTTTATAGAGGGAATCATTCATGATCACTGATTAATGTCACTGAAATTTTATCATTATCAATCAATGGAGGCCCTAGGATTTAAACCCTATTGTGTGGTTCTTGTTTCTATGCATTTAATCACTGTGCTATCCCCAACTAGTGTATTTTAAAATCCTTCATTGACAAATCAGCCCAGTGTACAAGCATATATCCATAGATTTGACTCTATAGCTATTGGAACTTAAGCTGTACTCGACTTTCATTAGTCAATTTTTCTTACATAAAGACCCCATAATATCTCTTCTTGTTATCTAGAGATTTTTTTACTGTAGCTACAAAAATCTGGCTCCTGTTTTTATCTTTGTATTCTAAAAAAGGAAACAGAGTTGAAAAAATAGTCTGTATTTCTCACATAATGTCCTTTTCAAAGCATTATAAACATGATTTTTAGAAGATAGTTTTATACTGTAAATTATTTTCCAATAAAAGTTCTTTCAGCTTGAATTGTTATATAATTCCTTCTACTATCAACATTTGTTTTACTTATTTACATATGAGGAAATAATTATTTATTGTTTTCCACTTATGGATTTTTTTATTCTGATGCCATACTGCCTGAAGACATATTCTTTCATTGAGAAAGCAAATTTTTATGGCCAGAAGCAGCAGTTGAGAGGCAGAGGCAGGGAGATCTCTCAGTTTGAGGTCAGCCTTGTTCATTTACATTGTTCATTGTGAGTTCCAGGGAAGCCAGAGCTACATAGTGAGACCTTGCACACACACACACACACACACACACACACACACACACACAATTTTTAAAAAGCAATTATTTGAAATTCTTTTGGTAGTGCTGATATTCTCCCTTTAATTTAACTTCCCCATAGTTCTCTAGTTCAAGACCACAACCAAATCTCTTTATAAATAAATACTTATTCATTAGTAAATCCCCAAATCTACATATAGCCATTTCTAAATTCAAAGCATAATTGAAGGATTATCATCAGAACTCTGGATTAAATGAGAGATTTATTCCCCCATTTTAGGAAATGGCTTTTCTAATCAATTTTAACTTAAATGAATCCACAATTAGCTTTTGGCATCCTCCATGCTAATGGTAAAGTTGCTTTTTGCTTTTGAAGGAGAATTGATATTCACAAATCATATGTCACAAGCCACTAAAAGTGTCAGAATCCCATAGCAGGCCCTTGGTGGCTTGTTAATCTCCCCTGTTTAAAGGAAACAGACTAATTCACTTACATATAATGAAAGCCATGCTGCTCAGCCCAGCCCCTCAAGAAGCATCAGTCCATGCAAGCACCGCCTTCTCTCTTCACCTCCTTCTTCCTGGCTCTCACAATTAAACATGGAATTAAGACACAGTGATTTCCTTAATGCTGCCATGTCTGAGTCCTTTCAGATGTCACATATGTGGAAAGATGGAACAGTTCATGTTTTCCCTGGGTCAAAAATAAGTAGAAGGACCCCCCTGCCCACGAAGCATACAAGATAAATCAGGATGTTAAATGCGAGGGCCAGATGTATATATAACCTTTTGCCCTCATTATTGTAATTGGTTTCCATCAGGGAGAGGGTGGGAAGAATAAAATGCCACAAAATGGGAATTAATTAATGTAAAGCTGAGGAAGTAAGCATTCCACACTGGCTTAGCTAAGTATCTAGGAGTTTTAAAAATGTAACGATAAGAAGTTTCAAGATAACAAAGTGCATAATCCTAAAGGAAGAAGAGAAATGACTTATCTTTATTGTTTGCACTAAGTAATTATCTAATTTCCATGTATTGTGCCCAGGCTATACTATTTTTAATACATCTCATGTATACATTTATTTATTTATTTACTTTGAAAGACACACCAAATGTTCTAACACTTGTGGCTCACTGTGCCTGCAGTTGGATCTTTATTTTGACTTTGTGTGTGTCTTTCCTTTTTAGTAGCATTGGCTACTTGTGGCAACTAAATATAGTTGGGTGAGGTCATCCTCACAAGTGTATTAATGACAAAGGGAGAAACCTGCATCTGGGATGAAAACTGACTTGTGCTTTCAACGTATGTCTTAATCAAAGCTTAGAGTCATAAAAGTGAATATCTGGAGTTAGGGCATTTAGGAGGGAAAAGTTTTCATTGCAAGCATACTGTACATGTTAGTCATGGCTCAGAGTGGTGTATGGGGTTTTTATGGAGTAAGAAGGGGGAGGGGAAGGAAGGTATTGAATTTCCTTCCAAATGTATTTTTAAATAACATTTCAGAATCAGGATCTAGGAAGAAGGGAAAAATAATAAAGAGAAAGATTTTGCCATTGTCACGTGACTTGAAGATGGCATTGAGCATCAGGAATGAGGTATGAAGAGACCCAAAGAGACACTGATTAAAGGACTGAATGTGGCAATGTCTAGACTCCTACAAGATACCTTGCTAAAGTGTGCTGACAGCTAATCTTGGAGTATAAAGTCAGAGTGGAGGTTCTGAGGTACAGAAGAGGCTTCCAGAGGTCATTTAGGTCACTCCGTGCTTGTTCCACACACCATACCCATCATCCTGACATCTCTTTCCCACTCTTAACAATGAGAATCACCGTTGGAGATTCTACTGTGTTTGTTAATAACCAGGTATTTGGTTAAATATCTGAATATATGTAATATATATTAATGAATATATTCCTTATTCATATATATTGTATTATATATTTTCACTTTTCAGCATGTGTGTCTAAATTTACCCCTTCAGAAATTCATGTCAAGTCTCTGTCTCTCCCTCTCCCCCCCACCACTCTCATGCATGCATGCACACACACACACACACACACACACATGCCTGATGACCATCAATAATAAGCTCTGTTTATTTTTGTAATGTGAATTGGAGAGGCTGGAATGGTGGCTCAACTGGTGAAGTGTCAAAGAGCTTGTTTACCACAGCATATAGACCTGATCCGAGTTCAGATTTCCAGGGTTTTAAAAGGGTAGGAAAGGGGTGGACAGGGTAGAGAGAGACAGGTCTCTTGAGCTCCCTGGACACCCAGTGCAGCAGAATTGGTGAGCTCTGGGTTCAGTGACAAAGACAAACATTATCTCCAAAGCTAAAATGGAGAGGAATCACAAAGATAACCAATGTCAACCACCACACTTCAGAGCACATACTCACCTTTGCACACCCATAGACACACACATGTGAACACGTACGCATACATCATACATATGCACACAACTTAAATTGCAAAAGAAAATATATGACCTAGATGCTTTTGAGAGTCTTGGTCAGTAAACCTTGATCTGTAGTTAGAATTTGTATCTTTTTACTTTTTACTATAATTCCTGGAATTATAATTTTCTGAAATACATTTTGAGCTACACAATGCACAGTAAGTATAAAATGTCATGTTTACTACTGTCACTAATTTGCTGCCTTACTATATAGGTAATTTTATTCAGGAAGTTTGTGTCATATAAAGTCAAAAAAATGTATCTCCAGGAAATAAGAAAATAGGTAGAGAAAAGAAAGAATGAGGTGCTCTGTAGACCAAAAGTATGTATAAAAATATAACTGATTTCAAGCACAGGATATGGTCATTGGTATCCCACTAACTTAAACATACATTTTCTAAAGACACAATGCAAGTACAAGGTTACTAAAAATATTTTGTTCACATGATAAAGAGAATCTTTCAATGGGGAAAGATACTGTCAATAACATAACTGAAATGTTTCACTAAACATGGTTGAATATTTCATTCTCTGAGTCTACTTTTCATCATGCATTTGACAACATTCAACATTTTATTTTCTTGGGATAAATAAGGCAATTCAGGCAAAACCACAAACTGTGACACTTGCTTCAGAGTACTCACAGAAATCTTACAACAGTCAAACATCATCATCTGAATGGTTTTTAGATTTTCCAACTTACAGTTTTAAAATTGTTGACTGATTTAAAGAATGTTCAACATCTGAGTCTGACTGGTTCCCTGCTGGTATAGTCATTCTTTTCTGAATCTTTAAAATTCCATTTTCATTACTCCTGTTTACCAGAATGTCCAGGTAACATTCACAGAACATCATTAAGAGAGCATCACTTGGGATTCTCCAATTCCTTAACTGCAGATTTTCACCCAAAGAGCTTCTTTCACTCAAAGAGTTCTTTTACCTGAAAGTTGAAAAAAAAAGATTCATAGTGCATTAAGTATTAGACACTTAGAGATCTCCTATAAGGATACATTTTTTAAATGTCATGTTTTTAAGTCAATTAAACCCTTCTGTTAGTTAGCCCAAACTAAACTACAAAAAAATACATAAATAAAACTAGTGTTGTGGAATATTTGGGAAGTTCCAGTGTATGTTCATCATTCAGCAAGCACACACTAAGTGCTCACTAAATTTTGTGAAGTAGTTTAAGACAACAAGATGAATAGTTGCTAGTTTTTACACGCTGCTCACAACCTGGAAGCAGAGAAAAAACCATATCTACTCACACAGGCGCATAATTGCCCCAATAATAGAAAGGAAAGGGGATAAAGAAGAGTTAAATGTAAGCCTAAGGGGGTCTAAGTGTTCGAGTCAAGATAAATGATACCAGCTCAAGTTCTCCAGGGAGGACTTCTCTTTATCAGGGGATAAAGGATATATGGGTCATCGTCAAGGCATTAGGGAGATGGGGAATATAGAAGAGCAGCACGTATTATAGCAGAGAGAATTAAAACAAATCTATCATGGTCAGGAGCAAAAGAAATCAAAGCATTTATTATTATTATTTATTTTTATTTTTATTTTATTTTATTATTTTTTATTTTATTTTTATATTTTTTTTTGGTTTTCGAGACAGGGTTTCTCTGTGTAGCCACAGCTGTCCTGGAACTCACTCTGTAGACCAGGCTGGCCTCGAACTCAGAAATCCACTTGCCTCTGCCTCCTGAGTGCTGAGATTAAAGGTGTGTGCCACCACACCCAGCAGTGTTTATTATTTAACAGACAGTATCTATTTGTACTAGAGGAAATCTCTGTATGTAATGGAATGGTACAGTACATACGTGACTCACCGGATGAATCACTGTGAGGAGTATTAGTTCTGCCAAATGTGGGGAAATGTAAAAAGATACATGCTAAAGTATATATATATATATATATGTATATGTATATATAAGAGCTGTCCATATGCCCAATCAATTCAATCAAAAATGAGGTGGTTGTATTTTTAACAAAATGATTAAGATCACCACCTCTCCATGAAATGTAGCACTAGAGGGAGAAGTGAGCAGTAGGCTTTATGTATGTGTATATTTTAGGAACTTTACAAATGCAGAAAAATGGTAAAAGGAATGGTATCTTGGTGCTATGAAAATTGTGACTATGAAAGTGCTGAGCAGACAAAATCAGTCAGTATAAAAAAAAGTCAAAACTCTAAGCAACCGATACCAAATACCAAATGCAGATTTATTAAGTGCAGCATAATAATGAAGTTTGTCAGGCACTACAAGTCTGCATAAGTCCTGCTCATCTCAGCCTTGCCGGACTGTGCTAGGCAGATTTCTCTTGCCTCCCTGGCTCAGCTCCTAAACAAGGCTTTTATCTGGAGAGATAATTCCAGATGTACTGACCCCTTCCAAATTCTGATTTGATGATCTGTCATCTGGAGTAGAGCTCTGACTCCCCATTGAGTTTTCAGAGGGATGCACCTGGGCTTGTTCTCCTAATTAACATGATGGGTCATCCCCATGTGCCTAGTAGTTCTTACTGGTCAAACTGTCAGATCCTCAAATCTGTGTCATTGACCCTGGGGAAAAGACGAAAGTACTCTTGAAGTGACCTTCACGTTCCTTTTCCTAGCAGGCTCCCATGAGTGTCTGAGAAATCTCAGCTGTTATTTCTCTGACTTCTTTTTCTTTTTCTTTTTTTTTTTCTTTTTGCAATAAACGACCAGCAAAAAAGATTCGGGGAGCTTCTGTAGGGCAACAGAAGCTGCATAGAGCTGAATGAGCAAACTCTGATTATCACCCTTCCTGTCAAGATTTCAGTGCTGAAGAAAGGTCTTGGCATGGAGTTATTTCTGCAAGTGACTGTTCCTTTTTATTGTTTCTAAGAATCCAGAGATGCTTTTGACATAGATATTTCTAGATACTTCAGTTTGTGTTCTATGTGGACTCAGAGAGATAATTAAGATAAAATCCATTCACGAATGTTAAAAGTTTAAGGTAGGAAAAATCAGAAGACCACCCTAGGCCTTCTTAAAAGATTCAAGTCTTGAAATATATTATTAACAGCACAATAACATTACTATTGTTGACAGTAATTCAGTTGGTAATTGTATGGCTATAAATGTCTTGCTTCTTTTAATAAAGTAATGACAGTTTTCATCATAAAATACAAATGTTTGATGAATACACATTGGCATAGTAAAGAGATCGATGCCAATCCGGCAGTGTTGAAATCTCAATACATAACTTTGGATGCTGGATTAAGAGGATAATTAGTTTCAGACCCATTTAATCCATATAGGAAGACACTTGTCACAGAAATCATCATATTTATATAACAATGAAGCAGAGGACTTCAGCCCTATACTTCAAACTTCTACAACCACCTAATTTAGAACCTAAGGAAGGCAGTATAATGATATCTATAAGTACCTATAACTTCTGAGTGCAAATAAACTAGTCTGTACAGTGGTGGGTATGATAGAATCTTGGGGTGGACACACAGTGAGAAATGCTATTTGAAGGAAGCATATATTCTAGAGGAGACACTGAAGATAAATCATGCTAATAGCTCTGCCCTATTTTGAAATGTAGTTTGTATGTTCACGGATTAAAAGCCAAAAACATGTAGCTGAAGAAATCATGACATCAGGAAAAATAGCGTGGGAGATACTTGGTGAACTCACATTTTGATAGACATTTGGAAAGCTATTCTAATATCTCCAAACACATGACAAACAGGAGAGTTCAAAAATCACTTTTCTTGGTGGAGTAGATTTTAAACAATTAAATGTTATCTCTCTCTCTTTTAATTTAATGATAGTTGCTGTGGGATTAGATATCATCTGGCTTTCAAAATTATCCAAATGAATCTTGGCAAAAGTCATCCATGAAGTCATGATATGTCACAGAGCACCAAAGTATTACAGGAATATTGGTCAATTGTCCAATTTTTTTCTTTGGCATTTTCAGGACTGTGATGACTAGATGAAGGGCAGCTCTAAGACTCATGAAAGGGGTTCTGTCAAGGAAAGCAGTATTTTCTAAACACTCATGGTGATGGGCTTCCATCACCTGTTTTTGAAAATATCTAGACCAAGTTATACCAACCACCAAGACATCTCAAGCTACAAGAAGGGAAAAGTTGTCAGTGTATACAAAATTGATAGATGCGATTGGATATGTCCCTCCAACGAACCAGTTGGAAAAGTGTACCATCACCTTCACTCAGCAGTAGGAAAACCCATGATTTTGCGATGCTCCCTGAGTTTGCTAAAGTTTCCAGGCTGATACACTTAAGCCCTCAGGCTAGTTTCTTTGAAAAATCCAACACTTAATGTTGTCTCTCAGATTCAGTCTGTGGGACAGACGTGAAAGTGATGTCTTTCAGGTAATGTGGATGGTTTTGTGATGCAGTAATTTCACCTTTAAAAACTTCACAACAACACATGACAGGTAGAGAGATCAGCAATTGTATTCTCCGTGGGGACTACATAATATCATTACCTGCCTGTGCACTAATGTTTGCATCCTGTATCGTCCAGTGTGTTTCAGTGTATTTTGTTTTTCTTATAAACCTTCTGTATACAAAAGGTGAGAGTTCAGATCATACCCAAGGGCCGGAAGGAAAGCCTCAAACATTCATTATCTCTTTGAATCCTCTGCAAAGGTGCTATGAATGGTTCAAAAACAAGTACCAGATGGATTTCTACCTTATGGGGCTTACTCCTTTTAGGAGGATCTCAGAAGGATAGAAGTCTGTACACAATCTACTGCTGGAAGCTTTGAGTCTTTGCACCCATGAGGATTTGAGCATGTGTGTGTTTTGCATCACACAGTGAACAAACACAACCCAGAGACAGAACTGGTCTTGGAGACTGTTATCCTGTGATTTCTATTTTGGGAGACTAATCCTATTAATTATATAATTTCCATTTCTTTTGGCCTTTAAAATAGATATCTCAATTTAAGATACAACATGCTGACTTTTAGTGTTGTCATGGGTAGAGCATGTACTATTAAAAGTGATGTGTGAAGATAATACACACGCACCACATGGTTCCTGACTGTCTATAGGTCTGGATTTAATCACAGATTCTACATGAAGTGTCGCAATCCTAGGGTGAGCTAGCTGTTAGATTCTTCTGGGTTGGAGCTTGTTGTGTGTTATAGGTGAAGTTGCATTACGAGGCTACTGAGGTTAATTATGTCTGAACGTTGCCAGTACAATCTACATCAGTTGACACTCTGTGCATACTACATAAACAGTCTGGAGGGAGACCTTTATTAGCAGAGCAAGAAAGCAGCTAGCTGTCGGTGCTCGATACTGTTCTTTTATTTTCCAGAGCTTTTGACTCCAATCATCATTCTGTTTGATTTGGTGTGTAGTTAACCAAATGTATGTTTGTAATATCAAATAATTAATAGCAAAGAAGACCAAATCTTGAATTTAAATCGTCTCCATGTAGGAATAGTTCTTAGCTGGAGGTGACAATGTATCAGTATAGCACCCCTCCCATGCATTGCACCCCAGGAAAGTATGACTTATTTACTCCAAATTTCAAACCATGTGGGATGACTTCAGAAAACAGTCTAACCAGCAAAAAATTGTATAAAGAAGCTACACAATAAGATTAAAGACCTAGTCTCTTGCATGTGTCTATTTGAGTTTCAGCCATGTAAAATCTTATTTTCAACAAGCCATCATCTCCATGTCCGTAACACCATTTTTGTTCTTAAACAAGAAAAGATAAAGATTGGAGCCAGATAATCTAGGATCTGAAAAGACCTTTCCTTCCATCAAGCCTCCAGGTCTCATGTCAAAAGTCCAGGGGTCTACAAGCTCCATCTTCCCTCATGAAAGCTGTTTCACTGTCTTGCAATGTGGTCCATACTAGAAGAGATAAGGAGATACAGTTCCTGCAGGGAACCCATGACTTCTAGGGTAAACATGTTCAGGAAGATTTTAGGGTCCTATTATCCTTGCAATTGAAATGTACTTACTAATTCTACAGAATTCACTGACACATTGAAGAAACACACACACACACACACACACACACACACACACACACACACACACACACACACACACACAGTGTTTTGGCACTGGACTCTAGAGCTGATGATTAACTTGCACCCGAGTTGAGAGTTGTACCACTTATGAAGTATGTTACTTAATAGTATATGCCTGTCCCCTTGCAATAAAATGGAAATGCCTGTAGAATCCTACTCAGGGCCCCTACAAGGACTGTATAAGTGTCACCTGGCAAGTATTAAACAACATCCCAACTGAGAATTCTCAGTTCCACCCAACCCTTTAATAACACGTTCATGAGTAGTCTATACTTGTAGAACAGTTTTTGTATCTGCAAAGTAATGAGAAAATAAAAACGTAACCAGAAGAAAGACAATTTGCCCTGAACCCAGAACTAGCAAGATGAGGCTTTCTATAATTCTCTGAACTTTCAGGCTTGAAGTCTCCCCAGATCAGAGATTACTCAGCTTCTTTTGAATAAACCATCAAATTGCTTCAACTCTAGGGTTTTGTTGTGTCCATCCCAAAATAACTTGACACGATTCCAAAATTTTTTCTTTTTTTTATAATCCCAGGAAACTTCAGGTAGTGCCAGTGATCTAAGTGGCATCTCCTACCTACACAGACATATATTTTCTTTGTTACGATCTTTATTTGCCAGCAGTTTGGCAGTTGAAACAGGAAGAAGTGAAACATTAGATTTTTTTTTTTAAGAGCAAAGTATATGGGGAGGAAAGGGGATACAGGGTCACCCGGTTAGACTAAAGTGTATAATCCTTTTCTCTCTCACCTCATTCCTGTTTCTCCAGAATGGCAGTTGGGTAATACTGAATCAGTTTGATAAGGCTGCCTTACCCTTCCTAACAACCAAAGCCATCTTAGACACCTTTTCACGTACACTCCCTCCATTAAAGCTTCAGAGAACTTTAGAATTGCTTTTTAAACTAGCAGAGAAATTAATGACTTTCTTGAGTAACACTCTTCATAGAGAACATCTCGCTGAAGAAAACAGTTGACAGTGCAGTATAGGATCTTATCCCTGAATAAAGACACTGGGTCTTTTGCTTCCTCTAGAAACATGCTCACAAAAAAGCCCGGGATGTCGATAGTCTGTTACGTTTGGCTGCCAGTACAGACTTCATTTTGTTTATGTTATTACTCTGCGAAGCAGACAAGATGAGATTGTCATTATCCAAATGTTGTCCAGGGTTTTCCAAGTTTGTTCCTGAGCTAAAGTAACAGATTGCCAAAAAGCGTGTTTACAACATTGGATTCATTGTAGATAGTGTTAGGTAGATCAGCTAATAAAATTACTTATTTTAGACTTCAATCTAAGTTGAATTTGGGTTTAATTCACCATCAGGGACAAAGAGAGTTGATTTCCTGATAAACTGAAATATACCCAACATTTCATTGTTAATAGGGAGTGCACTCTTTTATCTAGATTTTGCCCATGGGAACCTCTCCCTTTCAATGGAAGAAGTTGGCCAATATTAACTGTATTGCTAATGGTCACCTAATTGATTTCGATTCCCAAATTTGTTTAAAAAAATAGTTGGCAAAGCATGCATACCCTGTATTGTTCCTTTTGACTGACAATAGCCTTGTGAACTAGAATGGAGTTGGTAAAAGATTAGGAATAGAATTGAATTTAAATCCTTCAATTCCCATCGTTGATTTCCTAGGGGAAATTTTGTTAACAAGTTCACTTTTCTCTCTTTCCTGTCGTGGGGAGTTTAATGATCAGCATCTATTGTTTAAGTAGTAATGAGTCAAGTCTCTTGAGAAAGGCAGTGGTGTGCTCCAAATCTTTGGCCCAAATTATAACTTAAGATAATTTATCTCACTTTATGCTCCTTATCAAATACAGAATAGGAAAAATGAATCATAATGCCTGAAGTATAAATAATGTATTTTACCCTCGATATAGCCAGCAGTCAGGCATCTGAACTTTCTATTCTGTGGTGTGCTTTTCTTGTTATTGTTTAGTTTTACAAATGTATTGTGAAAAATATGGGCCACTCATTCTGTTTTCCTTGTTTCTATATGTCATGTACTTTATTTTACACTAAGAAATCTGAGGTGGTTGCTCACTCTCTGTCTTCTTAGTTAACCCGATCACATTAAATATCAATTGAATATGCATATATAGTGAATATGCCCTTGAGTCTTTTCATATGAGAACTTCGTAAGTAACTTATTTTGCTTCTAGCTATCATTTATCATATTTCCAAAAATAACATCATACCATAAAAGAAAGATAATGTACTTGGATTTCACATAGCTCCTGTAACGTTAGATAGAGACACCTTTATCAGAGGGCTTTTGTAAGATGAGGCCTCTACACATACTGAATAGGCCAGGAGATTATGGGCCTTATTCAGTGAATTGTTTGCTTGTTTTCCTACTGAGTTTTCCTAACTCTGAATGCATTTAAAATAAATATTCTTTTATGTTCTCTTCCCCATTGATGCCACTTATTTCAGTTCTAATTGTATGAGCATACCGTTCAGAGATTGGTTTCATGCAAAGAGGATGAAAATGATTGGTTGATTTTACAATGGCCTGAGCTTATATCAACAGTGCTCTGTTGCATAGAAAGTCTAATGAGTTGAGAAGAAACTGGTGTTAGAATGGTAGTGAATCATGCAAGCTAATAAAACCAAGATCCCACCAAAGCAGCATCTGGGAGTGAGGTTTTAAGGAGCAGGCAGGAATGTGCACTAATTATCGGATTGTTAATATGTTACATATGTTTTGGAGAGGAGATTGTGTGACTCAGGGCAGGCAGTAGCTGAAGCGGCAGCCCTGGGTTTTATCCACCACAGATTTAGTATTAAAACTCCAGCTGCATTACAGATTTCTAATGGACCAAATTCCTACACATGACCTGCGGATTCAGCCTAACACTACACCACAATGAGAGATTTTTATTAACATATATGTGAGGACTGATAGGTATGTGACATTTTCTCTAGTAGGATGGAAATTTGAACATATCAGGATACCATTTATAATTGCACTGTAACAATAGATAAAATTTGAGAGTTACAGGTCTTCATATGCAACTATTTTTTTTATTATTTTTTATTTCTTGAAATTATAATTTATTATTATAATTATAATGTATCTCCCCTTTCCTTTCTCCCTTATAACCCTTCCTGTGTATTCACTTACTTTCTTTCAAAATCATGTCTCTTCTTCATTAAATTGTTGTTACATGCATATATGGATATTCATACATATGTCTAAACCCAACCTTTCCAGTGTGCTTACTGTTACATGCATGCATATTTTCAGGTCTGACCATTTGGTATTGGCTAACCAATGCTATGCTCTACGCTGGGGAAGAGTGTCCCTCCCACTCTCAGCATCTCATAGCTGTCTGTAGTTCTTCATGAAAGGTTGAGTTCTCATGAGTCTCTTTGCACATTAGTGTGCTTGTTCAGGCCTTGTTCAGGCAGCCATGTAACTTCATGGGAGTAGCCTCTCCAATATTTCTAGGAGACACAATCTCACAGCAAATTTCCTGTTCCTTTGATTCTTACTGTCATTACATCTCCTATTCCCAAGTGATACATAAGCCTTCCATAGAGGGATTGTGTTGGACATGTAGAAGTTGGGACTGAGCTCCACAACAGTTGTGTATATATTTAAATTAAGAGTTAATTCTTTGTCTTATTATTACATCATGATTTTATTTTTGTAATAAGGTAGGTGGAGTCAGGGAAGATGCAAGGCACTTCAGTGTCTTTTATGATTTGAAAAAGCACTTTCAATTCGAAGTATACATTCTCTCATCCTGTGTGAGAGATAATAGTATTTATAATGCCTACAGTGTCACTCCTTTCTGAATTTTAACCACTGTCTCACTTTGGTCTGCTGTGATAAAATCACCAGTAGTAGAAAAGCTAATTTATTCAATGATTCTATTAGTAACTTTTTGTTTTGTTTTGTTTTGTTTTGTTTTTGTTTTTCAAGGCAGGGTTTCTCTGTATAGCCCTGGCTGTCCTGGAACTCACATTGTAGACCAGGCCTTGAACTCAGAAATCTTCCTGCCTCTGCCTCCTGAGTGCTGAGATTAAAGGTGTGTGCCACCACCCCCAGCTTAGTAACTTTTACTAAGATATTCAAGTTAAACATTTCCCAGTTGGTTAAAAATATATAGACATTGAAAACAAATTCCAACAACAAATACATTTGTATTTTATAAATTCAAATTCATAAATACATTCACTTCAAGAATATGTATGTACATGTGTATATTTCACTTGAACACCTATGATGCATATCTTTTAATTCAAATTATTACCTTAACTCATATGATTGACTATACTTCTCCAAGTTTACTGTACAAAAGTGGGAAACTTCCATGATTTGCTATAATGCTTTCAAATGTTAAATTAGTAACAATAGTAAACAGAAAAATAAATGTTTGCTCAGAAATTAGTGATCGGTAACTTGGAAGTTTTCCTCCCTGGTAGAGTTTAAGTCCTAATGTTGAAGCTGCCTTACTGTGGATGGTCTCTTATTTAGTTAAACAAACACAGTGTTTGTGACCAGTCATTTGCGTAAATCATTTTTATTTTATATTCATTGGTGTTTTGCCTGCCTGCATGTCTGTGTAAGGGTGTCAGAATCCCTGGAAGAGCAGCCAATATTCTTAACTGCTGAGATATCTCTCCAGCTCTAGTGACCAGTCATTTGAATGAAGCTTTATATATAGTTCTGAACTCCTTGGGAATTTTTCAAATAAAATTGAAGTTTGATCCTTTCCAAAAGAATACATCAAAACATTTGGCCTGGACTACATCAACTATGAGGCATCTTGGTGCAACCTTTAGGGGGACTCTGAGAATGAATCACTTACATAAGTTCCAATTCTCTGTCTCTCATGAGATGATAATGTCCCTCCTTTCCCTAAGAAGATGTGCAGACCCTCGCTTCATGGAACTGTGTCTAGTGTAATAAATTATTCACTTTGAATGAGAGAAATAGAAGTTCGTATCATGGGTGCTATCTTTTCCCTTAAGAAGTAGAAGAGTTTCTTGGAGCCCTATATGGTGGGCTGAACTGAATAAGCTAATTTTCTTCACTTAACACTTACAGAATAATCAAACTGGCTTTAGAAAGTTAATTTTAGGTACTCTTAAACTTCTTAGATGTAATTATAACAATAAAATGGTTTATGCTGGGGCTTGCTGACTAAGATAGCAAATGATGCAAATTAAAGTAGGGTTTCTTTTCCAACTGGAAAACTCAATGAAAAAAATTTTTTTTTAAATCATGTTCTAAAACACAAAATAAACCCAAACTGTGGTGTGATTAAATACATGGAACAAAACCCAGTAATGTACCATATTAATTTTTATAAGGTTGCTGCTACCATCAAAGAATGATAAATCACAAAAATCTCATTTCTAAAAGTTCCTAGGGAACTTTAAAACTGAATATATTCATTAAATTATACACACAAATTACATATTTTATATAACTGAAGAGCATATATCCATATGTGGTATATATGTCATTTATATGCATATATATGCATCATTTTCAATGACTAATTTTAATTCATGTTCATTTTTACAAGTGTGTAAAATAAAAGATGTAGTACAAAAATACTCATAGTTCTACCACATAGATTATCTGCTTTTGTATTTTTCTGAAATTCCCTTTACTTTTAACTCTGTATCTATGCTTAAGTAATTAATAGTTTTTATTCTCATATATTTATTGCACAAACTAAGGGTTTCATAATTTATTTAAGTATATCATGTACTTTGACTATATTAAATTCTCACACCCAATCTAGCCCCCAACTTCCTGAAGCTGTTAGTCTTCTTGCTCTCCCTAGTCTTTTACTTGACTTCATGCCATATATGTGTGTGTGTGTATGCATATGTATATTATATATGGTATATGTGAAAGATTATACAATATTTGTCTACTTTTGATCTAGCTTTGAATTATTTTTTCAGTAAGATAACTAGTTATGTCCTCCAATTTTCTACAGGTGACATAATTTTGTCATTTTGTGGCTTAATAAGTCTTCTTTGTGTGTATTTATCACACATTTATTACCAAGTCATCTGTTGACAGACACCGAAGCTGATTCCATAACTTGGCTATCATAACTAGTGCTATAGAAAGATGGATTAGCATGTATCTCTTTAGCATGTTGACTTTGATTTCTTTGGGTAGATTTCTAGGAATAGTGTGCCTGGACCATTTGGGAGTTTTCTTCTTAGTTTTTGAGTGACCTTCCTACTGATTTTCACAGTGGACAAGCTAACTTACATTATTACCAGTTGTATGCAAGTATATATATTTTCCTGTATCCTCACATTTGCTGATGTTTGTTGTTTTTTTTTTTTAACTTATAGCCATTCTTATTAGATAGGGAATCTCAACATAGCATTCACCTATATGTAATTATGTAATTATATAATAAAATGGATACACTGCATACATATTATACTGTACATAATATATTCTATGGTAGTTATACTCAAATTTACTCCTGGATTTTTCATATCATTAACATATCCATATATTAGTTTGACACATTTAAATATTTTGGCCTGTACATATCTTACAGAGCCATTAATGTATACCATAGATTTATATTCATAAGACTTGCAAAATTACAGTTACGAAGTAGCAATGAAATAATTTTATGGTTGGGGGGTCACTACAACATAAGAAACTGTATTAAAGCATTGTGGGAAAAAAGCACAGCATCTTATATTCACAGTGGCATAACACAGTGTCCTTCCATTCTTACAGATGCTTGTCCAAGTCCAAGTGTCTTGAATGAGTTTGTGGAAAACACTACAGAAAATCAGTCCTGCTTCCCAAGGCAACTGACACATTGCCAAAGGAATGAAATAGACATGAAACCTGGGAATGCAATATTACTGGAAAGATAAGATGACTAACTGCCTGCTGGTAATCTCCCCACACAGAATGACCAGATTTTCACCAGTGCGCACCTTTCCTTAAAGAAAATATCCCATTCTAAGATTTCAGTTAAACAACAAACAGCTTTGACTGTAAATAGGCATGTGCAAAACCTCCCATGGAATACACATACACTCAGCAAAGATTCATACGATGTTTATGTACAGCTGAGCTCTGGTTGGATAGTGCATGCTTCGTTCACTCAGCCTGGCAACCTGCTCCTGGGAAGAGATAATGAGACGGGTCACAGGTTGCATCTTATCTGGAATGGGAGTGATAGAAAATTGCTCTGAACTTTTGTTGCAGCTCTGAGGGCTGAGTGAGCACAAAGATGCACAATTAGTGTCAGAATGATTATGAAAGCCAGATCCCGAGTTACGTGCTCTTTTTTTCTGTCCCTGGTTCTGCTTCTATTTATGGCTAGAGGAGTCCATTAGTAAGTTTTATTAGCATTAACTTTGTTTAATACTTATAGATTATTTTATTCTATTATTGTCAATGGTTCCAAACATGGATTTTTAATAACTCACTGCTGGCCCCCCCTTGCAATGCATAACTCTTTTTAAAGAAATGTTGCATTACCACCATTACCCACTTCATCTATGCTATAGCTAGAAGGCAGGCATAGTCTTCCTGGGGCTTCCTTGGACCAGTCTCTTCTTTGTCAAACATTTTCATTCTAACAGTTTCTTTCTTTCTTTTTTTAATATTTTTAATTACATATTTTCCTCAATTACATTTCCAATGCTATCCCAAAAGTCCCCCATACCCTCCCCCCCACTTCCCTACCCATCCATTCCCATTTTTTTGGCCCTGGTGTTCCCCTGTACTGGGGTATATACAGTTTGTGTGTCCAATGGGCCTCTCTTTCCAGTGATGGCCGATTAGGCCATCTTTTGATACATATGCAGCTAGAGTCAAGAGCTCCGGGGTACTGGTTAGTTCATAATGTTGTTCCACCTATAGGGTTGCAGATCCCTTTAGCTCCTTGGGTACTTTCTCTAGCTCCTCCATTGGGAGCCCTATGATCCATCCATTAGCTGACTGTGAGCATCCACTTCTGTATTTGCCAGGCCCCGGCATAGTCTCACAAGAGACAGCTACATCTGGGTCCTTTCAATAAAATCTTGCTAGTGTATGCAATGGTGTCAGCGTTTGGAAGCTGATTATGGGGTGGATCCCTGGATATGGCAGTCTCTAGATGGTCCATCCTTTTGTCTCAGCTCCAAACTTTATCTCTGTAACTCCTTCCATGGGTGTTTTGTTCCCAATTCTAAGGAGGGGTATAGTGTCCACACTTCAGTCTTCATTCTTCTTGAGTTTCATGTGTTTAGCAAATTGTATCTTATATCTCATTCTAACAGTTTCTATTTGTGTTTATGCCAAACAGTGTAATGTTTTTTAAGAAAAACATTATACTGCAGAATGATTTTCTGAAAGGCTCCTATATTTGCCTTCTAAATTAAATAAAAACATATCATTATCCAAACATAAATCAAGTTCTATTACCCAAACAATAAAAGAGGTTTTCCTATATTACAAAAATGGGAGAAACCAGTCATATTGATTGGTTCATGCCTGCAATTATAGCTTTTAAAAAGCCAAGGTAAGAGAGTTGTGAATAATTCAAGACCATTCTCGACTATGAAATAAGTAGGCTAGCTTGTGCTATATAATGTGGGATTCTCTCAAAAAAATGAAAAAAAATATTTTTTTAGTGATAATACAAGGCAGTCACTAGGAGAGAAGAGTGGATTCCTGCTATATGGATGTGAGCCGTGTTTAATAAAGTTATTCATTCAGCAGCACCTACTATGTGCTATATCCAGATCTTTCACTCTGGGCTAAGTTTCTGAAACAAGCTATACTCTCTGCATCTGATGCAATTTATTCACATAACAGTCGGGGTATGGCCAAGTCTCTATGCACAAGTAATTCCTAGCAAGATTCTTTCCTTGGCAGGAACAAAGGCAGAATTTCAGGTTTCTGAAAAATGAGTATAACTTGCCCAAACACAAGAGGAAGTATTGCTAGTGGCAGCCTAAGGAAGAGTTGAGACTTGATCTGACAAAATCACCCAATCCTATGAGCTTTTTAGCTTCAATATTTTTACTTATTTGTGTTGTGTGCATATGCTTACATAGATAGAACCCAGGTCATCAGTCTTGGTGGCTTGCATTCTTTTCCATCCAAGCCCTCTCCTATGTACTATACAGAAAAAAAATTTTTCAAAACTCTATCAAAACAATAAAGTACATATGAATGATTTTAAAACTGAAGCAGCAGATGAACTAGAACTATGCTACTCAACAATGGTAGCAGCAGATGAACTAGAACTATGTTACTCAACAATGGTAGCAACTAGACATGTGTAGTTATTTAATTTAAATAACTAACATAATGAAAGATGTTTAAAAAAACTATTCTATTTTCCCAATACAAATAGACACAATTTAAATGTTTAAAAGTCAATTAGATAGCATAGGTCATCAAAAATATATATTATTGTAGAAATATCTATATAGACCTACGAGAAGGTATGATTTATATTCATTTCCATAATAAGAGTTAATGCTGTTTGCAATGAGATATAGATGATGGGATAGAGCAAATCTGTGCTTGTTAGTTTTGTCAACTTGACACAAACTAGAGTCAGCGGAGAAGAAAGAACTTCAGCTGAAGAACTGCCCCTGTAAGATTAGTCTTTGGGGTATTTTCTAGATTAATAATCATGTGGCAGGTACCCACACAATGATATTTTAGTAAATACTTCAATAAAATATCAGGTTGATAAGAAAAGCAAGCTGAACAAGCTCTAGAAAGCATCTCAATAGCCAGCACTCTCCAGGATTTCTGGTTCAAGTTTCTGCCTCGTGATTCCTGATTCAGTCCGGTCCTTGGCCTCCATCATGACAAACTCAATGGGATGATAGTGTTAAAGGAAATAAACCCTTTCGTACATGGTAAGGGTACAGTTGTAAGAAAGGAATGACTCGCAGATACACCTTGGAGGGAGAACCTGAGTCTTCAGCTTCCACGCAAATGGGAGGGGGACATGCAGGCATTGTGAGGGGTGAATCTGTGCTCCTTTAAGCTAAGAGATACCTTGGGTCAAGGAACAATTTCAGGAGGACAACTCAGTTCATTTCAGAGCTATTGAGATCACCATTAAACTTTGAAGGGGTGTTAAGTAGAGGTTTATGAACTTAACAGAAGATGTCACAGTTGACGATGTCTGTTTCGGCAGCGTCAACATGTGTTTAGGATTTAAACTCATGAAACAGATTCCTGTGGAAACAATGCAGAGCATCTGGGCCTGAGTCCAAAGTCAACGTAGCATTTCCATGTTGAGGAGAGCAATAGGAAGAGACAGAGGCAGACATAAGTGGCCTCAAAGGATGCCCAAATGTTCAAGAATATTCTTGAAGATGACAGGTGAGAAAACTGTTTCCACAGAAGGCTTGATTTATAACCTTTGGAGTAACACAGGCACCTCTAATGGTCAGGAGAATTAAGTAGAGTCCCAACTTCACTGGGCTGAGGCAGAGAGGAAAGAGGAAAACAATGAGTGTTAACCCACAGAAAACCCCATGTTCTCCTAAGAAAGCGAACATGGAACCAAAATGCAGAGAAATGTAGATTATGCCTGGTCAGTCAAAGAAAGGTTGTTCTTAATGCGAGACCGATTAGAACTTGTTGCTAGTCATGGCCTCACATGCAGACAGATATTAATGATGAAAATAATAATTTTGGTAGTCAAAGTGATTAGAAGTTGGGTAATAATGGAAACCTTAATTACACTAATATCCTTATGGCGGAAGAAAACGAATTTGATAGAATCTGACACATAGACATAGCAGTTTAGATCCTAAGCTTTTATTTTCCTCCAGAGGTTGCTCAAATCAAATCTTTCCATTTTATCATTTTGTCCTTCATTATTTTACAGTACAAAATATTACCATCAATTCTCAGCTTTTAATATTTGGAGATTTGTTTTTAAAAATAGATTCGCTGGGCAGTGGTGGCACATGCCTTTAATCCCAGCACTTGGAAGGCAGAGGCAAAGGCAGAGGCAGGTGGATTTCTGAGTTTGAGGCTACCCTGATCTACAAAGTGAGTTCCAGGACAGCCAGGGCTATACAGAGAAACCCTGTCTTGAAAAAAAAAAAGAGAGAAACAAAGAAAGAAAGAAAGAAAGAAAGAAAGAAAGAAAGAAAGAAAGAAAGAAAGAAAGAAAGAAAGAAAGAAAGGAAGGAAGGAAGGAAGGAAGGAAGGAAGGAAGAAAGGAAGAAAGAAAGAAAGAAAACAACAAAAATTTAAAAATAGATTCAGGCCTGGACTTACCATGAAGCCATGCAAGCTCTTCATTTCTGACTTCCCTGTCTATTTCCCAAGTGCTGAGATTACATCCATGCACCACCATTCTTAGAAAAGTTATCTTTTAACAAGAAGGTATTTTCTGCCTCTCTGTAGAATTATTAAATTTGCATCATGATAAGAAGTTAGTTTTTGTCCTTTAAAATAAATTGTATTATTTTGTGGCTAGGAACATCAAATTGAATTAAAAAAAACAGTACATACATGTATAACAATGTATACTGTAACTATGAATTACATTAGTTAAAACTTTGACACTCAAAGTCAAAAATCAATGGTCCATATACAATAAAAAGAAAAAAAAACCCTGAAGAAATGTCCATTATATTTAGTCTAATTGGAGATGTTACTAGGAATAGACAAATGTGTTTTATCCAAATTCGAAGTTATTTTTTCAAGTGAAATCCTTTGAAAGTCCAAAAACTTCCTCTCTTTTCCTGACCCATAGAGATCACTGACCCAGTGCATACCATAAAATCAGAACAATGTTGAAACACTGTTATTATTAGCATTAGGCCACAGAAAATCCTCTTGAAGGGACCAGCACCCTCTCAATCTCAAGTACTAGAAACACAAAATATTTGTCCCTGAAAGCAGAAATGGGCTAGAGAACTGTGTGTGTGTGTGTGTGTGTGTGTGTGTGTGTGTGTGTGTGTGTGGTGGTGGTGGTGGGGTGTTGGCGAGCCAGAAAAGACTAATTTAAAACTTTTCCTAAATTACAGCTCAGCAAAAAGCTGACATTTTTTTCACTGTTTGCAATTTAGAAGAAAGCAATCACTCATGTAATATTTAAAACATTTCCAAATTATATTTATTATGATTTTACAATGATCTACTTAAAAATACAAGGGCACAGAGGCTGTTATCCTAATCGCTTGTCTCTAAGCAAGCTTGGTGCCATCTTATGCCTGAACTGACTTGTGTGGTACATACAGTAGAATTCAAGAGTTCCTGAAATGGAGCAATGGCCATGGGTCCATAAACCTGAGGTGGGGAACACAGTGAGCGTCAGCCTTGACAATGATGTCTGCTCTGTCATTTCAGTCTAAATGGCTCACTGTCACAGTGGACAGACGCACTTTCATTTACCCTTCAGAGCAGATTTCTGGCCATTCAACATGCCTTGTCTTTCCTGTCTCTGTGGGTGACTTCATCTCCAGCTGGTTTCTTAGTTGTGTGTCAAGATGTTGTGTGTCAGTTGCCCATTGCCGTGTTGTTACATCATCATTAGTTCATTAGCATAGTTTCTTCGACAACTATTTCAACTGCTACTGCTACAAACTTGGCCATGTCTGTTAGACCCCCTATCTTATTACTTACTAAATTCTTTCCTATAAAATGACTTGTTGTATGTGACATGCTCCTTAAAAGAAATTATCATTCATATACTCTCATAAAGGAAAGCCAACATCAATTGCTGTGAATAAAAAGTAATAATTAAATATAAACAATTTTGATATTATGTCCACTTATATAGTGGATTTTGCAGAATTATCTAAACTTGAGAGTGAATAATCATAGTAGTACATATAATGATCAGATTAATTGTGTTTGCTTTTGTGAATGTACCCTTACAATTTACTCACACACACGCACACACACACACACACACACACACACACACACACACACACACACATGCATTGATACCATTCTCAACCTTGTAATTCAGAAATTGACAGAATGGTGAGAAGATGCTCATAAAGATGCTGATAAATAAAGAACCAGTCTTCTCTAGGAATGTGTCCCCTAGAAAGTTATTCTATCCCAAATTCCAAATGGTCATCCCTAAACACATGTAAAAGTAACTTCAAGTGGGGTCAGGAAGTGTGTGTGTGTGTCTGCAGAATAATTATAGAGGTCATGAAATTGAGATGAGGTGGAGGCCCATGGGAGGAGGAGCTTGGAGGTGGTAAAAAGAATCAAAATGATGTAAATGTAGTATTCATTTATGAAATTATAAAAAAAAATTAACCAGGCAATCTTACCAAATTTCATGATATAGTTGAGCAGAAGGATCATGCTGTGAGTCTAGTATTTAATGGTATCACTACTGTAGTGCTACAGATTCCATCTAGCAATTTAAAAGTGAAATTGACATCCTTAAATTTGGAAATGTCGTCAATCATCTCCTTTGCTTAAGTTACTGAAAAATCCAAAAACATATAATTGATGAGTTTTTGTTATTTTATTTAATTGAATTTGTTCTTTGACAATTTCATACATATACAATGGATTCTAACTTCTCATCCTCCACCATTTTTTAAAATCTTCCATCCTTCCAAACCCTTTTCCTCCCCTACCAGTTTCTTTCAGATTCATGACTTTTGGTTTTAGTATCAGGCTTTAGTGTTGTAAATAACCTGCATCCAGGAATGATTGGCCCAGTTCTGTATAATGAAAGCATTTGAGAGATGGAGGCAGGAAGATCAGGAGTTCCCCTACTCTTCCAACTCCAGGATTTCCTTCTCTCTCTCTCTAGAAAACAAACAGGCAAATAAAAATAAAAAACACAATAATGAAACAAAATAAACAATACAAAGCAAAGTAACACACTCACACTCACACTCACCCCACCCCTCCCACCCCATAGAAACACAAAATCGGAAACCACGATACAAACAAAAAACCAGTAAGGTAAAAAAATACCTAAACAAAGCAGTCTGAGAAAGAAAAAAAAATCTCCAAAACCACCCTTGAATTTGTTTTGTGTTATAGCCTAAATTCTTAAAAGGCAGTTTCTTTTAGAAGTTCACAGCTAGTATATGCTGTGTAGTCCAAAAGTGAGAGATCCGAGCTATAAATTAATTATGTCAATACTAAAAAAATAATGAAAAGTAATATTTCACATTCTGACAAGAAAGCCTGGAACTATGCTTTGATCTTGGTGAGACTTATTTTAGTGTAGAAATTCATATGTGCACATCTTATTTTTAAAGTTCCATACTCATTATGCTGTGTATGATTGTCTAAGTCAACGTTATGCGATTTAAAAAGTCAAACCAAGGAGAACACCAAAGATCCAAGAGTTGTCACCTATGGATACAGGATAGATGCGAAGGTTTTGATTCTCACTTGAGTTTACAATTCTCACATTCTTTGGCTTGTTTTGTTTTTTCCTGGAGAAATTATATTGTCAAGATTGGCTTCTTAAAAATGATATAACCGATATACATTTCTAGGTAACTATGTAATCCAGATTGCCCTTGAACTCATGGCCATTTTCCTACCTCGTACTGAGAAGCACTGACTACAGACAAGTCCCACCACACCTGGGCAAATCTGAGACTAAGAAAAAAGCAAGCCCAAAGAACATTGTTACTCTTGTTCATGTCACCTTCCAAATTCTGATAATACAAATATTTACATTTCTATCCACACTCACTATTCCTGTCTGACCTGTTAGTGCCCTTTTAACATATTTCTCTCTTCTTTAGTGTCCACAATAGTGGAGATGTACAGATACATACAATGGACTGGTAGGGGTTGTTAGTGTGAGAACAAACGACGCAACTGCATCCCCAAATTCCTCTTTCTTGGTCTCCTCTAAATGCTAATGTCCTATCACTTTTCTCTCCCACTCAACAAGCAATAGAGAAGGCAAATGGAAAGCAAGAGAAATGTAAAAAAACAGTAAAAACACTCCTTTATTTGAAAGCAGCATGTAAAAATAGAGACCTAAGTCTTCCAATGTGACAGACTGGTGTTGATAGGACATAAAAAGAATGAAGGCAGATGGCCTAAAGTGATGACCCTTTGTTTGAGATAACAAGGAGCCTGAAAGGGAGGAAGAATATAGCCCAGAGTGGAGGTGAGGGGCTGAAGAGCAAAGAGCAGGAAGCGTGACATTACAGATAGGGGTCAAATGTCCAGAGGAAACCTGTGAGATAAGGAGACCCCAGTCAAAGGATCTTCAAGTGGAGAAAGCTAAATGGACAGCTCTCAGCATGGGCCTAATAGGTTCCTGTTCTCACATACAGAGTGTTGGTGGGAGGTTGTCACTGTGGCTCAGATAATTTGCAAACACACAAGGAAATTGTCTTGGCATAGCAGAACAAAGCTGACTCAATCAAACGAGAACAATTTCCCCCTATAGACTGGCTGCCTTACTATGCAGATTTTGAGTTTTGTGTGTGTATGGCTTTTTTTTTTAAATGTCACTTAAAATGAGTGTAATGAATTCTAAAATAATTTATCTGATCATTTTTATAACACTGAGAACCTAAGATATACAAATAAAAATTATTGAATCCACTTAGAAATGTTCTCTAGAGATATTAGATACTTTGAATATTTTCATAGCTGTCTTTCTTTTAATCATATTCATTTAGTGCGTAGATCACTTTTAGAAAGAAAAATAACAATAGGAAAGGTTGGTTTTGTTTTAAAATTAAATAGAGTTCATTCTAAATAAACAGGAAATCAGATTCATTACTTTGGCTTTACAGCAACATCTATCCACATTCTGACTGACATTTTTAACATGCTTCAAATTCATTTTTAAGTACCTTGTTGAATAATCTCCACATGGATATTACTTGATTTCCTATTCTAATCCTTTCATGGAATATGTCTCTATTCTTTTGTCTTTGGTAGTAGAATCAGAAGCCATTAATCACAACAGCCAATAAAAATTGACAAAGAACTTTAAGTGAATTGGTCAATTTCTGATAAGGTTATAGATAAACTGTACATCATAAATCAAAGCAAGGAAGAGGCCTTTGTTACAGTTTCACCCCTTCGTAATAAGAGTTTCTTTGAACTTATGCTGCTGAGTGGGAAGAACAGGAGAGAGTGCTGACTATCTTTAAAACACATCAAAGCACTAGAGGCTAGAAGGATGTTTATACCAGGTTGAATGGGAGCTGGGCCGCATCTTTCAGTGTAGACATCCATTTATCTCTGAATAACAGAAAGGTTCTCTGGTCACCACTAGGACTCAGAACCAGAAGATCTACACAGGGTCCAAGTTTTCTTTGTTTTGGTATTTTTCAACCTTGATTATGAAGTCATCTTTTTCTCAAAATCATTTTGTATTATGGAGAAAAAAATGTTATGAATACCAGGTCCAGAAAAATCCTGAAAAAGAAAGAAAGAAAGAAAGAAAGAAAGAAAGAAAGAAAGAAAGAAAGAAAGAAAGAAAGGAGGGAGGGAGGGAGGGAGGGAGGGAAAATAATACCAACCCTCATAGTAGCCACTATTATTTGTGATCTCCTTCCTCCTTTCTATTATATCAAAATTACACGTGTCACATAAGTTGGATTTCTATTTTTGATAGAATCATTGATATCTAGTAGTATATTTAGTGTCTACATTATAAGCAATTATTGAAATCATCAATGCTATTTATTCACTATACTTTTCTCCATTTTCTGCCCCTCCACAACTGTGTTGGCTGTTGCATTGCTCAGGGCTGAAGTTTTTGCATACCTTTAAAAACTAGATGTGTAAGTCGACATAGCATATCTAATTAAAAACTCTGTTATGATTTCAGGGGACTAAATCTAACTTTTCATAGTGATTATCCTCTACAACTCTGCTCAGTTTAGTTGACTACTGTTTTACTTAAGCTTCAACAATAGCTTTCTTTAGGTATTTATTAACTTTATTACATTTCAGTACCACAGGCATGTGACATTTTTACATCAGTCGAGATCACTGAGAGAGCATGGACTTACCAGTTTTAGACTGGTAATATGTATGAGCAAAATCCCAAGATAATTCTTTCATTGGGAAAGATTCCAAAAACTCTTTTGCAGTGGTGTGGTCATGATGCTGTTACTGCATCTTACTGTGATAGTTGTTTTCTTGTTTGAGTCAAGTGCCAAGGAATGCAGTAGGGGAGAAAATTGGAGGGTCACCTCGATTATTTTCCAAATGTCCACCATGCTATGCTCTCTCTCCAGCAAACTGGTTAGTAGGAACTTGTGGGGTTTTGTTTATTTGTTTTTGTTTTGTTTTGTTTCTCTATATCACTTCTCTCTGGAGTTCGGACTGGAAAAGCCATAACTCAAATGAAAACCTTGTCTTCAGAAATAAGTAAAACAGCATTTTTGCCATATAAGTATCATCATGGGTCCTAATGCTTTGAAGGTATCATGGCACTTGATTCTTGACAGAGTTCTAAGTCCTCTTATCTCAGATTATGGTTGAAAGATTTATCAAGATTACATAATCCACAGAAGTCACAGACAATGCATGGGGAGAGCAGGGTTTAACCAAAACCAGTTGGAAACTTTCAAAGCCAAGACTCATTTGTTCAGTAGTCTTCCGCAATTACCTAACTCAGGAGGAGGTTGTCTGCCACCTTTCTCTAGAGTCACAGTGCCTGGGAAGACAAAGTTTCTACTTTGATTAAAACAATTGAGGGAATCTGGAAGTCTGTGCTATTTTTATCTTATTAAATACTTTGGACTAATCATTTTTAATATTATTGAATCAAAATAAATAAAAGAATTTTAAGTTGAACATGCCTAATGTGATCAGAAGCAAAAAGTGCTGCAAAATCTGAAGTCTCAGATATTAATACCAGAAATTGAGAACTTGATACTTGATTTCAAGTAACAGCATTCTGCCAAAGCATAGGCACACCAAAAATAGTATATAAAATAACCTTTGGGCAATGGATATGAGAAATATTGAAGCATAAAGTATAAGTGTATATACATTATATAACTATACATGCACACAAAATCTGTATAAATATATGTATATATGTAATCATATATAGATGCACACAAATAATATATATGCATGCATAACATTGTGTGTGTATATATATACATACATTATATATATATGTAGAGAGAGAGAGAGAGGGAGGGAGGGAAAATTTAGTGTTTAAATTAACACAAATAACAAATGAAATGTGTAAGGTATAAGGAACTCCATCAGTAGCAATGGGATCAAAGCTTTCTGAGGACATTACTGAAATGGTGATGAAATTGATTGTGAAATTGTTGGAACGCATATGGGTACTATAACATGAAAAGATTAATCATCTATAAATCTATCCAATATCCACATAGAAATAATTCACATTTTATTATAGTGGTTGCATCTTCTAGTCATTAAAATATGAAGTCATAGAGCTGTTCTTGGTTTTCTAATCTCTGATAAAGCAGCAGGCACAAATTACGTTCTGATGTTTACATACTCAAGAGTATGAATAATTATATAGATTATTAAGATGTGTTGCTCATATTAAATAGCGTTGTCTACCAAGTTAGTTTACAGAATAGTTTCCTTAATAAACATTTTTTAACAACATACATGGTTAATGGAGAAAATAGTAAATTGAAGCCAGACAAGCAAACATATATAATACAGATTAGTGTAGTGTCAGATGGCTTACTTTTCATAATCAGTTTATTGTAGTAAAAACTAATAAAGAACATAACTTAAAATAATAACCTAACTATACGGAACTTACTTGATCCTCATGAACAATGTTCTAGTCATAAGCCAATGAATACTTTAGAATGATGTAATTATATTTGGCATGTAGTTTGGTGATCATACAATTACCAGGAAGACTTAAAAGTAAATTTTCCTTTACCTTTCTTGAGCTATCCTTATTAAAAGGATTTTTTATAAAATGTAATTCTCAGACTGATGCTAAGTAGGACACTAGCTATGAACAGGACTGGAAGCTACATTTGAAGCTTAACCTGGTAGAAAGTCTAAACGACTTTTATAATCTACATGGACTTCTAGAATTGAAGAGTAGTCATTGCCCTGTGTCATTAAGACAAAATGTCTGATCATTTGAACATCTCTCTGTGATTATTAAATCATCTGGGAGTGTGAAATGCAGAAACTGGGGCTTTATTTTAGGTGATCTGTGGAAATGTTTGATAGAAACTACCCAACCAAGCTCATGAACAATCTAAGCCATGTGTGGTTTCACCCACTAGAGGGCAGTGGGACATACATACCACCCAGTACTGCCTTCATTTCTAAAGTTGGGTTAAAAGTTCTTGTAAGATCACCTTTTGTTGCCAAAGGGGGTAAGCATAGTTCCTTGAAAAGAGAAACAACAAAGTCATAGTAGGTTAGCATGGGGAAACTCAACATGTGAGGTTAATGAAATAAGCAATACACGGCACTAGCGGATAAAATCAGATGCCAAATCCTAAATTGTAATGTTGGCTCTTGTTCCTAGATCACAGAGCTATAAAGCTGGGGAAAACTTTTGATACTCACCTCTAGGGCAACCATCTCAGCTTACAGATGAGAAAGCAGACCATGAGAAGTTAACCAGCTTTTCCAAAACCAGAGTTTTACAGTTTGCTAAGACAAGGCTGAAACAATTGTCAATTGGGTTCCAACCAAAAGAAAAAAGAAGGATTTAAAACTATGCTAAGCTTTTCTTTGTATTATCCCATTGGTAAAACGTGGTTTATGCCAACAATGGTCACATGCCATGGCATAATTCCAGTAGCTGTTTTTGAGCGGTGTAAAGCTACAAATGAATGTTTAGCGTTTCTTTCTTTTCTTTTCTTCTCTTTTGTTTCTTTCTTTCCTTCCTTTATTTCATTATTTATATTCATCTGCACCTACATTCAGAACACAGCTTGGATGTTTCCAGATCAAGCCCAAAAGTGTCCACTTGTAAACATTAACCAATGACTAAGTATTGGGTAACCATAACATGGCACTCATTTACATTCCTTTTAGCATGATGCTTGTGTGACTGTGACTCTTGGTGGTCCTTGGTTCTGTGTAGCTTGGCCAGTAACCACTTCTCCTGAGTTCCACATGGTTTTTGCAAGCAAGATGGGATCAATAACATTGTTTCAGACACACATATGTAAAAGGTGTTGAAAATTGGACTAGGAGATGTTCATTCATTTGAGAAAGTGACAAGATTCCACATCTAAAAGAGTCCTAACTGCTTATATAACAACCTCAGCACAAATGAAAAAAATAATTCTGTGTTGAAAGCACAGAGAGTCATATTTTAATGTCTTCTTCCTCTCTTTTGTTTTGTGTATTTGTTTTTTATTTTTGTTTTCTTACCAAGGCAATTTTTTTATGAATGTGTAAATTACATAAAATGTATGAGCATAGTCACTTGGGTGTTAGTAGATATTTTACAAACATTTTATAAGGATCTAGATTTTTTTTAGTAAGGCTCCAAAATGAAAACTGTAGTGGAGAAAAGTATTTCCAGAATGAATGATCCTAGCAGCAGATCAACTCTTCAAATATGTACCTAAAAACCTAAAGGTCTATCTGGTCTACCTGAGATCCTATCCTTACAAAGGATTATGTCTGACCAAGATGTAAATTCAGCTCCCAGAAACATCTTTAAGTTATTTTTTCAAGTTAAAAACAAACAACAAATACACTTACCTTGTCTACCATTCGAACATTTGACTGAAGTCACACAGCCGTAATCTGACCAAGAAGCAGTTATACAATGTGTTTTCCCTCAAGTTCACCTTTAATTATCAACAAGAGGAATGTAAAAATCTAATCACTATGCTTGATTGGAGAATAAAGAAAACAGCCAAATAAGGATTTAAACTAATGAAAACCTTTACAAAAAAACCTGATCAGTTGAGTTAATAATTTTTAATTTATAATTTTAACAGCTTATAAAATTTTAGCATTTAAAGTATAATTTAGATACTTTCTCAAGAGTAAGATTGTATACCATTATATAATGAGTATATGTTTCTCTTAGTAAAAGTACAATAACCTTGAGTCCAGACAGTATGATTCACTGTGTGTTGCTTTCCAAATTCACATACATATGCAGATATTTCAGGAAAGAAATTATTCAGGCTGATTCTACAAGTTTCATCTAAGAGTTTCTTTCCTCTGACCCTCTTATAATAAAGGAATGTGTCTTGCAATCACTACCAGCAATGTTAGTGGCACACTCGTGTTTATATTTCAAATATGCTTTTCATTTTCTGAAACAGAGGCAAATTCCTGGTGATATCTTAATGTTTAAAAGTAGTTAATGCCAAAAGGCTTGGACCTGTTCTAAAACTGAATATTTCCCAGATGTTCAGTAGGGTTAAAGGTAGAATAGCGAACAAAACCCAATTTCCTAACCATGTTAAACTTACTTAGATGAATTTTAAGTAAGGATTAATTAGACAGTAGGACCTATGAGTAGCTGAAGCCACAGAGATAAAAGGAAGAGTCTGTCTCAGTTGTAACACAAGACCGCTGCTGAGAATGACAAGCATCACCTGTCTCCTAATACCTTGTTTATGTCATTCCTCTAACTAGCTTGATTTTGAAAATGCAACCCTTTTAGAAATTTTGAAAGGTTATTTACTGACAAATTTAGAGATTGGGAACAACTACCAGATGAAGGGTGAAATAGTAAAACTACATTTAAAATAAGTAAGTCATAGATGAGTTCAGACATATAAAAGGCCAGCTTAGGAAACACAAGAGGAAACCACTATCAATGTGGCTTATTATAGACAAGCACTGAGAACCCTATGTCTCAGTGGGAAGCCAAGCTGGCTACTGTCGGAAAAGAAACTGTGCCAACTCATAGATTTAGAAGCTCTGAAGATGAATTAGAGCTAGACTCTTCTTAAGGCTTGGGAACTTTCACCTGGCATGCCACTAAAACCAGGTGTTTTGTATTGGTGACTGGTAAATTTTACTGAACCATTTAAGTCTAATTCATAAATTTTAAATAAAATGTTTCTGGCATTAGAAGAATATTCATTTGGTGATATTTTTATTTAGATTATAATGTGACTATGGGTTCTGGTTGAGGTTAAAAAAAAAGAATAGTGCAAACTTAAAAGGCTAGCATCAAACATATCAACCAAATTTGAAATAAATCTACTTTGACAGATATAATAAAAAATAGACTGTACAAAGCTAAGAGGAGTCAATAACTTGCATCATTTCGCTAATAGAAGACCAAAGTCTACATCCATAAATCTTCAAATATGTCAACCAGTTATTTTAGATAGGAATCTATTTGAATAATTTTCCTTATGGGCACCCTATTCTTCGATTTAAAAACATTTTATGTCTACAGATAAGGTTGTCACTAAGGGTTATGTTTTCACATATAGGAGTATGGTAAGGTCTAAGGAAAATATATAAAAATCTTTCTGGGAAAGTTATCTTGTTAGAAAATGACTGATTTTATATTTTCTCCTATGCCAACAGATTTTGCTAACGTGAATTTTGATATATTTTCCAGTGTGGGTGGCTTATGTAGTAGTCAGCTAGCAGAGAGAAATGGAAAGGAAAAACTATCAGACTCCACAAGCAGGACACTTTCCATTCTCTATGGAGGTCACACCTTTTCAGGATAGTTGAAGATGAAAGCAAATCAATTATTATCGCATACTCAATCCTTGAAGTCTGCATTAGACAACGTCTAAGGAGATGTCTCTCAAGCTCTCTTTCTGCAAATCAAGTTTGTGTAGCTGGACAAGACAGGTGGCAGAAGCCTGGGCAATTAGATCACAAAAATTAGGACCACAAATGTAAGCATTAGTGGCCATCTCTGTGGACTGGCAAGTTGGAGAAACAACCAAGACAGGAGACAGAGATAATGAAGAAGAGGGGTGTTAAAAGGCTGTGTTCTTCCTGGAGCCTTTTAAGTCTACCTAAAGGAAAGATGTTGACATCCACTTCAGAGTTAATAGTGTTGAATGACTGTGAAGGCAAAGAAGGAGGAGGAGGCTGTTTATTCACTGGAGGAAGAAAGATAGGATCCGCCACTATGTCAGAGAGCTGTTAGGCACTCAAGAAGAAAACACTCATCGGGGTTTTAGGGTCAACAAACAACTGTTTATATTGGGATATTTGCAGCAGACTTCCTTACCTTCACATCCCTGGCCAAGCTTCTCAGACGAAGAACATCCAGCGCTAGGGTTGGGACACTGGTCTTTTGTGCTTAGGTGACCTCTTTTAGAATTCTCTTTTTATAAAGGTTCCCAAGACTCTGCACTAGAAACGGGGAGGGAGGGAAGGAGGGAGGGAGAGAGAAAGAGAGAGAGAGAGAGAGAGAGAGAGAGAGAGAGAGAGAGAGTCAGTCCTTCGTGCTTATGAGTGAAACAAGTGAATTTAGTAAGAAAACCCGGAGTACATTCTCATTTAGATTCGCAGTTCTTTTCTATCTTTTATTTTCCTGGAGTATGAAGTGGACAGTGGCTCTTTTGTTTCCCACAAGGGTCTTAAGCACTAAACATCAAAGAATGCCAATGAGGTTTTCTTAGGGTTACACTGTGCCAAGTGTCTTTCAGGGTACTAGTGTGTAAAATACACATATATAAAATCAGGTGAGGATTTCTTCCGTAGACTCGACGTTGCTGAGCATAGAAGACAATCGTAGCTCTCCCGGCTTTAGCCTCGTTGAGCACCATGCCGGTTGAGTACCATGCTTAGGGTTGCAGAGTGGCAGGCAATTAGAGAAGGAAACGCTGGCTTCCGTGTTTTCACATAGTGTCACCTCGGAACTTCAGAGGTGAACTCTGGAGGACGGAAACCAGGGGTTTGTACTTCTTCCTTCTATCTAAAGGAAAATGAGTTTGATAAACATATATTTCCCGTGAGCACTTTTCAGATTAATGAAGTTCTCCCAAGGCCGTGTTTGGACATCTTCCATGACCCTGCACTGCTAGGACAGCATGAAGTAAGGGTGACAGATGAGGCCAATATGAAGACGTAAGTGTGCTGTTCTTTCAGCAAACCACGAGCAGGTTGCCTCTCTTCTACCTCCATGCTATCCTCTTTCTTCTTCATGGCTCTCTCCTTGACTGTGTGGCCACAGGTCAGAGATGTGAAACAGCTTGAAACCGACATACTACAAATTTCCCACAATGCCATATGGCCTAGCTTATGCCTAACAGAAAGACATTTAGCTGCCATTAGTTGTATTCTAATCATAGCAAAAATTGTTCAATTGATCGTTCTTTCTGTTTCTATTATCTGCCATGGTTTTTTCCCTTTTGTTTGTTTTTTTTCGTTTTTCTTCTTTTCTTTTCTTTTTTTTCTTTCTTTTTTTTCCCCCCTTAACTTTTAGAGGGAAGCTCTATTTTTAATTGATTGTTTTGGTTAGTTTTTTTTTTTTTAACATTTGAATTTAAAGTTGTTTCCTGGTTGTTCTTTTGTGTAGGACAGATGTGCATGTATCTACCTGTCTATCCATCCATTGAATAACAGCAATATGTGAAAATCATGCCATGCCTTTGTGCTAAGTTTAAGTTTATTTTCATAAAATTTGAAAACTACACACATATCTCCTTCTAACAATTAGATAAGGACCCTAACTTTTCATCTGTCAAAATATCATTTGTAAGCTCCTTATGTGAAAATAAAATTACTTTGATTCTTATCCCAGAACAACCCTTACTGGGATACTTCAGTGTTTGTATTAAAATAAGTAGGTTCCAATCAGTTCCTATTCTCATCTAGAATTATCAAGAGAAGTGGAAACAACTGAAAAAAGAAACTGAGCATTTATCAGGCTGTTGGTGCCTGCTAGTTCTTATTTCATTATTATTATTTTCAAGATTATAATACAATTACAACTTTCTCCCTTCCCTTTCCTTCTTCCAAACCCTCCTACTTACCTCTCCTCACTCTTCTCCAAATTCACGACCTCTAAAACCACTGTTATTGTGTGTGTGTGTATTTGTAAGCACACACACACACACACACACACACACATATACATATATATATATATGTACATATATATATATATTCCTAAATATAATCTGTCCAGTCTGTGTAATATTAACTTACCTGTATATATATTTTCAGGGGTATTCGTTTGCCACTGGGCAACCAATTATTCTTGTAGATATTTCCAAAATCCTATAACCTAACATAAATAGCCAGAACTGGAAATTTCACAAGATTTTTCAAACATCTTTTTCTTCCTAGCTAGTGATGGAACTACTAATTATAACTAATTATTGATAATACTTATCATAAGAGGTCGATGCCTCTCACCAAATGTGTAATTGCCCAACAGTACTTCAACCAGTCAAGATTGATCAAATCGACCCATATTCTTCACTGTAATGTGCTACATACATTATGTAATAAAGAGTGTTACTGAAGAGTTTTTTCAAGATATAATATTATAGTTATTTAGTGTATGCTTGTGTGCACATATATGCTTATTGAGCCCAGGACCTTGCACATGATAAGTGAGTACTCGACAGTGGAGCTAGAGCCCAAGCCTGTGCTGGGGGTTATTAAACACACAGCTGAGTTAGATATACCCAAATGAAATTTAAGACAATTTTAGCTTGTATATTTTTCTAACTCTTTTTAAGTTTTAACATTCTTGAATAAAATACAAATGAAGCAAAATCAAGTGTGTGTGTGTATATATATATATATATATATATATATATATATATATATATATATGTGATGAACAAACAATTGGAGTAAGTCCAATGATTTGATTATTTTGTTCAGGGTTTCTTTTGTTCTGATTACTTTTAGGATTTGATTTCTTGTTAATCTCTTTCGTCCTATGGTTCCTTATCATAGTGATACTTTATATGTATGGGTACTGGAACTGAAATATAATTATAAGCTAGATGTTCTAAATATTCAATGTTGCTTTCAAGTCATTTCACTTATAATGTTGCTCAAACATCCTCCAACTAACTCTCCCCCCCCCTCTCTTGTGTGTATGTTGTGTATGTATATAATATTTCTTTAAACTATAGTGCTGTGGATCATAGTATTGTAAGCACAGCTTTGGTACAAATACGTTCATTCTCTTTATTAACTTCTTTGCATATTGAATTCCTTCCTAAACACTCCTGCTGATTATTTGTACCCAATGTACCATAAACCTGCCCCCCTTATCCATTAGTTTTCATTTGAAATCTTGCATTTTTCTCAAAGGGCAGCTTTGTTTCTCAAGAACATACGGCTTTAAACCTATGTCAGCATTGGTTAGTATAGCATTGGTTTTCTGATAAAATACTATACTAAGACAATTTACTCTCTTGTCCAGGAGCTCATAATGTGTCAGGAAGAATTCACTCTTTCTAAGAATGTCTTTACAGATTGTTAACCCAAGACTTAATGGCAACAACAAAAGTGTGTTCAGTTGGGACTTTTAACACTTTTACCTAACACCCTAACACTCTATATCCCATATACAATTACTGAACTGAGCCATAAATTTGTATTGTGGTACCTAGTCTTCTTGAGGAAGGAGCAGTCCTCCTTCATCCTGTGGGGGTAAAGAAACAAGGTTTATTCCTAGAACTTTTCCCAGCCCAGAGCTACTCTCTTGCTGTCTAGACTAGAATGTCTGACTCATTCTACTTTACCTTTTGTCTTTATGTGATTTCAAACTATTGCACCAAGCAAGCACTTTACATTAACTTATGAAAGTACCCACTCCAGCCTACAATGCAAAGTAATGCCTGTACTTTAGTAGTGATAAGAAATGAGTGCATGGTTTGTCCACAGCCTTGTTTTCTTTGTCATGTGGGTTGTACAAATACAAAGCGTTTCCATGGACTTTGGGAATATCACTTCTATACTTGGCTTAACTCACTCCTGCTAGTTAACTCTAGAGAGATGTGAACTTCCTAAGTATGGAGACATAATGTCTCATGGCCAACACCATGAATTACCAAACTGAGTAGTTAATTATAAATGACAAGAGAATATAGTTTGTCAAGTTACAGTTATAACTGAAAACTCTGTAAATACATTACACAGTCAAATCAAAATTCACATTTCTAAGTAGCCATAGAAAGAATTTAGGGCTAATTTATATTGTTGTGAGAATTTGTCAAACTCATAACACATGTAAGTGTTTGAGCCATGAGTTTGAACCCCTAAAACTTGTTCCATGTTAAGTATTTTACTACTTAGACCCATCCGTGTTTATCTAACATATGAACTCTTCAACACAACAAATAAGACTTTCTCGTGGGGAAAAAAAAATCAGTATGTGCTCCAATGACTCATTTTTCTTCTAATTAAGGCAAGAAAAGAAAAAAAATACTACATTGTAATTAGGTACATTAGAAAATTTTACTTTAAAAGTAATAAAATGGTAGACATTTTACTAGGCTATCTTAAAGATAAATATCTGCATTAACATAATGATAATTTATTGGACTATTCCATGTAGTAATTCATCTAACCCTCTGTGTTAACTTTAAATTTTTTTCTCCATTTATAAATAAAAAGCAATGGTCAGAGTCAAATAGACTGAACTGTTTCTGTGTAATGAACAAGATGAATTAGTCTATAAAACATAAAGCTGATATAAAGTCTTTTCCTGGCTGCCAACAGTTTATAAATGTTTACAGGAGCCTCAGGAAGAATATAGACTCAGGATTTACTTCTGGTCCTAAGTGACCTTACTACAGGTGCTTGGATAAGCTCTTCAATCTCTCTGGATCCCCGGGTGTCATCTCTAGTACAAGAGAAGGGATATGAAGCAGACATTCTCTACATTTCTTTAAGCTCTTCTCTGATTTTACAATGGGCTAAAACATAGCCTTCCTTGAGAGTGAAATACCTTCAGTTCTTCCCACTTAAAAAACAAAACAAAACAAAATAAAAATAGTGTTTTTATTTTGTGATATTTTATTCATTCTGAGGCCGTTATGGTCATGCCTTAAATTAGAGTTATCACAGGCTTTGGTTCCATACAGATTTCTGAAAAATGATTTATAGCTTAGTTTTATGACATAAAAAATGCATAAGAATTAATGATTGCCAAAGCCCCTTTACCCCAGTAGATCTAACTTAAGCAGCTTTTTGGCTTCTACTAATGCAAAACACAGCTATAATATCATGAATTACTTACTGATTTCTCTGGAAGAAATAATGCTACGATGGTTGTGCTTAGGGAAACACTTCCTGCACAAAATCGCAGACTTTTTCTTCCTTCCATGTTTGACAAAGACCTGAGTTATATATGAATTCACTCAGGGTTTTCTCCACAATGTGAAGTAAGTGGGCAATGTTTTCCCTAGAAAAGATTTATTTCAATATCAGAAAAAATTTTTATACAATGTGAAATACAACTCTGTTCATGGCTTTGATTGCCAACACTTGGATGGGTCCTTCTGGAAGTATCTGCAGCTCTAAACACCTGTGCTTTGTACTGTCCCTACCACAGCACACCCCATGTGATCTCATTTCAAACTGGGACAGCTGTTAATCATACACAAGCACTTGCTTTACCCTAGTTTGTCATTAAATCCTTTCCTGGTTTGTGAGATAAGTTTATATTAGAATTTACTTGGATGGTTTTAAAGAGCTCACTGTGAATCCTGGACCTGGAAACACACCATATCTGTCTTTCTAGGAATATATGCTAATGGAAGGTAATGTTTCAAAATATAACACTTGTGAAATTCATAAGTCATGACTCCTGACATGTTCAAATAAGAATAGGTTTAGTCAAAGAATACACATGGAGGGACCCATGGCTCCAGCCGCATATGTAGCAGAGGATAGCCTTGTCAAGCATCAATGGGAGTAGAGGCCCTTGGTCCTGTGAAGGCTCAATGCCCCAGTGTAGGGGCATACCAGGGCAGGGAGGTGGGAGTAGGTAGGTGGGTGGAGGAACACCTTCATAGATGCAGGGGTAGGAGGGATGGGATAAGGGTTTGGGGGGGCAAACCAGGAAAGGGGATAACATTTGAGATGCAAATAAAGAAAATATCCAATAAAAAAAAAGAATAGGTTAGGGCTGTTTGTTTTTGTTGTTTTTAATCTTCACTGGGAAGAGACTTAATAAAGCATTACCTAGATCATGCTCTCTTATAGACAACTCTATAGAAGATTGTCTTAATTGCTAATTAATGTAGAAAGAGCCACTCTATTGTGCTACCAGTCCTGGAACAGGAGGTTCCTGAATAGTAGAAGAGATAAGAGAGCAAGAAGAGAGAAAGAAAGGATACAACTATGCAATTTATTTGCTCTTGACTGTGGGTGTGATGTGACTAATTGAATTCTTGCCCTGACCTCCCTGAAACCACAGCCTATGACCTGGAATGATAAGCCAAATAAAACCTTTTCCCCAAAGTTGCTTTCTATCAGAGAATCTGTCATGGCAACAGAAAGGAAAGTAGGATAACCGATGAGACAAAACAGCTAGAAAAATGTCTAGCTGAGACTGTGGAAAGACACATTAGATCACTAACTCCAAGTATTTGTTGACTACCCTGGGGCATAGGGCCACAACACAATCAGGGGCCTTCTCTTCCATTGATGAGAGATAAGGCCATCCTCTGCTACATTTGCAGCTAGAGCCATGGGTCCCTCCATGTGTATGCTTTAGTGTCTGTGTTTGGTGACTGTATATGGAATGGAGTCAAGTTTGATTTGTAAGAAATATCTTAAACAGAATTCAGCAAGTCAGCAAAATTTTAAAGAATTATATTTGGATTTCGTGGTAATATTTCTGACATTATTAAATACTAGATCAGTGCCAGTGGGTTGACTATTTAAAGTTATACTTGTATGTGTGTGTGTGTGTGTATGTGTGTGTGTATGTGTGTGCGTGTATGTGTGTTTGATGCTGTGTATGAAACACAAGACTTTGAACATGCTAGATAAATTCTCTGTCACTGAGCTGTATCCACCAGACCAAATGCTCAAACTTTTTCATTAAATTACCAGTTAATTAAATACAGTCTTAAATGTGTAATTCTTAGGATTGGCCTCCGTTCTGATCCATAAGATCAAACTGATGTCTCAGTTCTTTTCTATGTCTTGGGTTACTAAGTGAGAATGTAAAAGACCATTTGGTCTTTAAGAAGATAGGAAATATACATCTCCTCATGGAACATTGGTAATGACTTTTCTCATTGGACCTCATTTCTTTTTGTAATTCTCAATGTCAAGTGTCTTGGAAGACACTGCAGCTTATAAAAAAAAAATAGCTGGCCTGCATTATGCAGAACAGGAATCCCATGTCTATAACTATACCAGATACCTCAGACTTAGACTATTCATTGGCTCACTATGCTGTCCTTCTTTGAAAAAAAAAATCATTTTAGAAAAAGCATATTCTTTCAACCCTGGGTTGAAAGGCTGGGGATAAAATGAATCCCAATTGTACTGAACCAGTGTCACAACCATGAGCATAACATTAAGGGCAACATACAGATCTTTACTCCTTAGATTATCAATACAAATCATTTGAAGATGTCCATAAAAGTTGTTGAAGTCTCCTAAATTTCCTTTAACATTTCTACAGTCATATTTGTAAGAAAGCAAATCTGATAATAAAATCTTTAATAAAATATTTATATTTTTATGTTATATGTATGCACATTTCGTCTGCATGTATGTTATGTGCATCATGTACATGCCTGGAGCCAATGAAGGGCAGAAGAAGGAATTTGGTTCCCGCAGTCCTCTGCAAGAGCAGGGCATGCTCTTTACCGCTGAACCATTCTCTAAACCCTCTGATGATATTACTCCAAGTCTTTAACGACACGGCCAATGAAACAATACATGTATAGTGCTTAGGTCCCAAATTCATATTTTGTCAGTTCTGTAGCTATCAAGAACCCCACTCCTGTCATTCAGAAGAAAACCCTCTTCTAGTCACAACTCTCAAAAGCTTTTTCCAGGGAAATTAAAGGCTGCCATTATTTGTATCTCTTCCTGGGTTGGTTCTACCCCTCTCCACATGGTTTTGCCTCTGTTTTTGTGCCATCAAAGCTGTCCCTGCCTCTGAGCTGTAATGTACAGAGCAGTGGGTGGTCCTTGCACTGGCGGAAAATTCACATGCTGGAAAATCTTATGCCAGGGTCCCAGCCTAGATCTATGGAGTAGAAGAACCTACCAATCTGTGTTTAAACATGCTGTCCAGGTTGCTAAGGCGGTTTGAGTTTGGAGACCACAATGGTAAATTAGTTAACCTGCCACCATAGTGATCCAGCTGACAGGACACAGATTTACTAGCCTTTCCCTAAAATGCCAACACCCTGTGAGCACTAAAGCAGTTTGTCCCAATAAACAAATAAAAATCTAAGAGTCCGGAGTGCAACTGACTTTCCTGTATTGTTTAGTTATCCAGCATCAGGGGTGCAAACCCTGGTTCTTCTGCTTTTGCATAGCTATTGCTTAATTCACTTCCAAATTTCATGACCTCAAGTGTGACCTTGCAGTTCCTTTGAAAAACATGTGGTAAGTAGAAACAGGAATTAAGGGAAGGAGAAGCTAACTAAAAAAAACAAAAAACAAAAAAACAACAAAAAAAACCAACTCCCCAAAATTTAATATCACATATATTATTTTGAGCTACACTCAACATAGTGATTACTTACACATTATTTCAAAAGAAATTAATTGTTGAATTAGCCTAATACACTATCTCAGACAGGTCAAAAACATGTTCTCATTGCTACTGTATGCAAAATAAATTTTAGAGTGCTTGTAATCCAATATGACAGATGTGACTCCAAAATAAATGATATTTTATTTTGATTAAAACCCAGACAGGTTCAAACTGGTAGTAAACTAACAGACAGTAACATGCCCAGCTCCCTTTCATAGGGCAATAATCTTTTTGATCTTTTTTTTATATCAAATATTTATGGAATATTTTGGTGACACAGAACATCCAAGATTTTGGTGAGAGTTTTTAACTCTACAGGCTCTGAATGATGTTTTTTTTTTAATTATTATCATATAATCATCAAAGGGAAAATAACAGCACTAGAGACTGCTCCAGACAATAGGCCAGCTGTTCAGACAGTCATGGTAATGGAGAGAAGGATTATGGGAACTGGGGTCAACTCTGTGACAAAGGTAACTGAGGTTTTTTTTAAAGGAAGACAGATAGGGTCTGTATTAGTACCTTTTCTGTTGCTATGACAAAATACCTAAAACTGTGTACCATGTAAGGAATAAAGGTTTATTTGACTCATCATTCCAGGGGGCAGAGAGTTCAATATCAAGGTACAGACATCTGTCAAAGCCTCCTTGAGGCATCATTGGTGAAGAAGAACAGATTAGCTCAGGTCTCTCTGTGTATGTAGCCATGAATGCCACCACAGAAACCTACCTTAATCGTGGGTCTCTATTTAGCCATAAATGTCATCATATAAATCTACCTCACTTTCATGACTCTATCGAAACCTTTGGTATATTACTAATAGCAGTTTTATTTAATAAAGCTTAACACTGTAGAAAGAGTAAAGGCTTTGTATCCAAATATCAAATCAACTATATTCAAGACAGTATATGCCCACTAATTTATATAATTTTGCCAAAGCTTTCTCCAGCTTGCAAATAACACAAAGCTTAACTCTGATATATTTTGTTAAATTAATTGGGAATTTGAGTCATATATAAGAGTACAAAGCCCACGAGGGGCCTTTATAACAGCTTTATTTGTGTTACCTATTATTTTCAAATAAATTTAAGGGAGTTGGAGATACAGCTTAATGGCAACATACAAATATTTTGTTGTCTTCCACTGATCAAAAATGAACATTGCTTAAATTAAAGATCCTACATGAAAAATAACCGTTTAACACCATGTTCAAAATTCCTCTACTTATAATTATATTAACTAATAGTTGAGCATATATTCAAAATTTATTAAAAAGACCCTCTAGATTTACAATAACTTACTTATAACTGATATCAAATATACCTTAAAATTCATTTTTTCTTTGAATTCATTTTGAAGTTATTTTTAATTTCATGTTTCTTTTAGTGAGATATGAACTTATTTATTCATAATTTCACAAATAGGACTCCTAGCAAAAACAAAAATTGTAGATTTTAGAAATGCCCCCATTTTGCCATGCACAGTCAATTGATTCTCTTGGCATTCTTGACTATCTACCAAGTGTATATTATGAACAACATGTATCTATTACGGTTCTTTAATGAATATGAATTATACAGGAGATAAATCCCAGTGTGATTCTTAGGGGACCAAATGCATAGCCATGACCTGCTGCATACTTCTCTGTGTGCCTACTTAAGCTCTGATGTACACAACTGAAAAGTGAGGGTGACCAAGGTGTTCTTCCATGTTAGCATAGAGTAGATCAGTTTGAGGCTCTACAATTACAATTACAATGGGAAAGAGGGAGAGATTTAACTTTAAAAGATTTAAATTGTAATGCCATTAAACTAAACATGACATATTTCAAAATATTGATTAAAACTAGCAAAGTATCTAAGTATTTTAAATGTCCTTGGGCTTGGTAATAGATATCTTTACCACTGAGCCATTTGTCCGAGTCTCCAAAGCTTTTACTAGAAATAATTGTAGCATCATATAGGTTGCAAAAATGGAGAGAGGTCCCATATACCCTTCACTCACTCTTAAGCAGGAGACTCTTTCAAATGGCATTGCATTTTATGTAGACACATACAAATATAATAGCAGCTGATCTAACAAACCTCAAAAAATTCTGGAGTTCCTTTCCAAGAATGATCCATATATATCTATATCTATCTATATCTACATCTACATCTATCAATCAATCAATCTATCTATCTATCTATCTATCTATCTATCTATCTATCTATCTATCTATCTATCTATCTATCTATCTATCTATCCATCCATCCATCCATCCATCCATCCATCCATCCATCCATCCATCCATCCATCCATCCATCCATCCATCCATCTATCTATCTATCTATCTATCTATCTATCTATCTATCTATCTATCTATCTATCTATCTATCTATCTGAGACACCTGCAGACTTGGTTCCTCCCAAAGAGGTGTCCACATACACAGGTGCTTGCAATAAATGCAGCCACTGTCTGGGTCCTATGAAGCTTTGAAATTATGAATTGGTGACCTGTGGTACAACCCAGACTTACTTTCAGAATTCAAAAGGGCATTAAATCACCTAAGTCTTTCCTTTTGTTCTATTTTGAAAGAATAGCAAACTTCCTTTGAAGGCAAAGGTAAACTTATTCTGATATAATCATTAAGCAATACACATACATTCTTGAGCATCATATGATGGCCCTTAAATATGTACATTTTAATGTCTCAATTTTAAAATGCTTTAAAGTAAATATTTATATGCTTGCCCAAACTAGATATAAAGTTAAAAGGGGGGGGGTGTCAGTCCTTTAAACACTGAGTTCCCATTTGAGGTAAAACACAGAGTTCCAAGTGTATTTTAGCAGATTCTCTGACACGTTGTGTGCCAGAGTCTCCAAAGAGCCAGCCATGGATTTGGTGATATTCATACCATGTTGTTTCCTTTATTCAGCTTGGTCTCATTTTTTTTGTTTTTTGTTTTGTTTTGTTTTTTGAGACAGGGTTTCTCTGTGTAGCCCTGGCTGTCCTGGAATTCACTCTGTAGACCAGGCTGGCCTCGAACTCAGAAATTCACCTGCCTCTGCCTCCCAAGTGCTAGAATTAAAGGCATGCGCCACCATGCCCGGCTTTGCACTCCCTTCTTTAGAGGCACAGAGGCTTAAATTTTTTTTTTTTTTTTTGTTTTTTTTTTTTGTTTTTTTTTTTTTTGAGGCTTAAATTTTTTACATCACATCGGAATGCCACGTGCTGTCTAGTTAGTATCTTCTCCTTGTCATAAGTTTATTAAAGTTTACCCCCCCTCTGAAACTCTGAAATTTTCCCAAGTGGCACCCCAATATCATTGGGAGAATAGCATGTTGTCATTTAATAATGAGTTATATTGCTAAATGGTTTCTTTAGAAACCAATTGTAGGAAGGAGAAAGAGAAGGAAAATGAAAATAACCAGATGTGAAGAGAGAAGCCACAGGACTGAACTTGTCTTGACCTTGTATGTGAGCTATATAAATTATCTTTATCATTTATTTTCTAATCTATAACTGATGACAAGAATGGCAATACCTCCTTGATGAACAGTTATAGATATTACAGTCATTCACCACAAGAGAGCACTTTTTAAATTATTCAAATGAATATGTGTATGAGTACCCTGAGGGCAACAACCAGCATAGGGTAATGTAAAAGTAAATTTTATTCACCTGATGTAATTGTTGTCTGGGAGGCTTATTGCCTTCATCTGCTAGGCCTAGAATGTTTGCAGCCTCTGAGATTTGTTGCTGAATAAGCTCACCCTTCCTTGTTCTTTCTAAGCTCTACTTGGCTGGTTCAACTCAGATGTTCCGGATCAAAGTCCTCTCTCCCAGATGACTTATTCAATTTGGCTTTTTTGCGTTGCTCTGCTTGGCATCAAACTAACTCTAGCAATCTTTTATAATATTCTAGCTCCTTCTCATTCTCTTGCTCATTCTGTCTTTCCCTGTGTCTAGCTTGTTCTCTCTTCAATCAGTCTCTATAAAACTCTCCCAGTAAAACTGCCTCCTCTCTCTCTGAGCTGCTCTAACTCCCACTCTACTGCACTGGTCTCCACGAGCTCTACTGTATCCTATACTGCACTCTCTTCCTCCTGTACTGCCTGCTCTACCTTAAGTCACTTCCCTTTGCTCTCTCTTCTCTTGAGAGTTGAGCATATTCTGTCCCATCAAACTGTTCTTTGATCCATCACTTGTTCATCCACTCAATTTGACATCACTTTCAAACATGGGTGGTTCCTTCTACAAACTCTCTTTACCTTCATCGTTTGGGATTAAAGGTAAATACTAAGGGCTTGTCTGTATTCCAGTATTCCAGGCAGAGGGATTAAAGGTGTGTGCTAAGGGCTGAGCCACACTCTAACTAGAAATAGGTTCAAATATCCTGTAACAGGTAATAAATATTAATGATGTAAACATTGTCCCAAAGTGCACCTTAGAATCTGGCCTTGCAAATGCAGTGGGATGTCACATTAATGAAGATTGTGTTGTATGAGGCTAGACATTTCCTCTACACATGGATAGAGGTTTTCCTGCACAAGTCTCCTTTAATGTCAACTTACTTGTTCTCTCATTTCTTCTAGCTTTTAGTAGTCTAACCTGGAAAAGAAAAGGAGAGAAAACATTCAAGTTCTGAGTATAAGCCATTTGTTCCGTTGTGGGGAAAAAAATCTGAGGATACATTTTATATGCTACATTTAAGATGGTGTGTGTTATGTTAGGTGATACACATTATGTGGGAACTTACGATTTCCTTCCACCACATTATCTGGCTAAGCCAATGAAAGTTTTATCTGATGTATGGAGAAGTTTCATAACTTTGGGAAGAAGTTCCAAGTTTCAGAACTATTAGGAGAAAACTTGCCTCTAATAATAACAGAAGCTCTGAGATCTAGGCAAATTATAATCATTGTTTTATGGACCATCTTCACTGCAAGATTCTGTGAGGAAATATTATGTTGGCCACTTTTCAAATGATGCTGAGATGTGGGGCAGTCTCTTGACTTCTGTGGGCACTTCCCAATAGATGCAGAGCCATGAGTCAAATGCATATACCCCATTTCCAATGTTACACTCTCTTCACTGTCCTGCTCATCCAGCCTGAGCAAGCTCTCTTGCAAGTAATGAAGTCAGTTTTATTCTGAGATCTTCTTAGGCAAAACAGGTGGGCTTTTGCATTCTGGATCAAATGACTTTTCCCACATATGCCTATAAACTTTTCAAAGAATATCATCGTTGCATACACCAAACTCTGCCTTTTACTGGAGGAAGTGGTCTTCTTTGCTAATTACTACTTCTGTCCATTTTCCCTTCCTTCTAGAAAAAGCGATAATCCCTTAACCTGGAGTATTGTATCTGCTTTTGTAAGATGGTGTGGATGCTAAGACAAGTCTCTCTGTACCTCAGAATGTCAACACGTTGGCCAAAGAAATGAATTTATCAGTTAAAATGCAGCCAAGGGATTTAGTTTATCTAGATGTGCTCCAAAGGAAAAATAGTTTACCATTGTTTTTACAGATTGAGGTAAATCTGACAGATCTTTGACATATGCTACGGATTTAATTTAATACCACAGTACAGATGTAGGCTCTGATAAGTTTTTTTTTTTTTTTAAATCTAGGCTAAGATGAGTAGAGTAGTTTCAATATTTATGGGGTTGAAATTGCAGAGATTGCAAAGGAAGCATTTTAATTAAAACAGCATTCTCCTGTATATGCTCAGATTCTGTACAAATGGAGGGACAACCTCTCAAAGCCTCACTCCTGGTTTGCTATACTCCCTGGGGTTTTCAACACGTTCAACAGTTTTGGCTCAGTTTGGCTATCCCATTGTTTGTCTTTTGCCTTGAGGATAATAGAAAATGAACTTTATCATTTGTTTTGATTTTTACCTTCTCCCAGCTAAACATGATGACCCTTTACAGCTCATCTTTGTGATTGTGTGTTTTAGGTGTCCTGGAGATAACATCAGTGGAAATCGGAGTTGTTGCCGTCAAAGCCATCAACAGCAACTATTACTTAGCCATGAACAAGAAGGGGAAACTCTATGGCTCAGTAAGTAGCCTGATTTTGTTTTCAAAGCACATTGTATTGTTAGTACCAAAGATTTGGATGGTTTCCTAGAGAAGACACTGAATGGCTTTGCTGTCATTTGATCGCTACTAATAGGATTCGCAGCATCTCAAGGGCTGGCAAACAGCTTGTTCAACTCTATAATCTCCCGAACTGTTTGCCAATGAGTCTACTAAACAGGCCATTACTAACATTTGTGAATGTTCAGAACTGCAAGCCAATCAGGCTTTCACGGAAGCATCTGGATGAAATAGTGTAGAGACTAGAGATGACAACTTGGAGAAGAATCACTTAAAACAAAAACATTGGGTGGAATGGAAGATCATGCACTATGAGTATCTGCCATAGCTGAAAAGTAAAACCACAGCTCAGATGCTGTGTACTTTGTTAAAATCATAAATAATGAAACATACCTAGGAATTTCACATACCTAGGTAATAGTGTTAAATTTTAATTATGCATGAACATTATAGACATTATGTAAAAACAAAATACTGTCCTCACAATAGGGTCTACTTCTACCAAAAAAAAAAAACTACATGTAATAATAAAGGATACTCTTTTAGTAAGGTCCTCATGTGCCTTGGGTAGACTGATTAGTGTTAAGTACTTTGAATATGTTAATATTTGAATTTGAATATTAGTGTTAAGTACTCTTCAATTTCAAGTTCAGTTCATTTAGAAAAAGTCTTTTTGACTGAAACCTCACATAAAATAATAAGTATTTAGAATTAAAATCACAGTCATAATTAAAACAGTATCATTCATGGTATATGATTTAAACTTTTAGAAGAAATGTCTTAATTAAACATGTGGGTAGCTACTGTGTGCCAGATACTGGTTATCCTGCCTCCCAAGGATATATAAGGAAGAAGTTTAGAATAACACATGGTGATGTACAACTCTGGTCACAGCACTTGGAAGGCTGAGGCAGGAAGATCACATATTCTGTACTAGTGTAGATACATAGAAGAACTTATTTCCAGACAAAGCAAAACAACTCCTTCATTCATGTGAATGCACACATATACACACATACAGAGGGAGAGATTGAGAGAGAGGAGCAATCTTTGACTTCAAGCATTTTATACTATATAGGGGAAACTGTCAACAAATACAAAATAGTTATAGAACAACTAGCTTGTATTGTAAGAAAAGACTGTTAGTAGTACAGTAGCCTTGTGATGACGGCAGAACTCTGCTTCAATCTCTTAATTGCCATTTTAAGTATAATACAAGCAGGACAATTAATGACTATGGATATGTCTTGCAGTTTTGATCCCAGCACTATACTAAAAATCACTAAATGAATTTAAATTTTTCTAAATTCCACTATAGAGGAATATATGGAATATAGATACATAAACTTTTAATTATATTTTTGGAGAATATATAGTAACATTTGACACAGGTATTTAATAAGCACATCATTTTCTAGCGAGATATTTTATATTTTCACATTTTTCATAGATATCAAAAATTAACTTTCAATATGTAAATTTACTTTCTTAATTAGTATAAGGGTGGTCAGTAGTTCTTAAACGTGAGTAAGCTTCAAAATCAGTGCGAGGCTTTGTTAAACAGCATAATGATGGAACACAGTCCCACACTGTCTGATTCAAGTTTAAGGACTAAGGATTTATACATTCAATGAGGTGCCCACTGCTGTCTGTGTTATTGGTTTTGAGTTGAGAACCATACGTCTTGAAATGATCTAGCTTTGTTTTTTATTCATATCAGCTCTGCTGTTAAATGACAAGCCAGTCATACCAGGACAAATCCTGGTATGAGGGCCACAGGAATTTTAATTCAATTTCTTCATTGCATATTATTCCCCCAAGAAGCCTAAAAAGGCAGTAAAACATTTTTAAAAACAGCTCTATTTAGGGCTTTAAATTCTTACCACTTTTGAAAAAATAGTGTTTTTGCTTTTGTTTTTATTAAGCATGTTTAGGGCCTTGCCAGATGGCCCAGCCTGTAAATCTTCGTTCTCCCAAATCTAACAACCTGGGTTCAATCTCCAGAACTCATATGGTAGGACAATGATGACTCCCACAGTGGTCTTCCTGCTTACACACACTCATTTATTTGCCCCCACCATACACACTCATGCAGGCACGCACACACACAAACACACAGATGCATACATACTACCACCAGCACCACCACCACCACCACCAACAACAACAACAAAATAAACAAATCTGCTTATAATTTTTATTTCAAAGTGTCATAGGCATGGAGAGATGATGGCTCAGTGTTTAAAAACACTTGCTGCTCTTGCAGAGGACCCAAATTCAGTTATCAGTAACCACATGATGGCTCACACCATAGGTTATTCCTGTTCCAAGCCATAAAATACTCTATTAACATCCTTAGGTACCAGACATGCAGGTAGTAATCAGAAAAATACACAGGCTGAACATCCATACATGTAAAATAAATCACTTTTAAAGTAAACAAAACAAAACAAACAAAAACAAAATATGTCTGAATCCAGACAGTGGCCTGCACATTAATTTTCAGCGACCTAAGGCTAAGGTAAGAGGACAACTTTGAATCTACAAAGCAAGAGGTCTTGGTCTTTTAAAAATATCAACTAAACAAAAAGTCCCTTCTTGTTCCACTATATCAGAGTCAGGATGTAAGAGTGTATTCGTATACTCTTTGAAGAGGTACTTAAATGTACACATTAGCCAAAGCTAACATAATACAGAATCATCTAATATAAGTTAGCTTAAGAAAATAAAGTATACAATTTAAGTTGTGAGAAAAGATTAAGCCAATTTTAATCATAAAACATGCTTCTTTTACAATGTGGTATCAAGAGAGTAATAACCCACTCTCAAATGAACTATGACATTAAAAAATGACATTTTCTTATCAGTTACCCATTCCCTTCTATGCTGACATACCTCCTGTGCTTTGTGGTTGCCTCATGTTGAGCTATATTCTCTATAAGTCTCTTCATTCAACCTGTTCGTTTGAACTTGTTCCCCAGGTACTCTATCCTATTACCATATTACCTAGATATTACCTAGATAGGCTCACTGTCTGAAATGACTATTATCTGGTGTTTCTATCATCGGTGTGTTTGCTGCCAACCTCCTACTACCAGGTTGTAACCCTGAAGAAGGCTGAATTAGCCACCTCTCTCACTATGTACACAACATCTGCACACAACATCTAGATCCACTCGGTTTCCAGAGCACAACAATGCAAAAACTTATCTACCTCCCAGTAGCTCCATTAGAAAACATGTTCTCTGCTTCTAGCCCATATAAGAACTAAATATCTAAAGACTATACTGCTAAAAATCAATACTGCATACTAGTATGCATCTACACGCCAGGAGATAACACTGATTTTTGTATTATTATTTCCAAAATGATTTCTATTGATTACAGAAGCCTGCCTGGAAGAATCTCTGAGCAAACACACGAGTGATTGGTGAAACTTTCTCTGTATTATTCTCCTTGAATATTTTCTTCTGTTCATTTATGGGGAATGTCTATCTTTCTTTCATTTTCAGAGCAATACTATCCTATGTTCCAAGGTTTCTGTTGAATGATAGACCTGAGCAAGTCTTGAGGATGAATTAGTCTGGTCTTCAAGCATCATGATTGAAGAATCAAATCAATGCCTCAGATGAGCACAGAAAATCCAAAACCTTTCCTTAATCCACCCTAATTCAATTTGGGATCTTGTTTTACCTAATTCTTTGAAAGGATTTTTATTCTTTAAGAATTACTCACAATGCAGTGTGATCTTTTTCACCAACTCCTGGCCCTGTCGCCATCAAGATACACTTCCACCTCCTTACTATCTCAATTCAATTTGGTGCTACCTACTTTTTAAATAACTCATGGGTTCAATTTTATGCTGTTTAAACATTCCTAGGTGTAGACTCACCTACTAGTGTGGTAGACATACCAGCATCCACACCCTTAATAGTAAACTCGCTCCCCTCTCTGGAAGCCATCAGCTGTCCACAGTATCTTGGTTAGGGATGAAGCCCATTAATGACTTCCTAGTCCATGATACAGTTGACTGCCTTGATCTGATGTAGTTTTGTTATCACAGGTGTGGTGCATCCTTGATTGCAGTAGTCCTGCCATGTCCAGCAGTCAGTTTTCTCTTATTCCCTCTGACCTCTGACCTTTACAGTCTTTCTCCCAACTCTTACATGATACTATGATACTCCCAGATCCTTATGAAGGTGGGAGTAAGATACAGCAGACTAATGAGTCCATGACATTTACTCTCCACTGACATGTTGTCAACTACCATCCAATACAATACACAATGAAACGTCTCTGGTGAGATCTAAATGGTGTGCTAATCCACCAGCAGAGAGACAGAGATTTACAGGAAAGTTTGATGTTTTGTTCATTTCACAAATTAATAGCAATAGGTACAGTCTTGGGTCCCATGCGCTCCCCAATTATGAATCCTTAACCAGATTTATAGTATCAAGTATATGTTTCCTCCTGCGAAATAGGCCTTAAGTTTAATCAGAAAGTGGTGGTTATCCTCATAATATTTGTACCACTATTGAATTTGTGGGCAACTCTTGACACATCAGTCATTATGGTAATTTACAGAGTTCACAGACAGGTAAGACCTTCCCTCAGTATCCTGTATAGCACCTTCCAATATTATGAAAGCAAGCAGTAGAGAGAAATGTCCTTCATTAGTACAACCTAGATTTCCTAATCATTAGGACTTAGGCTTATGCTTATCTCATGAACATCTAGGCCTTCCTCCAGAAATTATAGCTATGGCACATTTCAGTTACATCCCAAGTGTCAAGACACCTGAGGTGAGAAAGCTGAATCAGGCACACTTCATTTTTTAAAATATTACTCTTTAAATTCATTTTAGAGAGGGGAAAAGCATCAATTATGGAATCTCCAATATGAAATTATTTGAAATAATCCAAATCTTTATTTTAAAAAGTTTATACACTTGTTTGGTCTCTGTCTCTGTCTCTGTCTCTGTCTCTCTCTGTCGGTGTGTCTGTGTGTGTGTGTGTGTGAACATGAGAAGGCAGGTACATACTGCAATATGCACATGTAGAGGCCAGAAGACAACCTGAAAGAGTTGTTTCTCTTTATCCATCTTGTATTTCTTCGAAATGGAAATTAAACCATTAGTCTTTGAAGCAAGTGTCTTAACTAATTAACTGTCTTACTGGCCTCTTCTTTTACTCTTTAAGCTATATAGCACTTTAGTAAGTGTAAAACACAACTCTATTGCTTGAAAGCCATATATTTCAGACAAATGAATAAGAAGTAAAATTAAATATGTTCATAAAAAGATTTAATATTTTCAATACAGATTTTTTTATTTTATTAAAAGACTTATCGTAGATAATTTATTTTTCTTCTTTATATCAGTCTTATCATTGAATGGATTTTGTATTTAATAGTACTTTATAGATGAGAAGCACACACTACTATAAAACTCCCAGAATGGAAAAATAAACTGATAATGTCAGTATAAGCATGTGATGTTTCATTATGTTCCCAGCAATTATCTATAGGGCAGAAACCTGAATTTAACTTTGTGGCCTGGATCAATGGCTCAGTGATTAAGAATAGTTACTGTTCTTTCCGAGGACCGGGATTCAGTTGCCAGCACCCATGTAGTGGTTCACAATAGTCTGTAACTCAAGTTTCAGGGGGATTAGATACCCTCTTCTGACCTAAGCATGCTCCTGCTAGAATGTAATACACTCAAACTAATAAAGCCTCATGCACATATACATAAATCTTAAAAATAAATAAATAATTTAAGGATAGAAAATATAAAGATTCCTGGGATGAAAGAAATTGCCCAGTTGAGGCTTCTATCTTCAGTGTGTCATGGGGCCCTTTTGGTAGACGAAGAGAGTAGAAACTCAGAGCTCTGGAGTTTTAGTTTCTGAACTAGTCTAGTTTTCTTCAAGAGCAGAGGGGCATTTCTTCAGGTTTTGTGTCTATAATTAACTGCAGAAAAAGATACTAAATTCTGAATTCAAGAAGCAGATGACAGAACATTCTTGACTCATCAAAAACTCTCTAAGACCATTGGCCACTTGAAGCAGTGCCAGAATTTTGCAGGTATAGGTGGATATCCCAGTGAGAAGGTTCATAATTATTTTGACAGGGTGATTGACAAAACAAAGCATTTTTTTGAAAAAAAAATTGAAACAAGGCCTCATGTGGCAAGGGCTAACCTAGAACTAATTATTGTAGCTTTCCTTGTGATCCACTCACCTCTACATTTCAATCTCTAGTAGTCATAGTAGTCAGGGTTCTCTAGAGTCACTGAGTTTATGGAATGTTTCTCCATAGGGAACTTTATTGTAATGGCTTAGATTGTGCACTCCAACTAACCCAATAATGGGCAGCCATGAATGGGAAGTCTAAGGATCCAGGAATTGTTCAGTCCCATGAGCCTAGACGTTTCAGGAGGTCTTCTATATAAACTGGTATCCTGAAGAAATAGATTCTAATAGATGTGTTAGCAAGTAAGGGCAAGTAGATAAAGAAGAGTGAGGCTTCCTCCTTTCAATGTCCTTATGTAGGTCTCTAGCAGAAAGTGTGGCCCAGATTAAAGGTGTGTACCACTACGTCTGTATTTGGAACTTGCTTTGTCACAGGCTGGCCTTGAACTCAGAGATCTGCTTGCCTTAGTCTCCTGGGATTAAAGGTGTGTTCTACCCAGCCTGGGACTAAGCTTTTCATGGCCACTATGACTCAAGATCTCCACATCAAGATCTAGCTCAGAAGCCTGTGTCTTTCCAGCCTCAAAATCTGGATCACAGGTGTGCTTTCCATTTCTGGATTGTAGTTCATTCTAGATGTAGTACAACCAGGAATAGCCACCCCACAAACATTTGTATTATAATCATATGGCACCATGTTCAGCTAGAACCCAGGGCCTTCTTCTTTCTATGTATGAACACTATCAAGTGAGTGACATCTCTAGTACCCAAAACATTTTCTGTATCTTAGCTTTAAATCATCCCTTGAATTGATTTTTAAGTAGATAAGGTTTGTAAATGTGATAAGCCCATATTTCTGGTAATTCCATTTTTCTTACAGGATCTATAGTTAATACCATGAAAAATAAGATTATTAACACTCTCCTCTATAGCTAGATCATCATAAATACTGGTATTGTAATGTCTACTTCCTGATAATCATTCTAGGCACATAAACCATGTTATATTCAAAGCATTTCAACTTTTTAATGGGCCAGAAGACATGGCACTGCTGCAGTGATTCATCAAAGATGACTCGTGTGTTTTCAAACACAGAATCTGTTGTGTGCTTAGGATTTTTGACTCTTCTGTTGTTAGCGTTGTATATGAAGTGAGTACTTTATGTAAGAAAAAAATGGAAGCTACAAACAAGACAATGGAGTGTAGATCATTACATGGCTTGTATCACATGGAATCAAGTATTATCACCATCTGAATAAATAACTGTGTTTCCCTTGCAGAAAGAGTTTAACAACGACTGTAAGCTGAAAGAGAGAATAGAGGAAAATGGATACAACACCTATGCATCTTTTAACTGGCAGCACAATGGCAGGCAAATGTATGTGGCATTGAATGGAAAAGGAGCTCCCAGGAGAGGACAAAAAACAAGAAGGAAAAACACCTCTGCTCACTTCCTCCCCATGACGATCCAAACATAGAAGAAAACACTGTTGGTGGATGCAGTACAACCAATGACTCTTTGGACAGAAAGAGATGGTATCCTCACTGAAGACTGTAGCTCAAAAGGCAAAGACATAGCCCTGAATTCAGCTTGTTTAAAGGAAGGAAGGCTTTGGATGTTTTTGTACTCACTGCTGACATACAAAGTTCTTTTCACTAGCTCTGTGTCATTGTGTCATGCCTTATAATCAAGATAGAGGCAAGTCAAGTTTGGATGGAAGTTATCCTCAAGTGAACAATGTTGTGGTGGGGGCTGGGCTTTTTTTGTTTGTTTGTTTGTTTCATTTTTAAGTTTTTGTTTTTGAACTTCTGAGATAGAACTTAAAGAACATGGAACACTCTGTTGAATGATCTTTGGGAAAGTTATTTATGGAATATGAACACATATCAAAGACTTTCATTGCTCATTCAAGCCTGATGATTCAATGAGCAGTAAGACACGCAAGCATTTACTGGAAAGCACTTGGGTCATATCATATGCACAACCAAAGGAGCTTTGGGTGTGGCACCATGGAAGAATTGGATCAGATTTACAAATATAAACATAGTAGTATGAAACTGTCCTAATACAAATAGTATGGTATGCTTGTGCATTCTGTCTCCATCCTTTTCTATTTCCTTCTAAGTTATTTATTTAATAGGATGTTAAATATCTTTTGGGGTTTAAAGAGTATCTTCAATGCTGCCCTCTGGTTTACCTTTTCTCTCTCTCTCTCTCTCTCTCTCTCTCTCTCTCTCTCTCTCTCTCTCTCTCTCTCTCTCTCTCTCTCTCTCTCCCTCTCTCTCCCTCCCTCCCCCCTCTGGCACCATACGCACATTCATGACAAAGTGTTTTAAAACCTTGGCAAACACTTCAGAAATAGGAGATGAGATCAAGGAAGCAGTATGAATGCCCCATGCGCTCTCAGTTGACTTAATTTGCACTTCTGCAATAAAAAACACCAGCAATGACTATGGCAGAATTCTGCTATAGATTATGTAACAGATATCTGTCATCATTTGTCAACATATATCAGTCCAGAGGGACCCTTACCTTAAAATGTAGAAGGCCAAATTCTCTTTCATTGTCTTATTTCATCTTCAAGAATATACTAAAAGAAGAAAAAATGAATTGTTAGACTAACATTGTTGGGTTTTTTTTTTCCTACTGATGATGGCTTGCCACAGGTCACAATGGCAAATGATGCAAAGGTTATCTGCACATACATGAGCCCTTTGTAAGGCCCACAGAATCCTTCTCCCTCAAAAGAACCAAAAAAGGAAATTTGGTATGAAGTGCAACTCTCCCTGGGGCTTAACCTGAGCAAATATATCCTAGTATATGAGTAACCATATACTGACACCTGTTCAAGCTGAATGGTCTAGTCTTTACAGAACCACATAAACCTTGTTTTCTGTAAATTTAAAATGTTCTAGAAGGTTCCATAATATAACCACATTGAAATTCATTTTCTTAGAAAAGGTATAGAAAGCAGTATGTAAGTGTGCCATGCACCCTCGCTCTGTAGATCACTAAATAAACACGTAAGCCTTATTTGCAGTGTCTGTAGTGATTTTAAGAATGTAGGAAACACTTCTAAAAAAATTTTAAAGGATAACTCTGAGATGATATTGATGCTGCAGTCTTCTTTCTTGTTTGGAAATGTCTGTTTATTTTCATTGTTTGGATTCAGTATTTTGATAGGAACAAAAAGACTCACCAAATGTGTCTGTTTACTAAAATTTAACCTCTAGAGAGGCTAGTGATTTGTGATCCTCTTCTAACTTATTTGTGCTGATGCTTGACCAGTACAAATCAGCTTTTTAAAATATTATTATTAAAGGTTGATCAGTCATTTTAAAATTGGCCTTTTTTTTCAGAATGTTCCTACAGGTCATAATTTATGATTTCTTTGAAAAGCTTGCATTTCAAGAGAAAAGCACAGAGGCACAATGCTTTGGTTTATGGGTATAGGTTGCATTTTGTGGTGTTCTTTCAACTTGTTTTCTGACAAATGGGATTTTTAAAATGTATACTTCTTGTGGTTGGATTCTGTATGTTAGAGTTTAATTGGTAACTGAGTCTAAAGGCTCTAATGTAATGAATCTCTAGAAGAACTAGGTATCTTTTTTTACTTTTATTTTAAAATAATAATTATACCTGACACATGACCATGGACCACCCACAACCAAAATTAAATGTTTGGGGAGACAAACTATAGTATTCAGTGACAAGGGTAACAGCAAATAGTGCAGACGTTGGATTCTTATTTCACTTTGCCATTTAGATTACTAAAGAGACTATGTGTAAACAGTCATCATTATAGTACTCAAGACATTAAACAGCTTCTAGCAAAATGTATCAAAGCTTGCAGAGTCCAAAAATAGAAAACATCTTTCCCCCTCTCCCACCCTACATTTCCCCCTGTATGCATCCTAACAGAGATAAATACAAAATGAATTCGGTAAGGAGAGAGGAGATTCTTCTTCACTTCATATTTGTTTGATATTAATAGAGAATTCTGGTCCTTTTTACAACTACTGAAAGAAAAGAAGTTCAGTCCTAAATTTTGTGTGTTAAAAAAAGAAAAGATTTTGTGAGTTCTGCCTCCGTGGGAAGTGTGGGCACTGCTCCACCATGCTGAAGTGTGTTAGCCACGGGTACAGAGCATATGACTGTTGACATCAGACTCCTTAAAGATACAGAATCGCTTCCCTCCTCCTAATCCTCAAAAGGCTGAACAGTGTATATTATGTTACATTTAAATAAAGGCAATAAAAATGCTGGGAAAAGAGAATAAAAGTACTGTTCTTATTTTATTTCCTTTCTTTCTTCTCTTCTCTTTTCTTTTCTTTCCTTTTCTTTTTTTTTTCCTTTTTTTTTCTTTTTTTTTTTTATTAGCCTAAAACTATACCTGGTAATGAGATCAGCTCCAGGGCTGTGTGCATGGCAGGATGTGGTTAAATGCCCCACAGCCCCAAACAACAACAACAGAAAAAAAAATTACTCAAACATTTGTAAGGTTTCTTTAATGTTTTACATGTGTGAGCCGGCTATCCTTACCCTAATAACAACCAAATGCTTTCGGGTTCTCCTAACTACTCAGGTCCACCTAGTTTACACAGTGGATAAAGAAGAATGAATTGAAAACAAGGATGGCTTGTGCAACAATGAGAGGCTCTTGGAGGAAAGCCAGGAGCTGCAAACGTTGACTTCCAGGGCATGGAAAAGACCAACGAATTTGATTTGAAAAGTAGGCAGGAAAGAAAAGAAAAAAAAAAAAAAACTGTAGTAATGCAAGTTGATTCCAGGGCTCAAGCAAGTTTGTGGACAGAGTGGAGGGATCAGTGTTCTATGGCTCAATTCTAATAACTAGAGCATTGTTAATTCTTGGATTGATTATTCAATAAAGTAAACGTAACATTTTTATATCAATGAGTAGCTAGCCCTAAGTTAGTTTATATATGTATGCACGTATACATCCATATATACATATATATGTATACCTGCATACATACATATATACAAATGTATATACATGCATACATACATACATGCATGGAGTTAAAAATATTTAAGAGATGATGAACTGTACTTTAAAATAGCACATATGAGTTCAAACAAATGTGGAGACAAGAGCTTTGCCTACCTTTGCTATTTAAACTAAGCTAGAAAAACAATTTATCTTGAAAGAATCCTGAGGCTCTCTGAATTCTTCCAGAATTGGAAAATAGAGCAGGAAGCATCTTGTCGCTCTCCCTCGTTTCCTGTAAGCTCACACTGACTAGATGGTTACGGGTTGCTCACTTCCAAGTTGTTTCTTTCCAACTACAAAACTCTGAACTTCCTTTTCTCAAGAAGAAAAATCGAAACACTGTTAAGTATGACTCCTAGTGCTCGGTTTTGACTAATTTACCAATCAGCATCAGGAGCAATCTGCTAGCAAGGGATCTAGGCATCGTGAAGGGCCAGTCTTCATTCATGTGAGCACAAAGAGGCAAGGGACAGTTTCTGCAAGTTCACACACAAGAGTGAAGAATCAGCCACTTAAAGGAGGAAGAAAAGAGGAAGAAAGGAAATAATAAAAAGTAAATGATAAAAATAATAATAAAATAAAAGGCAGGTATAAAAACTGAATAATTGCTAGTTACATGTGCTTAAAATAAACTATTTATCTTATTCCTATATATTTTAATCAACTCCAATTATCTGTCATTTATTTTTTCCAAATGAAAAAGATAGAAAGATTTTTAAATGAAAATAATATTTGCTTTGTTTTAAGCCAAGAATGGAACCCTGGATATAGCCAAGCTCTCCGTAGCTTTGCACACTTTGTAGAAAGATCAGTTGAATGAATTACAAGTTTTCAATGAAAAAAGGCTGGCCCTTCTAGTAAATAACAACTAGCATCATAAAGATGCTATAAATACTTCTTTAAACGTCTTCCATAAACATGTGCTAATGTTCTTGAGTAATCAACATACAAAAGATTGAAAAACAGGTATCATTTGTTGTTTTAATTGTAGAATAAAAATGGAAAATAAATTGTGTTACATCTTTTAACGTATCTTGTAGAGTTTTAACAGAAGACAAAAGAAAACTTTACAACCTGCATTCCTCTTTTCTCTTGTATATTAGGGGACACATCAGAAAATTCCCTTCTAAGTAAACAATCTATTGAAACATATTTATAAATACCATGCATTAGTTAAAATGGAATGATCATGACCAAACTAGCAGGATCAAAGCAGCTGGTCTTATTTCTAAGTGGATATAACAGACATTTCTATGAGTCTCCATCGTGATAGCAGAGAAAGGCAACAGTCTCCAAACTCTGAGAGAAGCCATATGCCAACCATACATGCATGTGACATGTATTATTTTACACATCTTTATTACCCTCCACAAAAGAGCCTATATTCTTTTTTTTTTTTCATGCAGGCAATTGCATCCTCCAGAGATGAGCACAGCAAATGAAGAATCAAAACATCCCATGTTCCTCATTACAACTGTAAATTGAACATATGCCATAATACAACGTAGGCAGTGACCCCAGTTGCAGAGCAACCAACTGCAGTGTGGCCTTAGCCCTCCTAAAGTTTGGTTTTAATTACCTTATACACATCTTAAATGCCTAAATCATCTTACAATTTTCTAAATTATTTAGTTATCATTTCTGTGGTCAATTTAAGCTGCTGACAATGCAAATACACTCAAAGAGGTCTTTCAAGGAGAAGTAAATTAGAACCAGTTTTCCATGAGGTATTATAGATTTAGAAAGGACTGTGTTTTATGGTTATGGGAAGCACTAGGGTTAGGGGTCAATTATTAATTCAACTCAACATTAAAATATTTTAACATATGGTATTTAAACCAGAATCCTTAACAGACATTTTTTTTCTGTGACATAAATTAATATGTTCAGGTATAAATGGTATTTAAGCCAATATTTATATAATTTCTATGAGAAGCATATTTGTTATCAAGGAGTTTTCCAGTGGGAAGCACTGAAGGAGGATGGCATTAAATGCTAGTAAAGATGCTACCTTAGGGACATTTCCTGATAAATTGAGTTCTGAAATCAAAATGCATTTTACATATCAAGTTTATACTTACATAGAAATCAAATGAAATTAAATTGTAGCCTTAGCTGATATCTGTAGTCATTCCTCCCAGTCACATGGGCGAGCCCTATATTCCACCCCTTACATCCCTAGAAAATAGGCAAGCCAGCCCATTTCTACAGGGACAGTGCATTTACCTGTCTACTTCTCCTCTGCTTTAATTCAAGAGGATATTAAATAGCTTCCTGCCATGCATTTCCTCACAAGAAAATGATGGCTTTTATTGGAACCAATAATCTACTCCACTTCTTTCCAATGACTAGTAACTCTAGAAGGCTGTAAATAGAGATTGTTGGTGGCAAGTAGCAAGATGATTGTTCTATTTTTTTCTTATTGTTAAATTATTTACCTTATTAGAGTAGTGGTTTTCAATCATTTACATAATTCAGTTTGAACTCGGTACTAATGAGAAAACAAAACAAAATTTAAGCATAGGAACTACTACTGGTTGAATTTTTAATAGCAGTCAGTCCCTAGAATATGTTCCTATTTAGAAGCAAGGTCATTTCAGGGACATTGAATAAAAGCAATTTATACATAGACATAAAACAAAACCACCCTAGTCTCTTCGGGCTTCTCTAATAAAACACCACATCCTGAGTGGATTCTGTAGACAAATGAATTGGATATATGTTCTAATAATCATTTTGCATACAAATATTGCATTCAAAAAGACATGACTATAAATAATTGAGTTCTCTAATACAATTTATGTACTCTAGTGAGTATTGACCATTTCAAAAATATATCAGAAGATTGTGTTTACATTAATAGACTTCATCATAGAAATTAGATGCTGTTGAGTGACTGCTTGAGGAGATGTATCTATTTATCCCAGGAAGGGAACTAATGACAAACCAAAGAAACCATTCTACCCAAGTCTATCTTGATGAACCACTGAGGTTGTTTTGCAATTTTCTATAAAAGATCTGATGCCTCAGAGGCTGCAGTGTCACTGAAAAACCCCAGAGCATGCTGTCTAAGCTGAAGACAGTTCCACTAGACAGTCTCCCGTATCTTAGCAACCACTCATTGATTGCTTATATAATCTTAGGGTCTGGCCTTGTGAATCCTGTAAATTTCAGGTGCTTCCTGAACTTTGTACATATCAATTCCCTGAATCCCATGAACCTCACTACTTTCCCTGAAAGGAAGTGTTTCAGTTTAAAGGAAGCAGCTATACAACACATGTCTTCAAAATTTCTCTCCTCAAAAGTAACTTCACATCTTATTCACAGCTATTTGAACTACAGATAGGCACTTTGGCTTTAAATAATTCATCTTAATATTCTTGCTTTTTTAGACGTACATATATTTAAACATACAGATATGTTCAAATATATATACATATTATATATGTTATATATATCATACATATATATTTAGACATGCAGTATATTTGAACATATTCATCCCATCCCAAATTCCTCCCATGAAAAACACACTTTTATATCCTTTAATTCAATCCCATCAAACGTTGAGATTTCTCCTTTTATTGCCTTTTCCCCATTGAGCCCATTTTGAATTTCCCAGCTAGTCTTGAGAGTGGAGCCTACCATGATATTTGGCCAGCCTACCAGGATCGTTCACACACACACACACACACACACACACACACACACACACACACACACACACACAAAACCCAAAACTCTCTCTTTCTCCCCCCCCCCTTTTCCCCTCCCCAGAAGACATCAAATGACAACAGTTTCTCAGCTAGTAGTGGAATTTTGAGACCACCCTATTCCCTCTATGTTGAAATTTTGTCTGACTAGATCTTCCACAGGTCATATGCATGTTATCACAATCAATATGAGTTCTTATGTACAAATACCCTGCTGGTTCTAGAAAACATCATTTCCTTGGTATTATCAATCCCTTTGTCTCTTACAGTCTTTCTTCCTTCTTCCTTCCTTCCTTCCTGAGCCCTGTGGGAAGTAGTATGACATGGATGTCCTATTTAGGACTGATAACGCTGCAGTTTGTAATTCTATGCACATTAACCAGTTGGAAGTCTCTGAGTTAGTTGCCATCTTCTGCAAGAAGTTTCTCTGGTGAACATTGAAAGAGAATCTATGGATATAGCCATAAGTCATTAGAAGTTTTTTTTTATTAATAAATTCTATGACCATTATCAAAATGATAGTATTGAGCCATAACTTAGGGCCTATAACCTATCTAATCACAAGTTTTTGCCTCTTTTAACAGTGCCAGGCATGGGTTCTATCTCACGAAGTGGGCCTTAGATACAGTCAGAAAGTGTTTGGTTACTCCTATAATATTTGTGCCACAATTGCATCATGTCTGTTAAGGCTAGTTTTTGCAGGGTTTACAGGAAAGTGGGACCGAGATTAACCTTTCTCCTCCAGCAGTGTACATAGCATCATCCAGCACCATGTGTGCTAGGTGATAGGAATAGCTATCAGGTTGAGTTCCAGCTTGGTTTCTCTATGTTTTATGATTCAAGGACGTGACATATTTAGCAATAGTGTTCTGCCATCTACTTCCTAAGGATAAGCATGAATATGGAAAATAGCCTATAATTCCTCACCTCTGGTGACCTCACTGGCCAACATATCAGAAAGATACTGTAAAAGAATGAAGCAGAAAAAAAATATAAATATAAATTTTGAGCCACCCTAATTTTTTTCCTTTATGTTACTGAAAATTTAAGTGTGAACACCACACCATAGTTTTTTTTTTTTTTAATTAAAATTTGGTATTTTACAGTTTTTTTTTTTAGTTCATCATTCTCTTTGATGAACAATAAATTCTGAAAACCTATTTGGTGTTACAGGGCATAAAAATTAAGTATAATACATTGACTAAAACCTCAGAGCCAGTCTAAGTATTTTTAAGTACTCTTTTCTCCAAAGTTGATTAGTAGTAGTAGTAGTAGTAGTAGTAGTAGTAGTAGTAGTAGTAGTAGTAGTGTAGTAGGAGTAATGGCTTTTCTTTGTTGATTTTTCTGTTATTCAAGGAATGGGTTTTCAGCCTTTATACTTTTAAAATGTCATGCTGGATTGCCTGTGCATTATAGTGTTTGAATCATAACAATATCCCACCAATTGTGATAGCCAAAAATGCTTATAATAAACAAGAGTTAAATTTGTTTTTGTCCCCTGAACTCAGCATTAGGTAATGAAGTAAGTCTCATGACTCTACAACATTGTTCTCCTTCTTGTATACATATTCTACACAGGAAAAGCAAGTCCAGTGTCTTTTATAACCCTGCTTTTCAATCTTCAGAAATGCAATTTTAAAGACAACCAAGGTATTTCATTTTAATGATGTACCTCTTGGTTGACATTGTTTTACAGGGAATGTTATGTACTTGTAAATTAGAGAAACAAATATTTTAATTCTTGCTATTCTTAGCCATACATTTGGGAAAGGCACTCTACATAAGGTAAACATGAGTAACCGTAAAAGTGGCAATAGTCACTAATGCTGGGTTCAGTCCTAGGAGTAAATAATATATTTGTTAAGAGTTTTGTATGATGCTGCCCAATAGTGCATATTCAATTCATGTGTAGTTTTCTACAGCTTTGGTTCTTAAGTCAAAGTTCCTGGTGATGATAATACCACCTTATCTGAAGGAAGAATATTTATGGAAATTTTCCTGATGTGGTAAAATTATGATGAATCCTGTTCTGAATTTTCCTTTAAGAGAGGGCATACAGAACACATGTGAAGGGTTCTACAAAAATACCCATTGTTTTCTTGCCAGAATGCTCATTTGTCTAAAACTACTGAAGACCCCTTGCAAGCTCACACTGGTAGCCACATCCAGTGAAGGCTTTCTGTTAAGTACACAAAACTGGGAATAACCTGACAAGGTTATTACCTATGATCAGCTGAAACAGTGACTGACACTTGACATCATGTCAACTTTCCTTACTTCTCAACATTGCTTCCTTTCCCTGGTCACACACATCCTTATGGGCACTCCCCACAAAGCTCCTACATGTGTCTCTTTATTACAATTGGTTTCCTGTAGGAACAGCCCGAAGACATTGTTTGAGACAAGTTTGTTTATTTTTAAGGTAGGAAATGAGCCTATTTCATGCTGTTACAGGAACATAGCTAAAGCTAGGTAATTTATAAAGAAAAGAAAATAATCTGTGCTGTCCAGGAGAGTAGGAAAGTCAAGGTCAAGAGCATGAACTAGGTGAGAGCCTTCTTATTTTGCCATTCCTGATGGAAGGCAGAAGGGAGAATATCAGCTAGAGTTTTAATTCACAATATCAAGACAGATTTAACTATAATTTGATTTAAGTTTTTCTTGAAGGCAGACCCTTCCTGACATAAACATCTTCCATTCAGCCTAACATTATGGCACAGTTACAATGGGTATTACATTTCTGACACATGAATTTTGGATGGACAATTTCAAACTGTACCAAGGACTATTAGAGAAAACAGTATCAAAGAACTAGTTACCCTCTCATGTGAATGCCAGTCTTCCTCATTTTCTTTTTCTTTTTTTTTAAAAAGATTGATTTATTCATTATATGTAAGTACACTGTAGCTGTCTTCAGACACTCCAGAAGAGGGCGTCAGATCTTGTTACAGATGGTTGTGAGCCACCATGTGGTTGCTGGGATTTGAACTCCAGACCTTCAGAAGAGCAGTCAGGTACTCTTACCCACTGAGCCATCTCACCAGCCCCCCTCCCCTCATTTTCACTTACATAGCCTATGAGTTTAATAAATGTACTGGAGATACTCAAAATGTTCTTGGAGCCAATCATTAATGGGAACAGATAATCTTGAGGGTTAAATTGGAAATAGGTAGCAACATAAGGACAAAGAGTTAAATGATTTGCTCAGTGAACTAGAGAAGACACATGGTTAAGAACCCATGGATGTTCTAATATTAGGGAAAGGAAAACTAAGGTCCCTCCAAGTTTCTTTCTTCTTTATTTTATTGAGGAACTGTCAGAGAGAATCTGTCATAAGCTTGGTTGAGTTGCAGAAACCTCAAGTTTCCAAATGTATGCTTGGACATTCCAAAAACCACATTCTCCAGCATAGCCTTACAAAACATGTGCGTGCTACAAAAGGAGGAGAGATTTTGGAGGAGAGCTGTGAACTTCAGCATGAGAGAACAAAACAGAAAGAGGAACACTATCCAAACCTAGCAAAGGCCTTCTTTTATCCCTGAAAATTGTTGCTGAGACTTGTCCATGAACTTACATTTCTGTAGAGAAAGTCACTGATAACAATTTTAACATTACCGTTTTTTAATGTGCTGTGTTGAAATGTCTTACCGAGAACCCCAAACATTACTGAAGACAATTCTCTATTATTAAGCTGGGAATGGAACTTGGTTTTGGGTTTCCAACTGCAAGTCCCAAGTGGGAACTAAATGTCACAGAACAAAATGTCATGCAATGAGATCGGATACTAAAGTATGTGACATTAACCAGATGGCTCCCTAACAGTCACTAGGAAGCAAAATCCAGTCAAACAAATGAAGTGTCACACTTCTCACAACTCAAATGACACTCCGTGTTGTTATTTTCTGTGTTAATGTTTGCCAGTTTCTGTCCTCATGAACAAAGCCTGAAGGCCTCTGGAGAAACCAAGGATAAATTGCTAAATACCATTGCTTCTATGAAAGATAATAGTTTTTGCAGTTTGGGGGTTGAACCCAACACCTTGGGAAAGCTAGACAAATGTCCCATCACTAAAATATAGCTAGACACACCAAAATACATAGTAGATAAATTATCAAAGGTCACTAAGGCAACTTGTATCAGATCATCAACAGTAAAATCTAGCTCTTCATTAAAACATGGACTAGATAGAAGGAGTGAGGACTGCTTATTCTAATCTATTTACATCACAGCTCCATCCTACCTTCTATCACATTTAGTCACTCTGCCAACTGTTGAATGTACAAATGAACACCAAAGAGGGGGAATCAGAAATATGAGAGAGGTTCAACTCAAATACAGAACCAAATCCAAAACAGAATAAAGACACAGAATACCATCTGCCCTCAGAACTCTGAATATTATATTTTGTTTTATGTTTGTATGATTTTAAATTTCATTTTAATTTTGAGAACTATATATATAAGCACTGCATCTATACCTTTCCCAACAGTGTCTCCCCAGTCAAATTCCTTTGCCCCCTCACAAATCCATGATCTCTTTTAAAATTACTATTATAAAACATATATCCATGTGACAACATATACATACATGTATAAAGAACCTACTGAGTCTGTTTAAAACACGGGATTTAGTCCATGAATGGATTCCTTAGCATCAAAATCACAATGGAAATTTGAGAGAACCAATGATGAATTAGTAGATAGGCATCCATCCCTCACTTTTAACATGCATACTAACACAATGATAGCACCGTGCAAGAAATAAAACAAAAGGTTGAAAAGCAGAAATATTCTTAACACTCAATGACTATGCCTTAGTTTTATTGAGATAGAGGAAGGTATTAGTCTAATGAGTCAGGAAAAATAATATTGTAGCAACCAGAACCCTCAAATAGAAGCAAGTAGGTATTTCCTGTTGAAATAAACTTCAGATGAAAATAAATGTTGGAGACAGGTAGTTATAACAGTTTGACGTGAAGAAACTAAAAATAATATATCTTATTTTCCCTTATAGGTATAATCTTTCTTTCTAGGAGTCTAAAGGTTCCAGGAACTCATAAATTTTTGAAGTAACATATTCAGGTTTATCATAGTATAAAATAACAATTTGAAGTATTTTACGTTTTAAAATGTGCCTGGGTTTTTCTTCTCAGATCACATTCATTCAGAGTGCTCAAGATATGACAATATATACAGTACATTGGTGAGATGCACTAGAGACCTTTCTTGTCATCATAAAAGAACTGGTAGAGGCAACTTATGTTGAAGCACATATTTGAGATGATAGTTTTTGAGAATTTCAGTCAAGAAAGACAAAGAGGAGAGAGCATAAGGCAGTTGCCATTTCATGACAGCCACCAGGAACTTAAAGCAGAACCAAGAAGGCTGGGTTTAAGCTGTCAAAAGCCAGCCCCTACAAACCTTTCTTAACCCATAAAGCTCCATTGCTTAAATATGATACAATATTCCCAAACAGTTCACCCAGCTGGGAGCCAGGTGTTCAAACACTTGAGCCTGCATGGGACATTTCCGACTCAAGCCATAGCACAGGGTATTTTGGTAATTCTGAATTTGGTGAGAAATCTTAAAATATGAAAATATCTATACTTCTTTCCTTTCTACTTTTTAGCTTTTTTATTAAATGTGAATTTGCCTTCAGCATCCTTTATATACAAAATACAGGAAATAGACCACCCAGTCAAGATGGAAAGAAAATGGCAAAGATCTGCCTCCCTATGACTCATGAAAATTTTATTCAAGGCTCATTTAGTTTAGTAATACACTACATTCCACTTTATGAAAATGCTACAGATTTATTTCTCCTCCTTCAAACTGATATACACATACACATATACATACACATACACATATATTTTGTTCCTGAGTTCTCATGAATGCTAAAGTACCATTGTGTGTGAAGTCAAAATCTCCACTCAATTTTGGAATTTGAACTTTTAAAAAATTTTCTCTATATTATCAAACTTTTTTTCTAAGTTCTCCCAAAATAAAAATGTTAATATTTAACGTGTCTTCTGTTTTCATATCATTATAAAACTGTCTTGTCTTTATTGTTGTAAGGTATTTCTTTAGTAATTACTCCTGGGCTTTAATAAAAAATATTCATTTTCAGATTCTTCTACTCATTAGAAATTCACTTACTTTTACATGGTGTTATAGGAATATAAGACTATATAGACTATAGGACTGATTTTTATTCCTTTGGGTGTGGATATCATATTTCTACATCCAGTTCCATTCATGTATAAGAACATTAATGAAATTTGTATTTCATAATATGTAATATGTAGTACATAAATACATACATAGATTTTCATCTGAACCCAAACCCTTTGATACTGAATGGGCATACTGCTAATAATTGTGCTTGAAAACAGGACCTGATCCACAAAACGAAGACCGTGTTTTTTAAACCATGATATATATGCACACAAAGTTATGTTTTAATGCTCTTGGATCTTTTATTAAATCTTCTGAGTGCTTTTACTGCTATGAACTCAAAACCATTGATGGAAATGCCAAAGATTTTCTTGTTTGAACTAGAATAAACCATATGTGATAGAAAATAATTTATTAGAGTGAAAATTATATTTTCAGTATATATTCAAGAGAAAAAAAGTTTCACAGAATCTCCTAAGACCTATACATTCTCATAAAATAAGAAAAGTTATGATAAACTATTGCATACCTATCAGGTGAGAAAGTTTAGAAATTATAATACCAACTACTATGAAAAAAAAGATGGAAAATGTCTCATAGTTTGGGCATGAAGATCCAAAAAGATGTTAGTCAGGGGGAAAACAACAACAACAACAAGAGCAGCAGCAGCAAAATAAATATATTTAGCAAAGTGGTTTTTGTAACCACAGGGCTTTTCACCCATGCCCCAGTTCTTGAGTAATGACTCGGAGGCTTATTATTTGATAATAAATGCCTAGGCTTTAAGCTTTGGTTTGTTCCCACTAGCTTGAGCCTCATTTATCCCGTTTTAACTAATCTAAGTTCTACCATATGGCTGGTTACCTCTCCTCAGCTTCATACATTTGACTTCCTAGAGTCCTGGTGGTGAATCTCCTGCCTAGATTATCTCCCAAAGTTCAAATCTTTCTACCACATAACCCACCTTCTAATCCTGCCTTAGCTTACTGGCCATTAGCTTTTTATTGACAGGTGATGCCTCCACACAGTACACAAGAGATTCCCCCTTTTTTATTAGATTGGTTTACAACATTTGAATCATGTAATTTTACAATGGCTGTCTACAGTGGAGGGGCAGAGAACATAGTAACTGTGGAATCTATGAGACAAGGTGACTCAGCAGTCCCAGCCTCATGATGGTAGAGCAGAAGGATTCCTGAAGAGCCACAGGTCCATGGAGAAGGCGATGTAATGGGAAGGCAGCAGCAGCAGCAGCAACAACACTAGAGTAGATGCATTTGAAAGCAAGAGTAAGACAGGTAGAGAGCAAATATTACTTATTTCTGTTTAGATTTATGCATGGCTGAATAGAAGACAGCAACCCTTGTAGTGCAGGGCAGTGAAGGATATATCTGCTGCAGTTAGTTAATCCTTTAAAAAATACCTAATCTGTCCTGCTCAGAGGTGTGTCTCCTTGTTAATAATAGATTCCAATCAAGCTGACCAACAATACTAATAGTCACCGTCAACTTCACTTCATTTCCTCACCACAAAATCATTTTAACTGGCCCCTTTTATATGAGTTTTTATTTTCTATACCTTTTAATTAAAATAGAATTAAATAACTTTCTGCCCCCCCTTTCCTCCCTCCAGATAGTCTCATGTACCAGTTTTGAGGTCAACTTGTCTTTGTCTCTGAAAATCATTTCTGTTCACTTGGGTCTTTGCTCTCAGCTGGCTATATCCATCAGCTTCAATACACAATACACAAATGTCACAGTATTGCAGTTTAATGTTTGAGAAGAAACCTATGAGTTTACAATATTGGTAATATTGCTTGATTATACCAGGAATAAACATACCAGAGACATTTGGTACCAAAAATTACCTCATGCATAGATAATAGGTAAAGCATGTTGTGAGGAAAGGTGTCAGATGGTGTCCTCTAAAATGACTTAATATTTTAAAATAAACCTTGATTCTCAGGTACTGTCTAATCCATATGCTGGTTTAAGAAATAATATAAAGAGGTCTTATGTAACCCCAAACTGATTTGCCCCATTGGTGCTATCTTCATGGCTCTAGCTGCATATATAGCAGAGGATGGCCTTGTTGGGCATCAATGGGAGAAGAGGCCCTTGGTCCTGTGAAGGCTCGAGGCCCTAGGGTAGGGGAATGCCAGGGCGGGGAGGCTGGAGTGGGTGGGTGGGAGGGGGAGCACCATCAAAAAGCAGGGGAAGGTGGAAGGGGGAGAGGGTTTTTGGAGGGAGGGGGACTGGGAAAGGGGACAACATTTAAAATGCAAATAAAGTAAATATGCATTTTTTAAAAAGACAAAAATAAAAATAAAACTTCATTTTTAAAAGGAGCTATGGTATAGTGTCCTAGAAGATAAGAACATCATCATGCTATAAAATCTTATGATCACAATAATCCCTTCTGTTGATACCACAATGGCACTCAGGCTTTGCCTAACTCACTCTTTACAGCCGAAAACCAAATGGCTTATTTATTTGTATAATCTCATCACTTCAAGAATATTGTACAAGTGGATTCACACAGCCTATAACCTATAGCAAGGACAGGAGAAGAGAAGCAGAGAAAGGGAAAGGCTTTAAAGAAAGGAAAGAAAAGAGAGAGAGGAGGAGTCAAGGCAGGATGAGGAACATGGTAATGAGCCATATGCATCCTCAGTCTGCATTTGAATTGATTTATTTGAAATGCATTGATCGAGAAAAAAAAGAAGTTGACGTTTTCAAATCATTGCCTTCCATTTAAATAAGCTTTTTAAGCTCTTCTTTTGTGCTTAGATTTCATATTTCTAAAGTTATGTCAAACTATCTCCTTGGCAAATTAGGCAAAGGACAAATGGTAACTCAGGTGGCAATATGTTTCCAGTTGTATTCTTCAATCGTGGTGAGATAGCAGCTGTTTCAGGGAGCACGCTTGTACTAGTTTATTCGCCTATGAGTATGAGTGGAGACTGGGAACGGAACTGTGTTCCCGGTTTTAGGTCGTCTTCGAAATGATTCCCTTCCAGCCGGAGTTCTGTTACTTTTCTCCTCACTGACCCTGCCATGTGCGACTTTCCCCCCTAGATATCCTAAATGTTCATTTTAGGCAAGCCAGTCCTAAATTTACTGTTTTAAAAAATTCTCACATGGATTCGTTTTTCCACACATCACTTAACAGGATCTAACACAGTCTGTGTTTACAATTCGAAATGTAAGATCCACAAGGGCAGGTACGTTTTGTTGATTGTTTTGTGGTCAGAGCTTATCCTGGAACACTTGTTGCAGAGCAAGTATTTGTTTAGTCAAGTAGGTGGGGGGGGGGCGGGGGGGGGAAGGAATTTTACACCATAGTAGAATGCTTGCATTTCCCTGGTGACTGGGCACAGTTAGACCTCGCTGCGGTGCATTTTAACACAGAAAAGGCCAGGAAGAACATTTGAAAATAATCACATAGCTGAGAGCAAAACAAGGTAAGAACCCAGCCTAATTGCATCCCTTTACCAAAAAGATTCCAAAAATCACTTTCTTCTCCACCGTTATCTAGATTTTGCGTTGTTATCTGAGATTGATTCTTCTATGCTTTCAAGCCAGCCGAAATTTCACAAGCAGAAATCTTGCAACATAAAACATATAGAAATATTTTGTTCCCCCAAATCAGGTCTAAATTACCCCAAGAGCTAGCTTTCCCTATAGGATTTCAGCATTTCCCCCCTCCTGGCTCCAATCAGATCCCAAGGCCTAAAGGTGTTCCAAGCAAAAAAACCAGGGGGAACAGGAAGGAAAAATTAACCAAACTCCTGAAGCTTTCAGAATGATTCGTTTCAAGTTGCATTTGCGTCTTGGTATGGATTAGTCATGAGAGGTGGAGGGGAAGGGCTATTATTCAATTCAATCTAAGCCTCGAGGTTTGAGATATTTCTCTTTGTTTAACTTTCTTTTGGGGGTTTCTTTCTTTGTTTAAGTCTCCCCTGTTTCTTGCTGACAACTCATTTTTAACAATTTCTCCTTCATGTGTATTTAGAAATTTTAACGGGAGCCAGGACACGTTTAACATAATCAGGATGGTCCTAATTAAGGAGGGGACAGATGGCGATCTTTCCATAATACATGGGAATCTTGTAAGATTTCTTTTTAATTGAGCATGAAATATGTAACAGATTTATTGCCACCTAGATAGAATGACAGATTTGGGAGTAAATGTACATGATGGTTTACACACACACACAGAGGGGTCTTTAACACCCAGGAAAGCAAAACACAAAGACCTATAGGAAATGTTTTACATGTTAATTTATCACAAGGCCTGGGACAGGAGTCTGAAAAAATAATGAAAATCACAAACACCTTTTATCTTTCAAAATTATTGTTCTTTGCCCTGGTTAAGAGTAAAGGACATTTCCATAATTTACTTCACAGGCTTATTAGAAGAAACTATAGATATTGGAGTCATATATTTCTACATTCAAATCTGGTTCTGTCATTTTGCAGCTAAATTGAAGTTCAGTTGACATGATACAATTCCATGATTGTAATTATGATTTGTTCCTGAAGGGGGTCTGCAAACATGTGAAACATTATATATAATGTTCCCATCTCAATTTTAGGCATAAAGAAAATGCCCAATAAATGCAAAGCAGATTGTAGTGAGAATAAGTATCTGAACAACTATTTAAAATTATATTTTACTGAAAAACTGGGTTATCCCCTAAAATGTACAGCAGTACATACATTGTATGACATTCAAGGTATAAAGGGTACAAGAGTTCAACTGGACCAGATGACTCATTTAGGAGCAATACAACAGACTGCCTGATGTAAACTCAAAGCTGGGTGGACACATTAATTTAAGTTTGCTGATTATCTCGAAAGTCCATCAAAACAGAATTTCTAATTCTATGACCTGCTGCTCTTGCTGCTTTGATTATGCAGCTCGTGTCTCTGTGCACTCATTTCATCCACGTGTTGACAAAATAGCTGAAATCTATGGATTTTTAAAAGTTATTTTATGCCTTAAGAAGTAAAGGAAGGAGAAAAAAGAAATCACAAAAAAATGGGGGGGGGGGGAGATATCCTATTTGGAGAAATCCCGTTGTTTGGAAGTTAAGTTCTGGACTCTCAATTAGCTTTCCATTGAAGCCATGTTAATGAATTTTATTTTTCTTTATGTCAGTGTAAAATGCCACTTATTGAATTGATCCTTTACTTGACCAGTGTAGCCAAGAAGGGATAGTACATTTACAAGGACACTGACATTTCCTTGTAATTTTTCATGTTCTGGCTGTCCTTTGACAATAACTATATCAGTTTCAAGGGTTCTCAAAAAGGAGGCTCCACAAAAGCAAAAAATTACACTTTGCATCAAAAATGTGTTACTCATATTAACAACAAAACAGACATTCACCAAATCTACCAGAAACCAGTCTGTCCTGACATCACTCAGACAGGGGAAATTGGCTCTGTGTGATAGCCATGACGAAGCATATGGTGAGGTGCTTTGTGGCAAGAGGAAAATGGGTGCATAGACTTCTACATTTGTTGGTTTCATATTAATGTAGAATGGAATTAGCAGACTCACAGGTTTATATAATCTAGTTTAACTCGAGATAGACTAACCCTAACTGGTGAGCACGTTTATTTTTGTAAATATTCAGATATGAGGATATTAGTTAAGTGAAGCAAGACCAAATAACTATACAAGAGAGAATGGCATTCCTGCTCCTAGAACAAGTCCTCAGCCACCTACCACGGCAAGGAAAACACATGATTGAAGATGATAAATTATTTCTTCCCAGTGAACTTTCAGAATGATCTCAAAAGTAAAGCTTTTCAAAGATGGTGTGTACTATTGAATCTAAAACTCATCCACTAGGCTAACTGGCCAATGAACGTTTGGGATCCACACACATCTGCTGCCCCCGTCCTGGGATTTCAAATGTGTGTTATTGCATTTGGCTTTTTACTTGATCACTGGTGACCCAAACCCAGTCTTTATGCTTCTACAGCAAGCACTAAGCCATTTCCCATGTGTGCCCACTAAAATGACCTTATTACTAACATATCAAATTATTGGTGAGCAAGGAAAATACAATTAGAATTATTACTTGATGTTACATTTACAACTGTCAAATGCCTGTGTATACATGTGTATGCCCATACTGCATGCTTTACTAAATTGCCATTGCTTCATCTCTATATCCTTGCTCCATAGAAGTTCCCTACTTTATATTTGGTTCATTATTTGAAAATATAGATAAAAGTGTTTATCTACAGCAAAAGCACATTAGGAGAATTGTTTAGTGTATATGTATGTCTTTGAGTCGAAATGTAATTTTTAAAAAGGTGGTACAATTTTTATATTCTAAATTCATTGATGAGGTTGTGAGGTTGCCAAAGTTTAAGAGCTAACATTTCAGTGGTTGAGACAGTCAGATTATACCATACATCTTTTAAAAATAAAAAGTATCAATTAGGGAAGAAAAGGTTCATCTTGATGGATCATGGTTCTAGAAAGATATATTCCATCATGGTGAGGAAGGAATGAAAACAGGCAGGGGAGGCATCGCAGAGGGAACAAGGAGGTGGCTGATAGCATTATCATCAAAACACAGGAAGCTGAAAGAGATAACAATGGGAAGATTCTATAAACACCAAATCCACGCTGTGGCTAAGGAGCCAGTAACCAAGGTTTCACCACCCAACGATTTCATCATTTCTACAAATGACCACCAATGGGAGATTAAGTGTTCAAATACATGGACTTTGGGAGCCATCTCTCATTCAAATTAGTATATTCTGCACCTCACATCGAAGATCATGACTAACTCAGGATAAAGAGCACAGTTAGTATAACTTTAAGTCACCATAGTACCAATCAGTCTCAAAGCTGTTCAAAAATCTGTAACTTGAAAACTCAAGGCAAATTTTTAACCGTAACTTCATGTGAAATCAGTAAACACATACTATTTCTCCATCATACAATGAAACAGAATATATTATCATATTCAAGAAGGAAGACCTAAAGGTACAGTGAGAAAATATTAGACCAAAGCCCAGTAAGCAATCACCAAATTCTGAAGCTTGCTGTCCATTGCCTGGGGATTCAGTTTCAAAGGGCAAAAATAGCCCTATCCCTCCATCATTGCTGCCTGAAACATTTATCTTTTAGGTTAATTCTGTTCACTTGGTGCAAAATTCATTGGCATGTCTCCATTTCTGGGAACTCCCACATCTTGAGGTCCCAGAACAACCTAGGCTTCACCACCGTAGCTTCCTACAGTGCCTCTCAGAGCCTTCCTCACAAGGACCCCAACTTTATCACTTATTTCCTGGCCTTGGTGGTTCTCTAAAAACATGGAGGACAAAATCATACCCCCTCAATCTTACATGTTTCTGTCTCTAAAGCCAGTATTATGTGGATAATTCTAGATAGTTTAACTGCCGGCTTAAGATGAACCTTATGTCCATGAGCTATAGTTACAGTTGCTTCTGCACACTGATAATTGGTGCAAATATTCCCTATATATATTTTCCTCTAGGAGCAGAAAACCACTTAGACCTTTTCCTTTCATGAATTCAAGACTCAGCAGTATGAGGACTTGCCCTTGGGACACTTTTCCTATTATTCCTGTGCCAATAGATGTTTCTATTTAATGACCCTATTATCTTTAAGCAACTATACACTCCTTTCAATATAGACTCTTTAACTATAATCTTAGCTCTTTAAATACTCATTTCCTCTTCAAACTTCACATTTAAAATTTTCTATCTGTCCCATTTGCTGCTACTTTTCAATGTAGACCTTCATAAAGAGTAATCATTAATAACTATTTTAAAACTCGATGTTTTGCTGTCTTGAAACTTTCTCCATCAAAGAAATTAGTTCATTACTTTTAAATTTTGCCACATTTAAATTCCTAGGACAATGGCAGAATACTGACTTTTTTTTAAACCAAATTTTTCATAAATCACTTCTAGCCTAGTTGCAGATAGAGTTTTTTACTCCCCTCTGATGTTTTGTGAGCTGGGCCTCTACAGTTTGCATTTCTCTCAGCATTCTTATCTTTAAGTTTCCATAGAGAAGACCATTAACCTGTTTCGACATTTGATGGCTTTTCCACTTAGACTTTCAAATTCTTCCACAGAACACTCCAAGGACAACAAAAGACGCATGGTCACTTTATCACATGAACTTCACTCCTGGTACCAATTTATCTTCTAGTTTACTTGTGATAAAATATCTTGACAAAAAGCACCTTAGAGAAGAAAGCATTCATTCAGCTTATGGTACTTCTAGGATAGAGTACATTACAGTGGGGAGGCATAGAAATAACTGATCACATTTTCATCCTCATTCTGAAGGCAGAGACAGAGAATGTGAAGAGGGTCTACTTTATAAAACCTCAAAACCTACCCCCAGGATTCCATAATCTCTCCAAACAGCACCAATTGGAAAGTAAATGTTCTAACACATGAGTCTATGGAGGCTATTTATTATAAAAATCACCATAAAATACAAAAAATAAGACTCACATTATATAAAAAAGATGCTTATACAAAAACATTTAGTAACAATTTGTTTAAGTGAAACAAAGTACTTGCATATTTTTTAAACTTATTTTTCTTTTATCAGTTGAAGTAACTTTATAAAATATTTGTTTTCCGTTAGACTTACTCTGAAATATTATTGTATTGCCTTCAAAATTTTAAAACTATTCAATAAACAAATAACACTAAATGTACTGATCCTGAAGATGTATGTATCTATTCACATCAATATTCACAGTGGCATGCTCATTGTAATTGCATACTCTGTGTTCACTTTAGAAATACTATGAATGCTTTATTAAGTCAAATATACATTCAAATTTTATTTTATTTAATTCAAGATTCATCATCATAGCTTACCACAAGGAATGTGCTTTGTTGTCTATAAGTAGATGCTACATATCAAAACTTCAATATTGTTATTAAACAACCACAGTACATAATGACAATTGCCTCCCTCCCCTTTCCCCCTCAAATCATATTTTATTTTGTCACCTAATCATAATTATTCTTTGATTAGACAAAATGTAGGCAAAAATACATTTTGAAACTAAGATTTAAACATGACCTTTATTCACATTTTAATATTGTCCCAGAACCAGTGGATAGTTCTCTTACTAAAGACAGACTATAATCAGGTCAATAGTGGGGTCATCCAAATCTTTTGTTTGTTCTTGACACCTTTAACATGTGGGAAGATTCATTCTTGCCAGTGCAGCTCTAGTATTGAAAGGGAAGCCTATTTTATAAACATTTATATAATACCAAATATACATATTCTATATCAAAGAGAAGAATAGGTTTCATTGCACGGTTTCAATGAAGGTAGTATAAGCACACAGTAACTTTCAGAAATGAATTTAAAAATCAAGTCAATACAATTGTACAATACCAAATTCAATATTTTTATTAGTCTAAGTTTGATAACATCACTCTTTACAAACAAACTATTCTTCCTTTCTAAGGCCAAAGGAATCTTCTTGGGAAATGAGACCCTGTTCTTCATAAAAGTCAGTACAAACACAACTCAATGTCAGGTACAGTGATAGGTTTATAAGACAGTCATGCTCCTACTCTCTGAAAAAAAAATGATATTCCTCAACAGGGGAATGGATACAAAAAATGTGGTACATTTACACAATGGAGTACTACTCAGCTATTAAAAACAATGAATTTATGAAATTCTTGGGCAAATGGATGTATCTGGAGGATATCATCCTTAGTGAGGTAACCCAATCACAAAATAAGTCACTTAATATGCACTCACTGATAAGTGGATATTAGCCCAGAAACTTAGAATACCCAAGATACAATTTGCAAAACACAAGAAAATCAAGAAGTGAATACTTCATTCTTCCTTAGAATAGGGGACAAAATACCCATGGAAGGAGTTACAGAGAAAAAGTTTGGAGCTAAGACAAAAGTATGGACTATCCAGAGACTATCCCACCCGGGGATCCATCCCATAATCAGCCACCAAACCCAGACACTATTGCATATGTCAGCAAGATTTTGCTGAAGGGACCCTGATATTGCTGTCTTGTATAAGGCTATGCCAGTGCCTGACAAATACAGAAGTGGATGCTCATAGTCATCTATAGGATGGAACACAGGGCCCCCAATAGAGGAGCTAGAGAAAGTACCCAAGGAACTGAAGGGGCCTGCAACCCTATAGGTGGAACAATATGAACTAACCAGCACCCCCAGAGCTTATGTCTCTAGCTGCATATGTAGCAGAAGATGGCCTAATCGGCCATCATTGGGAAGAGAGGCCCCTAGGTCTTGCAAACTTTATATGCCCCAGTACAGGGGAATGCCAGGGCCAAGAAGCAGGAGGGGGTGGGTAGGGGAGCTGGGCAGGTGGAGGGTATAGGGAACTTTCAGGATAGCATTTGAAATGTAAATAAAGAAAATATCTAATAAAATAAAAATTTAAAAAATGATACTCTGAAATTGTCTTCAGGTTTATTTTAGTTAAGCAGCAGTTTCAATCTAATTTTAGCATTCTTTAGTAAAAGGCACTTTTAAAAAATAACTCCTCTAATACAATAAATCCTGACTGCAGTAGAAACTGTCTACAGTTTCTTCTGATGCCCTTGACCCTCTGGCTCCCACAATCCTTCCTCTGGGTCTGTGCATATCCTTCTATGAGTTGTAGGGTGAAGCCTCTTTGATGACAGTTAAGCTAAGCTCTTGTCTGTAAGTACAACAGTATATCATTAACAGTGTCAGGAGTGGGCTCCCTCTCATGGCATGAGTCTCAAGCTGGACCAGTCATGGGTTGGCCATTCCCTTACTTTCTTCTTCATTTTTACTCCTGCACATCTTGTAGGCAGGACAAATTGTAAGTCACAGGTTTTGAGGCTGCAGTCCCAAACCCTCTATTGGGAGTCACGTCTGGCTACAAGAGATGGCCATTTCAAGTGTTATATTCCCATTGCTAGAAGTCTTAGCTAGGGTCACCCTCGTAGATTCTTTGGAGTTTCCACTGTCCTGGGTTTCTAACTTGTCCAAGAGATACCCTCTACATTCCAGTTGCCTCTCTCAGTACCCTTTTCCTCCATCCTCCCCCAACCTGATCCCTCATTTCCCATCCCCAACCCCTACCCCATCCAGGAACAACAGCCCCACAGCCTACAGAATGGGAAAAAAAATCTTCACCAACCCCACATCTGACAGAGGTTTGGTATTCAAAATATATAAAGGAATCGAGAAACCAGGCATCAACAAACTAAATAACCCAACTTAAAAATGGGGTTCAGATTTAAACACAGAATTCTCAACAGAAGAATCTCTAATGGTGGAAAAGCACTTAAAGAAATGTTCAACATCCTTAGGCATTAGGGAAATGCAAATCAAAATGGCTCTGAGACTCCAGCTTACAACTGTTAGAATGGCTAAGATCAAAAACTCAAGTGATACCTCATGCTGGCAATGATATGGAACAAGGAAACTTTCCCGAATTGCTGGTGGAAGTACAAACTTGTCAAGCCACTTGGAAATCAATTTGGCAGTTTCTCAGAAAACTAAGAATCAATGAACCCGAAGAATCAACTATACCACTCCCAGGCATATTCCCAAAAGATACTCCACCATACAACACAGACATTTGCTCAACTCATAGTAGCTTTGATCTTAATAGCCAGAAACTGGAAACAACCTAGATGTCTCTCAACTGAAGAATGGATAAAGAGAATATGATACATTTACACAATGGAGTATTGCTTAGCTATTAAAAACAATGGCCACAGTGGGAAAGGTTGTGTCTAGACCTGCAGTGACTTGATATGCCATGGTGGCTTGGTACCCAAAGGAGACCTCCCTCTTCTCAGAGGAGAAGGGGAGGATGGATAGGAGGAGGTGCTATGTGAAGAGACACTGGGAGGAGATGGGAGGGCTTCAATTGGGATGTAAAGTGAATTAATTAATTGATTGATTAATGGATTAAAAACAATGACATTGTGGAATTTTAAGAGAAAGAGATTGAATTAGAAAAGATCATCCTGAGTGAGGTAACCCAGACCCAGAAAGAAAAACATGGCGTGTACTCACTTATAATTGGATATTAGTTGTAAAATAAAGGATAACCATGCTACAATCCACAGACCCAAAGAATCTAATTTATAAGAATCAATCAAGGGAGGATGCATGAATCTCACTATGAAAACAGAATATACATAGTCCATAAGGAAAGCATTTTTATCACTTTATTTTCATTATATTAGTATAAGATACTAGAAAATATGAATTGCTATTTCATTATTTAACCCTGAAATATATAAATCAGTGTTCATAAATACTATTGTTCAGAAAAAACACTCATTTTCATGTTAAACTATATGATTTTCTTTAAATAAGTTTTGTTTGTAGATGGTCTTAATTATTTCTCGGAGTTTTATTACTTTCTCATATTTTTGTTTTAGCTTTTGTATTCTGTTAAGCAATTTTTTCAATTTTATTGTGTTAAGTGACCAACAACCTTGTCCAGTTAGCGAATACATTTTGGGTCATTTATCAGGCACTGTTAGCCTGGTAAGTGGATCTGAGATCTCTCAAGTATAAATCAACCCACCATAATATTAACCCATGGATCTGAGGGTGAAGAATTCAGCTGCCTCTCACTAGCTAGAGGACGAATGAGGCCTCTTGTGCCATTCAAATTTCACTGAACACATTCCACTAGCTAGTTACTACCCAGGGTGTCATTCTTTCATATTGTGTTATGTGGGGACATGTATGACCAAAAATATAGCAAACACAAAAATTTGGGTGGGTATAAAAGTGATGTAAGCTGCCAGGCATGGTGGTGCATGCCTTTAATCCCAGCACTTGGGAGGCAGAGGCAGGCAGATTTCTGAGTTCGAGGCCAGCCTGGTCTACAGAGTGAGTTCCAGGACAGCCAAGGCTACACAGAGAAACCCTGTCTCAAAAACAAAACAAAACAAAACAAAGCAAAACAAAACAAAAAAGTGATGTAATCTATGGGCACCTGGTACTGTGTTTTATTCTTACTTTATCCTAGCCAACTTCTCCCTTGAGAGTGCCTCTACCCACTCCTATTGGGGCGTATGCCTATCTGACCCACTTCTACTTTCTGAAATCAGTGTCCTTTGGGCTAACAGTAATGTGGCAAGGCTGAAATCACAAACTGAAAAATCTGCATTTTCATCTGGGGCACTAAGCTTTTTGTTTGTTTGTTTGTTTAAATATTAGCATGGAATAATTTCAAGGAAGAAATATGTGATAATTTTCTCTATCCCTGTCTCTGTTTCTGTCTATCTCTGTCTGTCTTTCTGTCTCTCTGTCTCTTTGTCTCTATCTTTGTGTCTCTGCCTCTGTATGTGTGTGTATGTATATATGTATGTATGTATGTATGTGGTATATATGTCTCTGTTTGTATGTCTCTGTGTGTGTCTGTATGTGTGTGTCAGTCAGTGTGTGTGTGTGTGTGTGTCTGTGTCTCTGTGTGGTTCTTGAACACATCAGAAGTCTTCCTTTATCTCTCTGTTCCTAATATTTTTTAATATAGGGTCCCTAATTGAAGATGAAGCTTAGCTTTTTGGTTAGTATGACAGGTCAGAGAGAACCTGAGAACCCACCTGTCTTCAACTATATTCCCAATGATGCAGATATGAATACGCATGGCCATTCCCAGCTTTTACATGGGTGTTGGAGATTTGATCTCAGGTCATTATTTTTGCTGCAAATTCTTTAACTCACTGAGCCATCTCCCTAGCCCAATTTCCTTTATTTAGTGTAGCCATTCCTCTTAATAGGGAGAGAAATCACGAAGACAAGATTTATACAGGAGAGCTATAGAATTGTGTATCAACCAGGTCTCAGATTATTAGCACTAGAAAGCTAACTACAATCTAAACTCCACAGAAACTGAGACCTAGTTTGTCCTATTCTGCTTTCTTCCCTGGGCATAGTAGAGAGCTTCAAACATAAAGCAACAGTCTGTGTCTCCTGGACAATCATTTAGAGCAATCATTCCATGTAATGTACATATGATGAATTTATGAAATTCCTAGGCAAATGAATGGACCTGGAGGGCATCATCCTGAGTGAGGTAACTCAATCACAAAAGAACTCACATGATATGTATTCACTGAAGAGTGGATATTAGCCCAGAAACTTAGAATACCCAAGATACAATTTGCAAAACACATGAAACTCAAGAAGAACAAACACCAAAGTGTGGACACTTTTCCCCTTCTTAGAATTGGGAACAAAACACCCATGGAAGGAGTTACAGAGACAAAGTTTGGAGCTGAGATGAAAGGATGGGCCATCTAGAGACTGCCATACCCGGTGATCCATTCCACAATCAGCCTCCAAACACTGACACCATTGCATACACTAGCAAGATTTTGCTGAAAGGACCCTGATATAGCTGTCTCTTCTGAGGCTATGTAGGGGCCTAGCAAACACAGAAGTGGATGCTCACAGCCAGCTATTGGATGGATCACAGTGCCCCCAATGGAGGAGCTAGAGAAAGTACCCAAGGAGCTAAAGGGATCTGCAACCCTATAGGTGGAACAACACTATGAACTAACCAGTACCCCCCCCCTCCCCTGGAGCTTGTGTCTCTAGCTGCATATGTATCAGAAGATGGCCTAGTTGGCCATCAGTGGAAAAAGAGGCCCATTGGTCTTGCAAACTTTATATGCCCCAGTACAGGGGAATGCCAGGGCCAAGAAGTGGGAGTGGGTGGGTAGGGGAGTGTGTGGGGGGAGAGGGCATGAGGGACTTTTGGGATAGCACTGGAAATGTAAATGAAGAAAATACCTAAAAAAAAAAAAAAAAAAAAAAGGACCACTCACTTGGCTCCAAGAATCAGCTGGACTTCCAGGAATGAGCATCACTCAGAGTCAGAATACCTCTGATTCTTTCAGAGCTTCTGAAATAAAGGACTTTTCTGTTGATGATGATGATAAAACAGTTTTTTTTCCCAAAAGTACTGCTTGCACTTAAATCTTCATTTCATCTTATCATCTGTTTCTCAAGTAACATTACTGAAGTGGTAATGCTAATGTTTAAATAATGTTAAACTTGTTTATTGATATGAAATATTTCTCATCCCAGTCTTCCTATACACCAACATTGGTACTCCATTTGTTAGTTTGGACTCAGTTATCACATGTTACATGATAGGATGATGAAAATAGAAATATAAATGATTCCTAGTTCACTTCTCAATGACTGCAAAGTTTACTGGGCTTGAAATATAATGGCCATGGTAAATAATAAGTAAAGAGAAATGCTATTGGTTAATTTTTAATCACTGTGAACAACGTGGTTGACATAAAAAATACTTAAGAACAGCTTATTTGGCTCACGTTTTAAGAGGGTTCAGTCTGTAGATTTTGGCCAAAGGCACCATGAATAAACACCATGGCAGTGGAAGGCTATAGCAGTGAAAATTCTACTCATATCAGAAAGGAAAGAGAGAGAGAGAGAGACAGAGACAGAGACAGAGACAGACAGACAGAGACAGAGACAGACAGACAGAGACAGACAGAGAGAGACAGAGAGACAGAGACAGAGAGACAGAGACAGACAGAGACACAGGGACACACAGACAGAGAGAGCTAGTGGCAATAGGACAGGGAAGATGTATTTCCAAAGACTGACTAACCTCCACCCTCCCCTGCTACTAAGCTTTCTCCAACAAAGCTAAGAAATTAACCAATCAACCTTTCGATGCATTTGTCTTCGAAGACCACACTTCATTATACAAATCACATCTGGGACCTATTGCAGTCCAGGCTGAGAATCAAGCAATGTATTACCACTCTCTGTCTCTTGCAAGGTAGGAAGTTCTATGATTATCAACTTTAAACCTATATGCTCTATTTACAGAGGCAGTAGGTCCCCTCAAAGCAAGAACTTATACTGGAGTGTTCCACAGTTCTAAATCTGATTACCTTATAGTACATGTATTTCTGTAACTCAAACTCCATTAGACTTACTGTGGAACAAAGTGCTCGCCAGTCCATCAGTCACAAGTTTTGCTCAACCTTTGCCTCCAAATTCTGGGAATCAGAAACACATAATTCCCTAAACTTCAATATGGATGTTTTCATTTTTCTAACATCCCAAAACTTTTATATATTTAACCAAATCTACCTTATGATATAATGAACTTGTGTGTTTAACAAGTAGGAATTCCTACTGTACTGTGAAAGGTATAGGTCACAACTCAAGCTAATTCAAATAGTTTTTTTTTACTGGATATGAAAAACTTCTTGCAGTTTAAATGCATCTCTGTTGACCACATAAGAGTCTTCACTATTGAATAACAATATCAAAGAGATTTTTTATTCTTCACATCTACTAGGACTGTTTAAATATCTAAATTCCAGTCTAAAATCCTATTAATGACCCACATGTATTTCAGTTGGCTTTATGTGAGCTGAGATCACTGGACAGAAGGCCTTTAACAATGTGTTCTGCTAACTAGATCCCAAAACTCAAACTGTAAGTTCAAAACAACCTTGTAAAACCTAATAGATGCGATTTATGTGTACTGTCCAGCCCTCAACTTTGTGAAATTCTTTTTCCAGTGGCATCATTCATATAAAAGAAATGTGCTTGTTTTCTTTATTTTTCTTCTCTTTCCCACATTTGTGGTAACTATTCACTCTTATTTATTAATATTATAAAACTGAAAGTATAGTACTCTGAACAATGGTGTGGCTACTGTGGCTGGAAAAACAGAGGGTTCTGCTTAAAAAGAGTTAGCCACCAGAGCAAATAAACTGGTTTTGAACTACACAAGCTGCCTCTGGGCTACTTCACCCTGTATTGAGGGGGAATCATGGGGGGTAGACAGAATTCCTGGACATGAATATCAGCTATTGCTGACAGTTGATTAAGCTTTGCCTACTGAACTCCCTTTCGTTCTGTTTCTGAGTTAAAACTTCTATAGGTGAGAAACTAATAACCTTATGTAATGTGCAAAGCCAGCCTCTTCCATCTCAGCTGCATTCCCAAACTATTTTGATAGAAGCAACAAAAGGCTACAGTTCCTTTTACCTACTTAGCGTCACTTCGTATTTCAATTTTTTTTTCTTTAATTTGAATGGTCATTTTTCTCTGAAACCATGAAGCACTAAAATCAGGCATAAAATCGAAAGCCATAGAGTAAAACTGCGATAGTTTTGAGCATGTAGCAATTGGTTTTCCACTGTACTCCACCAGAGAGCAGAAGAACAAGCTAACTATCAATGATGATTCAGGAAATGAATCTGAGACTGCTAAGTACTTCACCGCCTCTGGTTTTGAATCTATTACTTCCTTTACATTGACGACTCAGAAAACATTTTAATGCCATTTTCAAACCATTTCCCTCCTAATTATGTATGTGTCTTGGTTTATTGCTTGAAATATGTAAAGTCTTCAGGTATTTGAGAAAATCAATAGCATAATGTATATAGGGAAATTTAAAAGAAAAAAAATCAAAATAATATCATTGTACAGTACTGGTCCTATAAAATGACCACTTAAACAGCAGCCAGTCCTTAGTGTGACTGTTTTTCTACTATAATAGTGGGGATGGAAGTAGCAGATGTTTTCACTTAGCTCATTGTGGTGATTGGAAAATAATTACTTCCTTTTTTTGAGGGCCTTAAGGACTTGTGTGTGCCTAGAAGTGATTTGAATGTCTCATAGCTCTAACAAAGAATAAATAGATGTATAAAGAGATGATAGATAGATGATAGATAGATAGATAGATGATAGATAGATAGATAGATAGATAGATAGATAGATAGATAGATAGATAGATGTACAGAGATAGGCATAGACATAGATGAGAGAGAGAAGACAGAGAGAGAGAGGGAGAGAGAGGGAGAGAGAGAGAGAGAGGGAGAGAGAGGGAGAGAGAGAGAGAGAGGGAGAGAGAGGGAGAGAAAGGGAGAGAGAGGGAGAGAGAGAGAGAGGGAGAGAGAGAGAGAGAGAGAGAGAGAGAGAGAGAGAGAGAGAGAGAGAGAGAGAGAGAGAGAGAGAGAGAGAGAGAGACTTACAATGGAAGCAGGTTGTGGAAAATACTTTGACAGTTTATGAATGTGGTCATACCAAATAATATAGTGAACCTTCAAAGTATAGACTGAACTCTTAAAGAGTTATAATATATATACAATGTTTCAAGTTGATAGATTAAAAATATACATTTAAGTTAAATGCAAACAAAAGGTGAATCACACCCAGACTACCTGAATACTTTGTTTATACATTGTTACCTATTTGTAAGTTACCTCAAGAAAAATCGATAAAGACAGGACTTTTGTCAAATGTATGTTGACTTGTTAGGTGCTAAGAGATCTGAAGGTCTTTTTAACTGTCACACTAAAAAAGTCTATTAGGAACATCTTTAATTTTCTTTGCTTCCCTATAACTCATTAGCTAAGTGCTATTGAGTGATGAGATGCTATGATACAAATCAGATATAGTCTCTGTCCATAAATTATTTTGAGTCTAACAAAGCTAGTTGAAGCCATTGTTCAAAGTAAGACCTCTTGTCAATTTGTGTAGCATACAGTAGCTGATGGACTTTCATTGCATTGTGAGTTTTGAATGAGATTGGAACAAAGATGACCTAACTCAATAAAACTCTTATTATGTTGATATTTTCTTCAGAGATTATTGAAAATCCAAGTGAATCTTTGAACAAGTTTTTAAATAATATCCCAATACAATAAAAGCTAATCTATTTGAATTGATGAGTAGACAGTCTATAATTACATTAATTCTAGGTTTCTGGGATTCAACAATATAACTGCTTTGATATTTTGTTTTATTTCAGTGATTTTTTTCTGAATTCAGTTCTAAGTTCTAGTATCTTTCTCTGTAGACTCCTCATAACCAATTAGAACTTATACTCATCCATAGAGACAATCAACTCCCTTTCTCTCCAATCTGTGAGAATTAACAAAACGGCTGTCTTTTTAACTTACTTGACTCATTGCTCTGAATAGGACCACGAGATTAATGTTAAGAGAGTGGCTAAGAGTGAGCCTTCTTCTTTCCCACACTTAGGAGAAGACAATTCAGATGTTTTATAATTATATGTTATGCTAATTACTTTTAAATGATAGCTGATTTTTGTTCGCTTATTTGCATTGTGCCTAAACATTACCTGAACAAGGATGATGCCAACAGACATGCTAGCATACATTATAGAAAGCCCACAAGGTTTCAATCCTCCACAAAGAACTACAAGTTACTAAGGAATTCTGAGAGTGGGAGAAATAGACCATAGTTACCCAATACCAACACTAAAAACATATACAAACATAATATAAATTTTAAAGATATGTTTTTATTATCCAGGTCCATAAGTGGGTAAGCACATGTGTTTCAATGCCTAAGAAGATCATATGGATCCTTAAAGAGAATATTGGATCCCTTAGAGCTAGAGTTAGATATTTATAAGCTATCTAATATAGCCACTAGAATTCAAACTCTGGCCCTCATGGTGGATAAACAACTGCTCTTAATCACTAAGTTATCTCTCAATCCATGGTAATATACTTTTATTTTTATTTTATGTTGTATTCTTTCTACTTGCAGTAATGGTTAACTTTACAATGATATGCCATATCATTAAATATCTCATGTTATAACATGGTCATGTTATAACAAGTGATTGACCCTTGAAGTTAAATATGTGTGTATGGTCTATGATATCCCCACATTAATGAGCTCAACTAGCAATGCCTGTCTTTAAACAAAGCCTTTAGTTTAGTGACATGTGATGGTTTATGACTTATGCATGCACGTGCTGTTTATAAAGCCCAATTGTTATTATGATGGATGGCATAATTCCTTTGTAAGAAGGAATGAAAAAAAATGACCAAATTTCTGTTTCTTCCCATTCTTTATACCGGACAGAGCCTCTAATTGACATGGGAAAGTGCTGCCTCAGGTTGAAGGCACAAATCTAGCACTGTATCACACACACTCCTGATTAAATATCCAACCACCCAGTCTTTCTCTAGCTTGGTCACCGGCATACAGTTCCATTTTCTCTAGTAAAACAAGCCATCAAAGACAATTTCACTTATCAGATCCTGAGTTCTCCATGATTCTTCATGCTTTGACCACATCTCATGGTGACATCATTGTCATTTCTTACCTGAATCATCTTCCAGCAGTCAGACTAAAAATTTTCCCCTCAACTTTCTTTTTATTCCTCCTCAACCATCTTTTTCATCAAAGTATAATTAATAGCAATCTTCTACAACTTGTATTATATGATTGTGACATAATTTAGTATGATTTTATTGTTATTTTTTAAATGTACAATATGATCATTTTAATACGTATTTTGAAAAAAGATATGATAACATTAACAAGAGAGTGTGGTGGTTTGAATATGCTTGGACCATGGAGTGGCATTATTAGGAGGTGTGGCCTTGCTGGAGTAGGTGTAGCCTTACTGAAGGAAGTATGCACTGTGGAGGTGAGCTTTGACATCCTCCTCCTGGCTGCCTGAAGACACCCTTCTTCCTGACTGCCTTTGGCTCAAGATGTAGTATTCTCAGCTCCTTCTCCAACACTATGTCTGTCTGAACACTGCCATGCTTCCTGCCAAGATGAGAATGGGCTGAACCTCTGACAGGAAGCTACCGCCAAGAAAACGTTAGCATAAACTGGCTTAAGCAAGCCATGTAACATGTCTTGTTTAAGTGAGTGTTAATAGTCAGCTTACTGTTTTAATGTGAAAAAAAAATAGGAAATAAGATTTACAGTCGGAAGAAAATTGTGTCATCAATTGTTACGATTTCATCTTTGTAATTGTGTAAACTCCTTAGGATTGTTATACATCTCACTGTTCCCACTAAGGAAGGACTCAGATATTTCATTTAGGAGCTTTACCTCTTCATGAAAATTTCCTCCAGAGCAAAAACCTGAAGCTGTTTTACAATAAGTTGTAGCACCATAGCACACCCACCTGCATTTACAAGTGGCCCAGGTGATGCTCTGAAAAATTGTGTATTTGCGTGAATATACACTTGCGTGTATATGTGTACATAATGATAATAATCAGAAAAAGAGGTTATAAATTTGAGATTTGGGGAATATGTGAGAAATTAAATAGAGTGTTCCTGGGAAGAGCCGGGGAGAGGAAAAGGAAGGCATAAAGTAATGCCATGATATTTTAATTAATAATGTATTTAAAGATAAGATAAATTAGGGCAAAATTCAACTTATTAATAAAACCAAAATGTTGAGGAAAAAAAATCAATGAACATTTCCCATAGGTATCGATAGCCACTTGTTAGAAGGATGACTGACAATATGTCCATTCAGCAGCAAGGTTTGCTTCTATTGCTTGTGACCTACCACTCATGGATTCATGGTCAAAGGCATGAGCTGGATATGAACTCCTTGCTGTATAGTAGACCTTACATCCAATCATATAACCCATAACATCTGCACCACTGCTACCTAAAAACACATCCTGTCTGGCAAGTCAATATTGTAGCTTGCAAAGCGTAAAGCTGAGCAGGGCTGGTGTTTTACATTTGCACTAAGTTCTTACTTAATCATTTGGGTTCAGAAAATGTTGTATGAAAAAAAAATCCTATTTTTGATTAAAATGCTATTTGAGTTGGGAAATAAATTGGTTTGAATTAATGAGATTGTCCTTCAACATTCATTATAACAGAAAGTTATATAAAATATGAAAGGATATAGTCAATATATGTGTCACGTAATCTGTAAGCAACTGATTGAAGAGCTTTCCATGTCCTCTTTCTTTCTTTCTTTCTTTCTTTCTTTCTTTCTTTCTTTCTTTCTTTCTTTCTTTCTTTCTTTCTTTCTTTCTTTCTTTCTTTCTTTCTTTCTTTCTTTCTCTCTCTCTCTTTCTTCCTCTCTCTCTCTTTCTTCCTCTCTCTCTTTCTTTCGTTCTTTCCTTCCTTCCTTCCTTCCCTCCTTCCCTCCTTTCTTCTTTCCTCTCTTTCTTTTGCCAAATAAGTGCTCACATCTTCATCATTAATGTGATTCAAACATAGTTGTACTTAGATAAAATTATTTCAAATACCTCAAAGCAGAAGATAAAGATTCCCCCACCAATTATAAGCTGAATTTATTCACAGGACACATATTCAGTGTGTAAGGATGTAATGTAGTCTTATGTTTAGCAGTTAAACACAGGAAGATGTTTAGTGGGCTGTTATTTTCACAGTTCATCAGCATGACTAGCTTGGCCTTGCTTTCTTTATAAGGAACATTTTATCTACTCTGTAAAAAATATATATATATTCCCCTCTCCATTCTTTAAGCAGGGGTTGATGGTTAAACTTGAGGTTTAATGAGTGTAAAAACTGTTCTTGTTCACTGGAATTATAAGCTTTCCTTTGCAAGTCCTTGTTTTAGCTTCAGGAAACCTTTTCTAACACTCACCGGGAGAATATATTGCTACTGCTTTGCCTTTCATTCACTAAACAACCCCGTTAATTATTGGTGACCAGACTTTACTTCCTTGCAACTTTGTGTGCACCTGGTTTGCAGACGGGATGTAGTAACAGAGGCTGGCGAAGCACACCCAGACCTCACTACAGTCTAGAATATTGGCTACTTGCAGCTAATTTTATGTGTCTGTGGAAAACAGAGCTTTGGACTTGGACCAGCTGAGGTTACTGTTCACTAGTTTTCTGTTTAATGCTGATGTTCTTATACACAAATGCTGAAAAGAAAGCACATTTTCAAATGGCTGGACAAATCAGCATTTACTTCTAGTCCCACCGAAATAACTAAAGATTTGTATGTTGAAATCAGCATAAATTAATTCCTTCTGTCAGTTTTGAGACTAGCCATTGACTTGGATTATTAATAACATGACAATAGAATCTAAAGATTCCTTTAGAAAAATGAACAAAAATATCTCTTAACATCCTGCTTTCCTATCTATTGTATATAACTATACGAATTCAGGTACTTAAAACTTCTGCTTAAAATAAATCTTTGACTATGGGTGTAGTTCCATTGGTAGAGATTGGTACACTTAGGATTCCCTGATCATATCCCTGGATAAGATCTACAGCTTCCCAGCAAAATGGCTATGGATGTGTTTACTTAGGACCCCGGCACTCAAAAGGCAGAATTAGAAGAACCAGAAGTCCAAAGTCTTTCTCATCTTCACAGAGGATTCAAGACAGTACCCCTGAATCACACGAGGCACCATTTCAAAAGCAGTATAAATAAAAGGTGAAGTGGGCTAGTATATGTCTATAATGTTATAATTAACATCTGCAAGGAATCAAGGTTCCCATGTCTATGGGTTTCCATTTCTTTTCTTTTCTTTTCTTTTCTTTTTTTTTCCTTCTTTTTTTTTTCAGTAAGTTTTCCTATATTTCTGTAGACATTCCTGACAGGGGAGTGGCTATCACTGTAGCCATTTCTAAGTCTAAGTTCCATGAGTTCACCTCACTAACATCTCCTGGTAAAAGCACATATGGTATTGTAAACAATTGAAATGCCAGATTTGAAGCGTGATGAGAAGCAAGCTCTCAGAAACAGTGAAAGCAAAGCACATCCCTCCACTTTAACTCAGGAGTAGCACTGGGATAAAGGTGTAGATGGGAGACAAGGTGCTTGTGATGGTTTGCACATCCTTGGTCCAGGGAGTGGCACTATTTGGAGGTGTGGCCTTATTGGAATAGGTGTGGCCTTGTTGGAGTAGGTGTGTCATGGTGAGCAGGGGCTTTAAGACCCTAATCCTAAGCCTTCAGAAGATGTAGAGCTCTCACCTCCTCCTGTACCATGTCTGTGTGGATGATGCCATGTTCCCAATGTGATGATAATGGACAGAACCTCTGAACCTGTAAGCCAACCCCAATTAAACATTGTTCTTATAAGAGTTGCCTTGGTCATGGTGTCTGCTCACAGCAGTAAAACCATAACTAAGACAGTATTCATATTAAGTTTTGAAATCACAAAAATAACAATGTAAGAATTCCAACTTACAAATGGTGAGATAAACCATCACAAAAGTGCTTTTGGAGCCTCTGTATGGTAACCTAGGAAACCACGAGACTACTTCCACAATAATAAACCATAAACAATTTGTCACAATTATAGTTTACTTTTTATAATTTCATAAATGAAAATGAAGTGGAGATTCATAAAATGATTGATATTGTGGGTGTGGAAGGGAAACATAATAGAGATAGTTGGAGCCAAAGCAAAGAACATTTTAAAGTTTCTCTATTGTAGATAGAATTGCTTTGTTCTTAAGCCAAATAGTCTGACTCAAATAAAAGATCTACAACTTTTGTTTTCTGCATGAAGTAGGCATAGATACGAAGGCAAGAATGATGTTTGGTTATGCTACAAAATGAAATCTATAGCATTTCCTCCAATATTGAGTTCATTGTTGAAGAAATAATTAGACATTTTTTACAGAGGATAGACTTTAATAGGAATGTCACAGGAGTTTCACTAACTTTATCTTTCAATCATAGTCCTTGTGGCAACTATTCCCAGACCAAACTGTGGTTTCCTGCAACAAAATTATAGCTTTAAGCACAATAGCCTCATGTTTATTACAGTCTCAGAACAATAAAAAATTCAACAGCAGGAGAAAATATGTTTTATGCATTTAGTTAAGTTTACACAGAACTGGAAAATATCAACAAGTGGCATGTAAAATTGTGTTATCTTAGTTTCCTTTTTACAACTTGAAAATTGACAACCTAAGTAGAGATTACTATTAGACATACTTATTGAGAGATAAAATAGCTATTTGTATGACTATTAAAGATACTCAAATGATAATTCATGTACTATGTGTGACTGAAATCCTCTCTTCCATTAATAGATTTATCTTTAAAATACTTAACTTAAGCTGTTTTCAAATGCAAAATAAAGGAAAGATGATTCTATCTGAGATTTACAAAATAACTTACACATGGGTAAACCTAATTTTTCTAGTTGTTCAACTTAGGACTTCTATTTGCTTAATATGACTCATATCCAAGAGGTGCTCATGGGTGGTAGAATATCAGTACATTAGCTATATGTAAATAGTATAAATAACATACCTGCTGAAGAGAACAGAGTTATTGTCTCAGATTCTTTGGGGTAGGAGTTCATGGACAGCTTTGTTAAATGGTTCTGCCTCAAGTCTTCTCACAGGATGGACATAAAAAAGCCAGCCAGTGATGGAGGATTTTTGTTTGGTTTTTGCTTATGCTATTTTGTTTTGTTGGTGTGTGTGTGTGTGTGTGTGTGTGTGTGTGTGTGTGTGTGTGTGTGTGGTGTGTGTGTGTGTGTATGCTGGAGGCATTGTTCCCTCTCATTCCTTACCACAAGACCTCAGTTCCTACCTAGTCAGGAAGCCCTTGCCACACGAACCTCTCCACACAGCATTTTGTCTTCACAATGTGACAACTGGCTTTCCCTAAGTCCAATGCTTAGGAAAAGGAAGCTGCCGTGATGTTGATCACCAGTTCCTGAAATCACATTCCATTAACTCCACAACAGTCTACAGGTCACACTAGTTACCACTTTTCTGAATGGGAGGGAACTATGACAATATCAATATGTACCAGCAAAGAGATCACTGAGGTGATCTACAGTAGTCTAGTCTAAAGATGGAAAGGAACTCCTATAAGAGCAGAAAAAATTCTGTGACAGAAAGGACAAGGTCACTGATAATTGAACTTTAGAGCATGACTAGTCAGCACCACTGTTCATGTTGAAAAATTGCTGAAAAATGTTGCACCGAATAGCCAAACACAATTTATCATCTTGGTTGTGTTAAAGACCACCAAGGAGGTTGAAGGAAATACACCTCTAGGGTATCTGGGACCAGAGCCTAAGCGATCCAACTACTGAGTGAGTCGGTACTTTAATGGCTTGAGAGAGTGATGGCATTGTGAAGAAGTAGATCCGGCTTCCAGCTGGAAGGAGTAGATCACTTCAAGAAGGTCTTTGAGGACAAAACATACTGGCTCATCCTTGTAACTTGCTTTGTCCGGGCCTCCTAACTGTCACAGCCTGAACTCTTGTCTGTCATGTCGCTCCTCCCCAGTGGACTGACACTTGTAAAGTTGAGCCAGAACAAATACTTTCTCCCTCAAATCACAGTCCATAAAAACAATTCACTCCTCTTTCTTTAAAAAGAAGACCAAAGGCAAATGATGATACTCATGTGCGGTCCAAAGACATCTACTTGTCTGCATGTAGTTTACAGTTAATTTCTCTTAGGTTTCTTTCAATAACAGATCCTTCATCATCATTAATTATTAAGTTTCCCTGTAAACATGACAAATGTAACATTATGTGAAACGAGTATTGTGCAATTTTTAACAGAAATTAAATTAAACTGGGCCCTGGGATTGTAGTGCAGTCATCAAAGTGTAAAGTGCTTGTTGCACAACAATGAGGTCTGGATTCTGACCTTCAGTACTCAGATAAAGGAGCTGAGTATAACAGCACGGGTTTATCATCCCAGCGCTGCACACACACACACACACACACACACACACACACACACACACACACACACACTAAATCATTTTACACACAGTAAGTCGCTTAAAAATTAAAAGGAGATAAATCAGGGCAGAGCACATGGCTCAGTGAATAAAGGACTTACCACACAAGCGTGAAGATCTGAGTTCAAATCCCTGGAACAGACATAGAAGCCTGGCAGGCATAGCTGGCAACCTATAATCCTTGCACACAGTAGCAGAAAAAAAAGGACCAATCACTAGGGGTAACTGGCTATCTGAACTAGTTAGAATTGACCTCAATCACTAGGGGTAGATGGCTATCTGAACTAGTTAGAACTAACCAACAACTCCATGTTTGATGAGAGATTCTGACTCAGTAATTCAAATGGAGTAGGACCACCAACCATACCTGATATCAACTCCGGACGTCCACGTGCCTGCATACACTCACATATGCCCACATATATGGGATGCATGGTTATAGATGTCAAACACACAAAGAGTTTATGTGGCACAAATAATAAGTTTCTATCATTTAACCTTTAAGCCAACATTGGGTGCTATTCACCTGTAGGTTTTTAACTAGTAGAACTATATTCTATAATCTGAGTTTAGTTCTATAGAAATGAAACCTCATACACAGGTACCAATGATACACGTTGCATGAAATAGAGATAATATAAAGACCTGTAAGCAAATGATGGTTCTATAATTTCCCAAAATCCTAGTAAACGATTGATTGATCAGTTGGTTGGTTGATTGATTTTTTCAGTCTTATTTTGGAACAAAAAAATGGAAAGAAAATATGAAGGACTGAGAAGAGATTGGGTTAATGGTGTGAGAGGATACAGCAAGATGTAACAAGCACTCAATGTATTACATTGTGATAGGTTAGAAGAAAGAAAATGAACAAGCAAATGAGTGACAGTGGCTTTTTACTAAGCGTAGCAGAATGCTGAGAAGCACGTGACAGAGCACTCAGTGCATGCAGACACGTTCTCCTCTACACAACGGACATCACAGAAGAAGCAGGAACAGACCCTTGGCCTTATAGTTGGCCTAGGAGTCAGACGTGGGAAATAGAGCCTGAAGTGAGGGCAGTATTTTACCAGACATGATGGGCCTTTCCAGAAGGGCATTTTGTAGACACTGGGGTAGGAGAAATTGGAAGGTACAAGGGGAGCTGGTGTAAAATGTAACAAACAAGGAAGGAGAAAATCACATCAAGTGTTAGCAATAGAGTTAAGGAAGTGGAAGAAAACAATGCAGGAGAGCTACGAAGATCATAACCTTGAAAATTTGCTGTTTTTTCATATATTAATGGCGAAGCTCTGTTACCAAACTCACCCAAGCAGCACAGATCAGCTCATCATCAGATCACTGGCTAATTGGGAAAACATGAACTGCATATCAATGAGCCAAGATGATGCAAAATATGGGAGTCATGAGATCATGTCTGTTGCAACCCCAAAAGATCCAAATATGAAGTTCTGCTTGCATGTGTAATATACTGTTGGGTCTTCTGTGGATTCTAAGTTGCCTTCTTACTTGTATTTCTTGCTTTTCTGCAATTTAATAGTTGCAAGATAAAAAGCAGTTTGGTGCTACCTCTGGGCAGAAGGTAAATGATTGTGAATGTGTAAGGGGTTAATAGAGAGCAATCAAGGATGTGGTTCGAAATATAGAGGTGGAATATGCTGAGAGCCAAGGAGCTCTTCCAATCTGTGGCCATGTTGACCACATTAGAAGGGCAGCTTACATAAACAGGGTATTTTTAGTCTTTCAAAATACTTCCATATATTTCCCAAAATCCATCTCCAACCTTTGAAGCAGTTTCCCTAGATTAAGTTAGATAGATATGTCTGTTTCTTCAGAGAAACAGTCCCAAAGAAGACACAAGACTTTTGGGGGTTATCATAGACGTGGCTTATCTCCCAGATAGACATCTGTCTCTCATAGATCAATGCTCTGGACACTTGAGTACCAGTCATTCAGAACAATGTTTGAGGTGTAAAGTGGATAAACAAATTAATGGCAGAAATGAGCCTATAATGTAAGTTTTTAAAAAGATAAGGTGAGTTTCTTTCATTGAACTTACATTGGCTTTAGTTCCACCCTAACTTACAATAAGAGAATGGTTTTAACAATATTGAAATTTTTTTCAGATTTCTGTCCTTCATCTTTTGATCTTCAGACTTTTTCCTCTCTTGTTCCTAAAGTATAAAATATCATAGCACTCCATAATGTCACAGGATATCAGTTGCACCCATATTTGTTTAAAATAACCCCACTTACAAATTTCAGCCCCTATTGTCTTTGATCTTCCTAGATATCTACGTTTCTTAAAGAATTTATTGTCAGGTGTAGTTTTCTTTAACAGACACCTTTTAAACGTCTACACAGAGATAAGGGTAAGTGTTCAAGATATAAAAATTGTTTCAAGAATTAGACTTTGAAAGAAGCAAAAAACTCAAACACCAGAATGACAGCTAAGGAGATGGCAACCTCATCCCAGAGTTAAGCTTCCCAGTGAGTACTTGGAGCTAAGATAACAGCATTGACAGAAGGTGTTAGGGATGCTGGACCATGCTGATTTTGCAGTGGTCTGCAAGAGTTTGATAATCCAGCAAATTATCTCCTGGATTTTCCACTTCCTGACCTGAGGAATAGGTTGAGAGCAGTAATGATGCCCCTTCTTTTCCTTTTCCCTAGAGACTATTAACACCAGCTATACTTTTAATAACTGAAAATTATAAGAAGGTTATTATCAACACTTGAACAAATAAACTAGCTTGGACACACTCTGAACCACACTCAACAAGACTCTTCTTTGTCTTTCTATTTTGCTTCAATAAGGAAGACCTAGACTTCCACACTGATGAACTAGATATCATTTCATCTCCAATGTAGCCTGTATGCGCTCTGCAGATGAAAGCAAAGATGGTGGCTAGAAGGTGGAGAATTGTAAGGGACTGGGAGTTCTTCTCTCTCTACTAGCTTAATTCAAGTCCATTATTCTCATGTTAATCCCTTTAATATGAACAAGACAATATCCTCACAACAGAGATTTGTATCCTGTTTTCCTGTTTATGATGTTCTTAGAGTCACGGTAACTTTTTTCCCTAACTAATATCCCCTGGGCCATTTTTTTTAAAGATACCTAGCAATCGCCTATTTCCAATTACTTGTATGACTTAAAGCCTCACATTTTACTGCCTATTGATCACAGTAATACTCTAAATTGTAAATGGATGAGATAAATACCTAAATACTTCTGCTTTTACCATAAAACCACTCACCATAGGTACATAATGTAATAGGGCTTTAGGATAGAGCTCAATGGTGATGTGTTCAGCCAGCTTGACTGAGGACCTAGGTTCAATTCCCAGCTGGAAAGAGAGAGAGAGAGAGAGAGAGAGAGAGAGAGAGAGACAGAGACAGAGACAGAGACAGAGACAGAGACAGAGACAGAGACAGAGACAGAGACAGAGACAGAGACAGAGAGACAGAGACAGAGACAGAGACACTGAGAGAGACACAGAGAGAGATAAAAGATGCAATGAGATTCAGTGAAAAGTAGCATGTTATATTGAAACTTTTGGTAGTATATAGTTCTGGACCAAATATATTGGTCCTTTGTGCCAATTTGTGAACCATGATTCTAACTCGAAAACTTGAAGTCCATTACTCAAACTTCTAGACCCTGCTGATGAATACTGTAGCTAGTTATTATTGAGAGAAGTCTCTTAATTATTGTGATATTTGATTTCTCAATCTTAAGAATCGTATTTATAAATTGATGTGTTCTCCCTCGGGGAAGACTGTATTTCCCACTCTCAACAACCTCAGTTGTCTGTAGGTCCTTGAGTATAGTTGCACCCTCATGGCTTTCCTGCTGTACTTTACATGTCTATTGTCCTTCTTGATTGTGTGCTTAGGCAGTTATATTGCTGAGACCTTACGGGTTTCTAATGTTACTAGGAGATACAATGCCACAGCAAACTCTCTGATCCTCCTGTTCTTAAAACATTTGTACCACCAATTCTGCAATGTTTCCTGAACCTTAGGTGCAGGAGAAGTTTTATAGATGTATCTATCGAGACTTGTCTCCCAAGTTGCATTATGCAGACCGATATGTGTGTGTGTGTGTGTGTGTGTGTGTGTGTGTATAAAAATGTGAAAAGGAACATTAAGTTGAAGGAGCAAGATATGGATATGTGAGGCTTTGAAGGGAGGAAAGGGAAGGAAAAATTATGTGGCTATATTATAATATAGAAAAAAAAGATCAAAATGATCGAGCATGGGCCTCAAAAATGGAAGAGCATCATTTGTAGAAAACACTATCAAGATGCAGTAATATGTATCTAAAAGTATGATGGTCCACTTCAAAGCTTGTTGAGTTCTTGAATTCCTTCTGTAACTAAAACACCACAAAGACGCAATCAGAGATTAAACAGGGCTATTCCATCCACAAGCCTTAGGTTGACGTCAGACCTTTATTTGTCCTGTCAATCCCCTACTTTTTCCAAGAGCTACAGGTTCCCTGTGCTCCTTAGGATGTCTTGCAAGTTGGCTGTCCCATAGCTCATCTTGCAGTAACTGCAATGAAAAATCCAACCTATTCTGCCCACTCACAGAGCCTCCTGGACTCTGCTGCTGAAGTTCCCTTTACAGCCCCATTTAAAGAGCCTTCCTGCAAGGTTTCCATTTCAGTATAGAGTCCTCTGCTTCCCCTCCCATTCCCACTCTCTTCATGAGGGTCCTGAGACTTCCTCCAACTTCTGTTCTTGGAGCAGGGGGAGCAGCTATCCTAGATTATTCTTTCAAGCTCTTTACTGCAGATGATTTTCTATAATAAATTTGCTCTATATAACTGTACTTTGTTTATCTTGTTTATATGCCCTGGATCTAATTGATAATAAGCTGTGAATGGTCTACAGCCCTATCTCTGATCCCCAGATTTCCTGGCATGGCTATCACTAGGCACATCTTCAATACCAGGAAAGCATGTTCCTCACTGTGTCTATGTAGCTGTGTGATCTTGGGAAAGTCACAGAATGCTTCTAAGCTACTCTCTTTACTCCCAATGAGGCAGATTTGCTTTTTTTTTTCTCCATGACTAGGTAAAAACAAAGAGTTTCAAGCCACCCATTCATTTTTATCTTGAACTTTTATGTATTTTGGTGAAGTAGATGTAGATAGAAGTAGCTATAGGCTCAGCTAACAGGCTTTCCAGAAATTCCCAGATGATGCATCTTTTATTCTCCATTGTCTACGCCTAGCTTTAAAGATAGAAACTTCAAACTGTTCTTTGAAACAATACAATTAAACAGGTTTGCCTGTTTGTAAGAAAGTTACAGCAGATCATGTACTTAGCTACCAATTCCTCCTGTTTCTGTTTGGACCTAGATGCTTATGTTAAACAGCCTCCACTGTTACTGTACTCATTTCTTCTTGTTTTGTGGTTTCAGCACTTCCACAGTGGTTTTAGACCATTGGAATCCAAATTTTAGGTTCATGTACTCAGGGATAATTATCTTTGGTTGCAAGGAGGATGCATACACAGGAGAGAATTAGACAATTATGGTTTAGGAATTGCTGTTTCCAATAGTAAAGTAAAAACATATAAGTTTAAAAGTATATATATATGTGTGTGTGTATATGTATATATATAATAGGTATGTATATATAACATATATATATATTTCATAGTTGGCTTTTCTAAATTAAAACATTTGGGTTTTCTGAGTTTACTAGAAGTTTAACTTTATCTAGTGGAAAATAGTCAGTATCATTTCTGCACATAATATGATTCATGATGGAGAGTATTAATTAAATAAATTACCATAATATGCAATACATTGCATCCTGATTGCCTCTTTACTTCTCAGTCTGACCTATTGACTGTTAAATGTTTGAAGAGGAGCAGGATTGAAACCTTTTCATCATGCATTCTCGGTGTTGGCGCAGTGCCTGGCATATGGGAGATTTCAAAACACATGAGATGAATTAATGAATACTGCTGGGCTGGAGGCAGAACAACTGGCGTCCTCAGCACAGGGCAGCCATGGTGCCTCTGAGACCACAAGTTTTGTGTGTATGTGTGTGTGTGTGTGTGTGTGTGTGTGTGTGTGTGTGTGTGTGTTTGTCTGTGTGTTTTGTCCCTGTGTGTGTGTGTAAGTGTCTGCTTTCCTCTTCTGTGCATGTAGGTTTATGTGCACGGGGAAGGCAGGAAAGGAGCTTAGTGTCCTGTTCTATAATTCTGAGGCTGACTGACTTGAGACAGAGTCTCTTATAGAACCCAGTTATCCTACTGGGACTTTTTTTATTCAAGCCACTGAACCGTACCTCCAAACCTGACACTTCATGTTTTTTTTTCCCTTTTCTTAATACATTTTTACTATTTGTTTTACTTTAACGTTTTATACACTAATTAAAATATAATTACATTGCTTTCCCCCTCCCCTTTTATCCCTCCAGTCAGTCTCCAGTCTCCTCTCTCTGACAGTTTTCCCACCCCCATGCTCTCAAATTGATGGTCTCTTGCTGTCACTACACTATGATTGTTACACACATATGTGTGTATACATGTATAAGCAGGTACATGCATAAACACAATCGGTGGAGTCTGGCTTTGTTCTGTGTGTGTGTGTGTGTGTGTGTGTGTGTGTGTGTGTGTGTGTATGGTTTCAGAGCTGACCACTATGTATTACGTAATTAAGAGGCTCATACCTAGTTATAGCTAATTCTCCCTCTTTCAATAGTCATTAGTTCTTTATCTAGGAGTGTGACCTTCATATTTTGCACCTGCCAGGTTAGAATGTCTATCAAAATTGTCATTGTTCAGGTCCTGTTTAAGCAGCATTTCTGAGAAAGACTGCTTCAAAGCAGACTTCCTAGTATTCTGGCTTTTATAATCATCCAATCCCTCTTTGGTAATGTTTTCTAAGCTATGTATATAAAAACTGTGAGATAGATGTATCTATTGTGACTTAGATAGATCTATGTGGATATAGATGGATCCATTAATTCTTGTCTTTTGTTCTGTGATCATCTCCATTTTCTGTAAAGAGAGGCCTCTTCAACGATGTGTGGTTAACTACACTTATTTCTCATTATAAGGGTAAGGTTTAGAATATAGTTAGGAATTATACTGGTCTAGGAGATGATGGTACTAGATTATTTTCTAAGATCCACAACCTCACTAGTTCTAGCAAGTTAGCTAGATTTCTAGTACCATGCATGATTTTCCTCAAGTTGAATAGGCCTCAATTAAACAGCTGGTGGTTACCATCAACTTGTGAGTGGCACTTACTGTACTTTTACAGATATCTTTCCATGATGGTCATTGTTGTGACGCATAGGTGTTGAAGTTGGGTTGTACTATTAAGTGCTTCCTTTCCTGGGAGGTTGCACAGTATTTTCTGGTACCATGGGAGCTAGACCACAAGAAAGATGTTTTCAGGTTAGATACAGCTTGATCAAAATATTCAACATTCTGTGTCATAAATGTGAAAGTGTCTTCAGCAATAGAAGCTTACCCTGAACTTATGAGAGGCCATCAAGGGCAAAAGTGATAGGCTATATTGTTTAGGGAGTCTCTTGGGCTACACTGACTAATCATTGCAAAAGCCTATCATTGTACCTGCTATAAAATTTTGACTGGGGACTCTCTCAAAGTGTCTTAAATCCCTTTAACATACACACACACACACACACACACACAGAGAGAGAGAGAGAGAGAGAGAGAGAGAGAGAGAGAGAGAGAGAGAGAGAGAGAGAGAGAGAGAGAGATTGAGAGTGAGGGGAAGAGGTACTTGTATATAATTTTAGGTAAATATAAAATAATATGATTCCTTGAGGCTTTATAAAACCATCTTGTTATTTATCCCTCCTTCGTTCTTTCTTTCTTCGTCGATATTGACCTTCTCCGTGATGTTTTTATTTCCTGTTTTATATATTACCATTATCCTGATGTTTCTCTCAACTTCTCTACCTCATATCCACCATGGTCTCCTTATATTTTTCTGGCTTCCCTGGTTACTGCATTTGTACACATACATCTGAAGACTTGGAGCTAGCAACCACAGATGAGAAAGAACATGTTCCATTTGTCTTTCTGGATCTGCTGACTTCACTCAATATAATCTTTTCTAGATCTGCCTTTATTTTACCAGAAAAATTACATGATTTGATTTTTTTTTATAGCAGAACAGTATTCCACTGTTTGTAAGCGTTTTTGTTGTATACTCACGTGTAGAAGAATATTTCGGGTTCCCCCCGCCCCCATTATATGGCTAGTGTGCATAGAGTGGCAATGAGCAGTGAGAACTGCTGAGCAAGCACCTGTGGACTAGAATATGAAGTCCATGGGCACATGCTAAGGAGTGAGTCACATGGTTGATTTTTTGGTACATTTCTTTAGGATTCTACATATTGGCTTCCAGAGTGGCTGTGCCAGTTTGCATGCCCACCAACAGTGAATGAAGGGGTCTTTGTTGCCCACAGACTCCCTATCATTTGTTGTCGGGTGCTTTTGATCTTAGCTCTGACTGGAGACCCATGAAACTCAGAGTTGCTTTCATTTAAATTCTCCTACTGGTTAAGAGTGGTGAACATTTTTTGAGTTCTTTCTTTTTTTTATTTTATTTTTTTATTCTTTAAGCTTTTATTTTTTTTTACAGTCCAGTGTTTATCCCCCTCCCAGTCCATCCTCTGACTGCTCCATATCTCATATTTCCTCCCCCATTTCCATCTCCAAAAGAATGTATACACACACACACACACACACACACACACACACACACACACACACACACCACACCACCAGGCCACCCCACTCCCTGTGGCCTCCAGTCTCTTGAGGGTTAGGTGCATCTTCTCTGACTGAGTCGAGTCCCGGCAGTCCTCTGCTGTATATGTATTGGGAGCCTCATATCAGCTGGTGTCTGCTGCCTGGTTGGTGGCTCAGTGTCTGAGTGATCTCGGGGGTCCAGCTGGTCTCCCTGTAGAATCGCTCTCCTCCTCAGCTTCTTTCTTAGCCATTTTTATTTCCTCTATTTATAACCCCACTAGCCTAATTTTTAACTGGGTCATTTGTTTCCTTGACTGGTTTTTGAGTTCTTTATATATTCCTGATTTTAATGCTGTGTCATATGTTTAGCTGTCTTAGTGTTTCTATTGTTGTGACTAAACACCATGAACAAAAGCAACTTGGGAGAGGAAGGGGCTTATTTTACATTACAGATTATAATTAATTATCAATGGAAGTCAGGGAAGGAATTCCAGATAGGAACATGAAGGCAGATACTGATGTAGAAACCACAGAGAAATGTTGCTTACTGATTCCTCAGTCTGCCTTCTCATAGTACCAATAATCACCAGCCTATGTGTGGCACTACCCACAGTGATCTGGCCCTTTCATATCAATCTTCACACAAAACATATGCCAGAGTTTTGCCCACAGGCTGATATAATGAGGCTATTTTTGCAATAGATGTTTCCTTTTCCAAAATAACTCTATTTTGTATCAGGTTGACATAAAACTAGCCAGCCCAATTGACTCTTTGTTCACCTGATGCAAAACACATCACTATTAAACTATAATATTTCCTTTCTTTTTCATCTTCAAGATCTCATATTAATATTACAATAAATCATAAAATAAATTTTCCCAAGTTTTAAAAGTCCCACAGTATAATTTTCAACACTTCAAAAATGTAAGTCTCATTAAAACATCCAAAGTGACTAGGCCAGGGTCTAGCAAACACATAAGTGGATGCTCACAGTCAGCTATTGGATGGATCACAGGGCCCCCAATGGAGGAACTAGAGAAAGTATCCAAGGAGCTAAAGAGATCTGCAACCCTGTAGGTGCAACAACATTATGAACTAACCAGTACCCTGGAGCTCTTGACTCTAGCTGCATATGTATCAAAAGATGGCCTAGTGGGCCATCACTGGAAAGAGTGGCCCATTGGACATGCAAACTTTATATGCCCCAGTACAGGGGAATGCCAGGGCCAAAAAATGGGAATGGGTGGGTAGGGGAGTGTGGGGGAGGGTATGGGGGACTTTTGGGATAGATTGGAAATGTAATTTAGGAAAATACGTAATAAAAAAAAATAAAGACCTTTGTTCATGTCAAAAAAAAAAAAGTTCAAAGCATCTCCAAAATATCCAAAGACTCTCTAAAATACATGATAAATATAATGAATGACATTAAATTTTTTCAGATAATACAAGATCTTCTAACCAAACAGAAAGGCCCACATAAATACTTTAAAAACCAGAATTCAGGTAAGAAAACAGTACTTCATACAAGGCCCCCTCCCTTGTGTTGTACTTCAGCACTTCTATAATTTCAAACGATTTTAATAGATTTGTATTTCCAAGACCTGGAAAAACATAAGTCCTCTTGAGCTGAGAGCAAATGCTCCTAGTGTTTGCCCAAAGCCATTCTTTTTATTAGGTCAGTTACAGCCTCTTGTAAAGAAGGGATTTCTAATGGAAATAATCCGACAGTATCAGGCATAATGCAGCTCTCAAATATGGATAAATTAAAAAAAAAACAGCTAATGCCTGAAATTTTATTTAAGAAAACCCTGCCTTTTATCTAAAATAAAACATTTGTTTAGGAAGTTGGTAAAGACTTGTCTGACATGCCATAGTGGTTTGTACATTTTAACTGTCTTCAGACAAAAGAATTATATCATGAGGGAGCTAGAGAAAGTACCCAAGGAGCTAAGGGGGTCTGCAACCCTAGAGGTGGAACAACAATATGAACTAACCAGTACCCCCAGAGCTCGTGTCTCTAGCTGCATATGTAGCAGAAGTTGGCCTAGTCAGCCATCATTTGGAAGAGAGACCCCTTGGTCTTGCAAACTTTATATGCCTCAGTGCAGGGGAACACAAGAAGTGAGAGTGGGTGGGTGGGTAGAGGAGGGGGGGAGGATATGGGGGACTTTTGGGATAACATTTGAAATGTAAGTGAAGAAATTACTTAATTAAAAAAGAAAGAAAGAAAGAAAGAAAGAAAGGAAGGAAGGAAGGAAGGAAGGAAGGAAGGAAGGAAGGAAGGAAGGAAGGAAGGAAGGAAGAAAAAGAAAAAGAATTATATCATGAGAATGGCAGGGCTATGTTTAGTCCGATCCTTTTACTTTATCTTTATTATACTTCTGAGAAACTAGTCTCTTGGTATATATTAAGGTTCTTTTAATTTCAACTGCTTTATAAGCTTGACAGGAACCCTTCGCTGCCATCTCTCCTGTGGAGAGATCTGTGTTTCCTCAGCAGAATTGAGAGTGGAAGGAGGAGGTAATAAAGTTGCTGAGACCCAGGTCTCAAGAAGTTTCACATAGAGTCCTCCTTGAGCACTGTTCTTGATGAACAGTGCTTTCTGAGACAGCAAATGGAAATACATATTCAATTCATATCCTGAGAGCAGAATGCCAAAGGCACAGTAGCATCTAGCCCCTGGCCTCAAAGAGGTCCTATTCAAGTAAGACAAGGCATAATTAGACAATTACTGGCATTATTAAATACTGTACTTTTCTCTGGGCATAACTCCTTGTCAGCATCGTGTCTTATAATCTACAACTTTTAAATCAAGTGAGGTAGAGTCTAGAATTTTCCCCACTTAATAAAATATTGGACTACACTGGGAAGGATAAAATAACCTTCCTGGAGGTGCTGGGCAAGAATGACAGTCATAGATGCTGCTTCTCCTGGATGCTGACAGGAGGCATGCTTTACACAGTACACTCTAGTTCCCAGGGCAGAGTGTACACCAGGCAAAATGGGGCTTTGTCAATTTTCATCTGAATTGAAATTTTTCCTAATTTATTTCTTTGAGAGAACACTTTCAGTAAGTATATAGGAAATACTCTTAATATTGATTTTGTAATATAAAATTTTACTCTAAATATTTACTAAGCCCAAAGGTTCTCTAGAAGATTCTATAGAATTAAAGAATTATGCCATCTTCAAGTTGGTATAGTTTGACTTATTCCTTTCCCATTTTTATTCCTTTTATGTCTTTCCCTTGTCTAATCAATATAGGTAGTGTTTTGAACACTATATTATACAAGAGAGGGGGGATGGGCATACTTATTTTGTTCTTGATTTTTTTAAGATTTATTCATTTATTTTATGTATATGAGTACACCATTGCTCTCTTCAGACACACCAGAAGAGGGCATCAGATCCCATTACAGATGGTCGTGAGCCACCATGTGGTTCCTGGAAATTGAACTCAGGACCTCTGGAAGAGCAGTCTGTGCTCTTAACCACTGAGCCATCTCTCCAGCCCTTGTTCTTGATTTTTAAAAGATGATTTCAGTTTGTCTGAATTTAATATAACATTGCCTATGTGTTCACCGTATATAGCCTTTAATACTTTGAGGTATGCTCCAGAACTCAGGCATATTGTCAAATACCCTTTGCTGCATCCGTGCAGAGCTTGCCTCTGGGAACATGAGTGTGATGACAACGAAATGAAGACAGGACAGACATGGCAGAAACAACAGATGCACAGAAAAGCTGTGATCAGACAGTTTATGCTTTGGTAGAGAAGCTGCTGCAGGTGAGGGAATAGGAATGACTGTTATTTAACAATGCAATAGATCTTAAGTCTTCTTTCCTTATATGCCAAAGAAGAGAGCAGAAAGGAAGGGAGAAGGGAAGGAAGAAAGGGACGGAGAAGGAAGAAAGGGAGGAGGGAAGAAAGGAAGGGACGGGGAAGGAAGAAAGGGAGGAGGAAAGGAAGAAAGGGAGGGGGAAAGGAAGGAAGGGAGTGGGAAGGAAGGAAGGAAGAGAGAGGGGGAGGGAGAGAGGGGAGGAGGGGGAAGGAAGGAAGGAAGGAAGGAAGGAAGGAAGGAAGGAAGGAAGGGAGGGAGGGAGGGAGGGAGGGGAGAATAGGAACAAGGCAGGAATGAAAGAAAATAAAGAGAAAAGAAAGAAAACAGAAAGGTAAATAAAAGAATCTACTGGGCATACAGCTCAGTGGTAAAGCATTTGCCCAGCATGTATAAGGTTTTATATCCAATCTCTAACACTGTAGCAGGATTGGTAGGACTGCCTCTATGTAAATTCTGGGGACCACAGAGCCTCCAAAGCATTTCTTGCAGGAGAATCTAATTGAGGACTGCTTGAGAGACTAATGAATGTGCCTAGATTGGGCAGATCTACCACTACTTTACAATCTTCCCCATATAAGAGACTCTCTATCTCTCTCTCTCTCTTTCTCTCCCCGAACCATCAGCTCCACCTTCCCCTCTTTCTCTGCCCAATCACCAGCTCTAGCCTTTATTTTATAAATTGAGGTGGGAAGAAGGTTTACAGGAAATCACTTGAGTGCTGACTCATTCCTTGTTCACAACCCCTCACAGGAGAATGGAATTAACATCAAATATAATTAGCCCTAGGGCTATCTGCAACACCTCCCAAGCATATAGCTTGGTAGAATTAACATTGTGAAAAAAGACTTTCCTACCAAAACAATTCACTGATTCAATGAAATCACAATCAACATCCTCATCTTATTCTTCACATAATAAAAAGAAAATCCTCAAATTGATATGGAACAACAGAAGACCCAGTATAGCCAATTAATCCTAGATAACTGTTTGTTTCTATGCATTCTGCACATTTTAAGTGCTAAGTGCATCTGTCTAAGACATCAACTTTTATACATCTGTTTCTATTGGATCGTTGACTTTTAAGTCAGTCATACTTTCAACCCTCCATTGTACCCATTTGTCCTCTTCTTCCACAGTTAGGAATCTCAGAACTCACTCTTAAATTCTTTGAGTCTTAATGTATTCAATTATACAATGGGTATTGGTTGTATATTATTGTCTTAGAAAAGGTGAAAGAGTTGGAGGAGAAACAAATGTGATCTTTATGAGTGCTTTAAAAATCTGGTGTAATTTGATAACTATAAATTGTTATATAATGTTGCTATTTGGTTTTCTTCTCTAGATTTTCAGCATCCAGCAAAGAAGCTCCAATGTGTTTACTTCAGTCAATTCCAGGGTAGATATCATAGATATTCCAAATTAGTCTGGGAAGCATGGGTAACTTAAAGATTGCCTTCATCCATTTCAGGAATGGAAAAGTCTTGGAGGACATTATATATTCAGGCATCTGAAATTAATTGAGACCTGGAATGTTTTGACTAAAATCTGCTGTGTCTAAATACAGAATGATATCATGTCTTTTCCACTTGAACACCATTTTGTGGAGGAGTCGTTCGACATGTTGAGGTGAATAGTCTGGTATATTTGGCTCTGTCTTCATTTCTTCAGGTTGCCTATGTTACTGGTACTGTGTTCATGTGGATCCCATCCTCCTTGGCTTCTTCTTAAACATATTTATTTGTTATAACCATTCATCTCTTGCTAAATCAAAGTTTCTTCTCATATAAATCATAGTTGTGTGTGTTATTTTAGTTGAAAGTCGATTTTGTTTGATATTAGAATGGGTACTCCAACTTGTTTCCTGGGACCATTTGCTTGGAAAATTATTTTCCAACCTTTTACTCTGAGGTAGTGTCTGTCTTTGACACTGAGGTGCATTTCCTGTACAAAGCAAAATTCTGGGTCCTGTTTACATATCCAGTTTGTTAGTCTGTGTCTTCTTATTGGGGAGTTGAGTCCATTGATGTTAAGAGATATTAAGGAAATGTGATTGTTACTCCCTGTTATTTTTGTTGTTATATATGGAATTATGTTTATGTGGCTATTTTCTTTTGGGTTTGTTGAAAGATTACTTTCTTGCTTTTTCTAGGGTGTAGTTTTCCTCCTTGTGTTGGAGTTTTCCATCTATTATCCTTTTGGGGACTGGATTTTGGAAAGATACTATGTAAATTTGGTTTTGTTATGGAATATCTTGTTTTCTCCCTCTATGGTAATTGAGAGTTTTGCCTAGTAGCCTAGGTTGGCATTTGTATTGTCTTAGGGTCTGTATGACATCTGCCCAGAATCTTTTAGCTTTCATAGTCTCTGGTGAGAAGTATCTGGTGGAATTATCTTAGGTCTGCCTTTATATGTTACTGGACCTTTGTCCCTTACTGCTTTTAATATTCTTTCTTTGTTTAGTGCATTTGGAGTTTTGATTATTATGTGACAGAAGGAATTTCTTTTCTGGTCCAGCCTGTTTGTAGTTCTGTAGGCTTCTTGTACATTCATGAGCATCTCTTTCTTTAGGTTAGGGAAGTTTTCTTCTATAATTTTGTTGAAGATATTTACTGACCCATTAAGATGGGAATCTTCGATCTCTTCTATACCTATTATCCTTAGGTTTGGTCTTCTCATTGTGTCCTGGATTTCCTGGATGTTTTATGTTAGGAGCTTTTTGCCTTTTGCATTTTCTTTGACTTTTGTGTAAATGTTTCTATGGTATCTTCTGCACCTGAGATTCTCTCTTCTATCTCTTGTATTCTGTTGGTGATGACTCCTGATCTCTTTCTTAGGTTTTCTAACTCCAGGGCTATCTCCCTCTGTGATTTCTTTACTGCTTCTATTTCCATTTATAAATCTTGGATTGTTTTGTTCATTTCCTTCACCTGCTTGATTGTGTTTTCCTGTAATTCTTTAAGGGATTTTTGTGTTTCCTCTTTAAGGGCTTCTACCTGTTTACCCGTGTTCTCCTGCATTTCTTTAAGGGAGTTATTTATGTTCTTCTTAACATCCTTTATCATCATTATGAAAAGTGATTTTAGATCTGAATCTTGCTTTTCAGGTGTGATGGTGTATCTAGGACTTGCTATGTTTGGAGAATTGGGTTCTGATGATCAAGTCACCGTGGTTTCTGTTGCTTATGTTCTTATACTTGCCTCCCACCATCTGGTTATCACTAGTGCTACCTGCCCTCACTATATCTGACTGGTGCCTGTCCTTCCTGTGATCCTGGTTGTATCATAACTCCTCAGAGTCCAGCTGTCTCTGTGATTCTGTGAGTCTGGGATCCTGTGATTCTGAGATCCTGGGTGTGTCAGAGCTCCTGGGAGTAAAGCTGCCTCTAGGATCCTTAGATTCTGGTATGACCAAGATCCGGGGATCCTGGGATTCTGGGTCCCTGTGATCCTGTGATCCTGAGCATGTTAGAGCACCTGAGAGTGGAGCTTCCTCTGGGTATTTTGGGACTGGCTACAGAGTTCTAGCTCAAGTTCTGCTCAAGGCACAAGCCCAAACAGGAAGGAACCCATGCCACTGGTCAGTTGGGTTTCCTGCATCCCTGGATCCCCCTGGTCCCAGTTACTCCAGGTGGTGTTGGGACAGATGGTGTTTCCTCCTCACATCTGGTGCTATGATCCTGGGTGTGTTAGAGTTCCTGGGAGTAGAGTTTCCTCTGGGTGTTGTGGGATTGGCTGCAGAGTTCGTGCCCAAGGTCTCTTCAGGGGTCCAGCCCAGACTGGAAGGAACCCATGCCCTAGAGGTTTCTATAATGAGAATTTTAAGACAATAGTGAAAAACATGAAGAAGATACTGCCAATATTTCAATGTTATTTTTCACAGAGAATCCAAAATCTCATATGTAAGCATTAAAATAAATGAGAGAGAGAGAGAGAGAGAGAGAGCGCTAAAATAATCCTAAGCAAAACCAAATATGTTGGAAGTGTCAAAATATTTTATTTTAATTTCTATACCAAGACATAGCAACAAATTCAGTGTCACACCAGAACAAAAACAGAGAAATGGATCAATGTATTAGAGCAGAGAATCCAGAAAAAAATCCATGCAGCTACAACCACTTGAATTTTTTTCAAGACTTAAAAATAAATAAGTGATGGGGGTTGTCTTCACATATGTGTTCAGATGTTATGGAAATCAAATAGATGCTCTTCACACAACTGAAAAGAGAATTACCAAGTGACGCTAAATCAGTACAGCCACAGGGACACCTGCACATCTATATTTACAGCACTACTCATATAAACATGTGACAGAGTCAGACCTGGTGTCCCTCAGCAGATGAGTGGATAAAGAAAATACAGTATATTCAGGTACAAAGAAAGATAATTTTAAAAAACTTTAAAAATGAATAAAAGTATTTTGTTTATAAAAAAATAGGTGCAACTGGATATTGAAGTCTAGATCAAAATAAGTCATAATTAAAAAAGACAAATATCACATATTTCTCTCATTTGTGGGTTCTATGGATTATAAAATAATACATACATATGAGATGGAAGGAGTGAAGGTGCCTATAGTAATAAGGCATATAGTGATGTGAGAGAAGACAGTGGTGAATATGGACAAAGTACAGGATTTACTAATATGAAATGTCTTTATTAACTTCACCAACATATATATATATATAATGAAAATACCATAAAACCTGTTTTAAACAGTATAAGAGAGACTGCAGTAATGACGAAGATATCTAGTTTAGACTACCAATCACCCCCCCCCCATCTTCTTAGCCTCTCTATAAGGTGCAAGAACTATCATTGGTTTAATTAGGGTTCCTATGACTGTGATAAAGCACCGTATCCAAAAGCAACCTGTAGAATAAAGGATTTATTTCAGCTTACAATTCTCAGGTAACACTCTTTTACTGAAAGAACTCAGGGCAGGAACTGAAGCTGAAGTCATGGAGAAACTCTGCTTATTAGCTTGATTCTTATAGCTTGATCAGCATATTTTATTCTACAGACCAAGACCATCTGCCCAAAGGTGGCATCACCCACTGTGGACTAGTCCTTCCCTCATAAATCATTCATCAAGAAATTGTACTACAGAATTACCCACAAGCAAGCTGGTGGAGGCGTTTTCTCAATAGAGGTTTCCTATTTCAAAATGACTCTAGCTTTATAAAGTAAGGTGAAAAAAAAAAGAGCAAAAGCACAGAATCACTGAATAGAAATGGAAGAAACTATCTCAAATCAGGGGAGAGAGAGAAATTATTAATTGAAAGACATGATACATGAATCTCTAAGTTTCAAATAAGCACACACATTATATATATACATATACATATTATACACACACACACACACACACACACATATATATATATATATATATATATATATATACACACACACATATATACCATATTCACTGTTATCACTGGGGAAAAATAAAAGGGAACAAAAGATGTTGGTCTTGAAACATAATTTTTTTCATAAAGGGACAAATATTGCTGTGATTTCTTTCCTATATCTCTTTTGAACCTATCTACTCAATTTTTTTAATTAGATGCTCATCAAATAGTTTTGAATTACTAACAGAAAAAACTTATTACTAAAAAAAGAGCAATGTTCAGAATGTTATATGAACAAATACTAAGCTGTTTGGGAAGAATTCTCAAGAGAAATGAAATTTTTGCAGCCACATTTAACAATTTAAACCAATTGATTCCTAAATGATCACTAACTTCTTGATAGATGACATTTTATATTATTAAAATTGATTCTATTTTACACACTCATTATCATAAATGTTTCAACTCTACCAAACATTAACTTCAAAGATGTTTGTGGAAAAAAATTTTTTTTTCAAAAATAAATACCTAAGGAGGGCAAGTTTCAAAGTCATACATGAAGTTACCTTGACATTGCACCAAAGCCTTGAGTAGAAATTTGAGTCCTTTTTTTTGTATTTTTGTCATAGTTTAGATTACACCCAGCTCTGTGTTATTGACTAAATACCTCCTAAAGATTTGTCTTCTGTGTCACAATATTGTGAATCACACAATTGGCAAATACTTTGGATTCTTTGGCTTTTCTTCCATTTAAGCACAAAAAAAAAAAAATCAGTCTTACTGAATGTGCATTCTGAAAACTTATTTACCAAAGTTGAAAGAGGCCTTTTTTGAAAAGGAACATTGTAAGAAGAGCCAGAGGTGATATAGATGACTCCAGTGACATAGTGTCTTCCAGACACATGAGGACTGATACACATATGAAGGCACAGAGACAGTGGCAATACACACAAGACCTGCATATGCCCATGCCAGAAGGCGATGCAGATCTTAGAGGGGTAATAGAAGAGGACTTCCACCCCTAAACAAAAAACTATCTGCAATTGATACACTCTAGGCAAAGAAAAGGTCAGGTTTTCCTCAATGGAATCTTAGTATATCAACCATACTTTTAGGCAGGCTCCATGCCTGAGAGTAGTTGGCCAACATAAAACAAATTCAATGCTATTTTTGTAGACCTTTTCTCTGATTTTGCTTTGCTTGGGCATATGTTTTGTCTTACTGGTCTCTGTTTGTTTATTTATTTGATTTGTTTCTGTGAACTCTCTGTCTGTCTGTCTGTCTGTCTGTCTGTCTTTGTGTGTGTGTGTTTCTTCTTTTTCTGTTTTATTTTTGGTTTGTTTTTTAATTTTTTTAAAGAAAGAACAACCATACAGTTTGGCAAGTAGGGAAGAAGAGAAAGAAAGAAAATAGAGTAGGGGAATATATAATCAAAATATATTTTATGTAAAATTTTTAAAGAGAGAGAAACACTTCATTTTCTAGGAACAAATTTTACTTACTTTCCGAAATTGAAGAGAAGGAACATGGCCTTTAAATATCATCCATTCATCTCTTGGAACCTTTCAGGACCAAGGTTAGTTCATTAATTCATCTTTCCCCAATTTCTCTACTGCTATAATTTTCTCTTCCTTTAAATATGTGTATATGACAAAGTAACACAGAAGCCAAACTTATGCCAGGTGAAAACAGAAGCAGTTATAGCCATAGTACTCCATTTGATAAAAGCACACACAACCACGTCCTTTGAGTTCAGCAACAGGAATAGCAAGGTCAGCAGGCAATGAGTGACTCCATCACACTAGAGCAGGTACTGGTTTCTTTTGCTTTTTAACAGTCAAAATGATATTATTTAAAAGACCCTGGAAACACATATGATGGTTTTATATATAGACATTATAATACATAGATGTGAGCAATATATGTTAAGAACTTATATGTGATTTACATTTACCAATCTAAATATAATGATTGATTACTTTTGTTTAGAGTTTATACCAGTCACATAAAACGTTTAGAGAGATATCCAACTGGTCCATATGAGACAGAGGTCAAGCGTCTTCAAGTCACTTAAAATAATTTGAATCTAAAATAATATGCTTTTAGCAGGGTGGTGGTGGTACACACCTTTAATACCAGCACTCAGGAGGCAGAGGCAGGCAGATCTCTTGAGGTTTGAGGCCAGCCTGGTCTACAGGAAAGCCAGAGATACTCTGACTTGAAAAATAACAAACAAAACCTAAATAAATAAATAATATACCTTCTACACTCATGCATGCAGCCTGTTTCTCAGTATGTTCAATGAACTGGTTGCTTCCATCAGATATTTTCTCCAGTTCGTCTAAATTTAGGCTTTCCTGATCCTCTCTACCCCCCAAGATCTTCAACTTCTTCCCACTACATTCTTGATCTTCCTAGGGTAATCGTCTTCTGGCCAACAGTTAGTTTGCATCTTACGCCACTGCATGTTGCTTCATTTCTAGAGAAACCCAGAGCCAAATTCTCCCACAGATGTTCTCACATGAAGTCAAGAGTTCTGTGTAGGCAGCCGAGGAAAGCGCAGATAGGAGAGCTTTCATCTCTTTTCAGAAGAGAATGGCTCCAGGCCTTCTGTTACTTAGTTCCTCCCTCTGAAATTCCTAGATTTTTTTTCCACTCAAAGGCCAAGCTACTGCTTCTTTAGCCAATGTCAAAGGCAGAAGCACCGAAGCTGCCAAAACACAAATCAGAGGATCGTGAACTAGCTGAGAGAGAATTTTCAACAGGCTCCACCAGCTTTCTGATTCGTGTGTTTCTTATTCCTTACTTTAAAATACAAAAGAAAAATAAGTTATGCAATGGAAAACCACAGCGAATTGAACCTGAAGCTTTGAAATGTGCACTGGTAATAGCCATACATGGAGTCCACACAGGAAATATAAGTTTAGAGCTATGGCAAGCTCGGAGGGTTTTTGGAACCGCAGATCTGACTTTGATGCTCGTAGCTATTTCAATCAGCCGAGCAGCCACTATAAAGCAGAGAAAGCAATCAGACATCTTAGAGATTTCTCAAGAGGAGTTTTCTTTCCTTTGAGGAATTCTTTTCCATTTATTAAATTATCTATCTCTTTAGTATAAAGTGTTTTAGAATGTAAGGATTTGCCAAAGTGACAAGCAATCTACTGGGAATTAAACCAAAATGCAAACTTAGCTGCTGTCTCTGAAACCACATGTCTTTAAATCTCCCGATTGTTAACATTTATTCCCAAAAGAAGTCTTAACTTCCACTAGGAGATAAATAGATTTTGGAATTATATTTCCTCCTACCTTGAAACCTAACCGACCTGTTAAAAGCTTAAATTAGCGTAGAAAAATCACAACATCCTCCAACAGCTTGACTGCATGGTACATAAAAAATCACAACAGTATATATCCAATAAGAGGCTAGGATAGAATTAAAATTAGATAAAATCATTTGGAAGAACACAGATGTAATGTCATCGTGCCCTAATTTCTTTTGCGAAAAGCATTCATCCCGAAGCCTTAATGCAGCGGTCTACCTCATGTAAGCCGCATATCCACACGGCAACTTTGTGTGGAGTTAAACTCTGGAATTACTTGTTTATACAAGAAAACTCATCTCATATGCAGCATCTGTTTCTCACTAGGGCTTAGCTTTCACCTAATTCTCCAAATGGGTTGACTGAGGTTCAAGAATGTGAGGTGACTCGCTCAAGAGCACACAGTGAATCCAGGGTGAGCAGCCACTCTCCCTCAGCTAGGAAGTAGATAGCCATCTCAGTGCAAAACCCCTCTGATGCTGAGAACTCTGAGTACTTAGCTCCACGTGGAAAGCATAGCTCTTTGAATGAATCACTTGGTATCTTTCCACTTTACAGCATGTCAGAAAGTGGACTACAGAAAACTACCATGAATTTTAAATACGCTTAAGACAGTTTCTTTATTAAGGAAAAAAATACAAAAATATAATGTTTGACTCAAGGATATTTTATTATCATCAACTCAAATACTCTAGTATTAAATCAACAGGTAAGATATATAGAAATATGTGTATGTGATATATATATATATATATAGCTACACCAAGAATATAATATAATAAAAAAGAGACTATACACAAGATGAAGAATTTTAACAAACTTTCATATGTAGCCATAATATTGACTTCATGAAAACATATTCTACTATTGCTCCATACTATAATAATTTTGATTACTAATTTCTTGGGTTATTATTTTACTTATAGATTTTACTAAATGACATGGCACTTGTTGCAAACAACTCAAAATAATCATTAAGCTTACTATAAATACAAACAATTACATTTCAAAGAAATTAACTATTCCATGGTATAAGCATAGATATAGGGAGTTGAATGTGTATCTGTTTGGGATACATTCTAAACTTCCCATTAAATATCTAAACTTACAGATGGTACTGAACCCAGTATTATTAGGCCTTTTTTATTTATATGCGCTATTACTTTATTTTTTATATACTTTATTAACTGTTGCATTAATAGATTAGCAGCAATAACTTGTAATATAATAAAGCTCTAGAACTTAGTAAGAAAAAATAGTGTTTGAATATAAGCACTGTTCATGGGTTCAGTGTATTGATCAGTAGTGTGACAGTTGGTCTGATCGTCAATACAGCTCATGTGTTGTCAACAGGTGTTTGTCTCACAGAACATAGTTACAACAAAAAAAGAATGACTCATTTTCTAGGTAGGATGGAATGCGACTTCACAAGATATCAACTTGATGCTCAGAAAGGTGTGTGGTAATTTGGAATAGTTTAATAGGAAATTCTGATTTAACCCACCTAGACCGCTATCAGTCATAGGTAACTATAGCCATAGAAAGTGAAACCATGAATATGAGCAATAACTGAAGTCACATAAAACAAAATACACAATCTTAAATTTCACATTTACATGGACTTATATCTTCTCAAGAAACAATTCATACTTCAAAATTGCCTAATTTAAATCATCAGTTGTCTTCTTTAGACCATTGTATTACACAAGACTGCTCCAACAATTCTCTAACACAAAAGGGAATGAATTGTCCAACTTCCCCCCCATATTTACAGAATATACATTATCTTATGATGTTTACAATCATATGAGCATACAATTTATTACCAGGGATGGCTCGAAGACATACATGTAACTTTTGTACAAGCTATGTCTAGGTTCAGATGCCCCATGTGACTGACTGTGATCACTTCTATTGATTCAATGTTTTCTAATCTTGGCATTGAAACTAGAATATCCTCCTCTCTTCCAACAGGTGTCATATAATCCTCTCAGACATTCCCCACCATAACACTGCTCAGATTACCTTTTATGCCACTTTAAAAGGAGGGATGGATCATTTGATATAATAACAGTGAGAAGGCAGGGTAGGTTTAGAAGTATCTGGAAAGTCTGACACATAGTCTCATAACTTTTAGATGTAAATAATTCTTCATTCAAAATATGAAGTATAATAACCCAAGACAATCCCTCCAATGTTTTAGAAGTAATACAGTGATATTAATAAGTTAATTTAATATATTAAAATAATTTTAAATAAAAGAGATTAGAAAATTAGAGGGAGATACATAATTCTATAGAATAAACTTATATGAATTCCTTAAAATTTGTTAAGCCTTAAATACTCCCCATCAAGCATTGATGGTTTCTTCAATGTTATAAATTTTTTAGAATAGTTGAAATTTCTAAGACTGATAGTAATTATGAAAAATAGACCCAAGTATTTTTGTAAATCTGGCTTGATTCTCATGTGACTAATTAATAGTAAGCACTTTAGACCAACACTCTTTTGGCAAATCTGTTGGAAACATTAATGGAACATGTGTTTATCCATATATTATATTAAGCACTGGAGAGTTGAGTACACCTGCTCCCAACACTGTTGACCCTGATTCAGATGATGCTGTACTCTTGATGGGCATTAGGTATCTTGGGGGTTATCAATTTTATATTCATTAGAACTGTATAGCTTATAAAACAATCTCTTATGATTTTTTTCCATGCAAACCCTATCATATGTTCAAAACATTAGATAGGTCTGGTTTTCTTCTCACCTTGAGAATTTTGCTAAGCTACGTGAGCTCACATCTTTGGATCTCTGGCTTCTGTTGTTTTCATGCTGCATCATACCTTCCAAAGACGGGAAGGAAGCTGAAGTGAACAGCCAATGTTCTGACTTTCTTTGACTTTTACAGCTGTTCTTTGTTATTTCTCAACATAAAGTAAATAATCATGAGTCTCTAATTTTATTTTATCTTTATTAAATATTTTATTTATTTACATCCCAAATGTTGACCCCCTCCTGGTCCCCCCTCCCAGAGTTCTTCACCCCCTCCTCTGTTCCCAGCCCGCCTGAGAGGGTGCTCCCCTGTGGGCTTCCCCCTTCTCTGTGGCATCAAGTCTCTACAGGATTAGGTGCTTCCTCTCCCACTGGGGCCAGACAAGGTGGTATGGTAGCCTCAGACCAGCCTGTGTATGCTCTTTGGTTAGTGGCCTAGTCTCTAGGAACAGAGCTCCCCAGGGTTCAGGTTAGTTGACACTGTTGATCTTCCTGAAGGGTTGCCATCCCTACAGGAACTCATGAATCTGTGTTCCAAACTCATATAAATGCATCATATACAATTATAAAGTTAATTGACTTTTCAGCCAGTCACTAACCTTTAATATACTGAAGAAGTTTGTTCCTAAGCTCTGAGCTGCATTCTAATGTGTAATTTAATGTATTTGTTTTTCTTTTTCATGTGCCATTTATTATGTTGAGCCCTGGAGATATAAAAATGAGTAACCCAGAATCTTTTGCAAAAGAGTCCATGATGTAATACAGAATTAAGGGGAGGAACTATTTACTTTGGAACATATGTTAAAGCAGTGTTGGCTTCCATAAAGAACCTTCAATAGAGTGAATTCTTCTATAGCTGCCATATTTGGCAACCCTACCACTGGGATTTTTGAAAACTGTATTCCTTGAAGGTAAAAGTTCATACAAAAATTTCAGTCTTGCAGTTTTCTCTGCTTAATTATGAAAGCATCATATTTCCTGCAATTTTATCTCCTATCCCTTGGATTTTCTCACCTAAGATCCAAAAAGAGATGTGAAGAATAGTATATAAAATAACATAGCACATTATCATCTTTCAAAGATGCTTAAAACAAAATTTTTTGTGTTTTGTTTTGTTTTGTTTTGTTTTGTTTTGTTTTGTTTTGTTTTTCGAGATAGGGTTTCTCTGTATAGCCCTGGCTGTCCTGGAACTCACTCTGTAGACCAGGCTGGCCTCGAACTCAGAAATCCACCTGCCTCTGCCTCCCGAGTGCTGGGATTAAAGGCATGTGCCACCACACCTGGCAAAACAAATTTTTTTAACAGAGGAATTAACATAAAATTGATAATGATTTTTGCAAATGACTTTGAAGCTGCTTATGAAGTACTTGGCATTGAGTTATTGCATCAGTAAATATCTACCTTCATCTATGTGAATGTGAACGAGAGATTTCAGTCTGGCGAGGGGGGCAACCTGTTGCTTCCTGTCTAAAAACACTGGAAATTTTGGATTTGGGCATTTTATATTCAGACAGAGATTTATACCACTTGCCCTGTACCTCAAACCATTGAGTATGGATTTAATTGCTTGTATAGTTTTTCAGATTCTTGAAGACATATCACATCTCAGTTTCCCCACCTCTGAGCCAACTTTACACTGAGTCTCTTTTTCTGTCCTAATGGCTCTGTTTCCCTGGAGAATTTTAATGCATGAACTAGTACTTTCTTTTATAAATAGATGTTTATTAATAATTGAAATAAATACCTCTCAACTCAATCATCTTGTAATTTTATTATTTCCTGTATTCAAATGTAAATGTATATTTATATTATGATTGATTCAGATCTTAAAAGAGGATTCCCTTACTTTTGGGTTGACGATATATTAAAACTCAATATATAAATGAAAACAATTAATTAAATATCAGCAAGTACGTTTGTGATACTATGAACTATTATTGATTCTTTGAATTCTAAAGTTAGAATAATTAGAAAAGGTGGCATTTCAAGCTTTAATTATCAATATATTATATATAATAAATAACATGATATACTAAAATACAATATATTGCTGCTAATTTCTTCTTTTAAAAAAGACAGAGATGACAATCCAAAAAATTCATCTGGGTTCAATAACTCCACATTAAAAACTTTAACCAAGATAGAACCTCCTCCCATCTTTCTTGTGAGCTAACCCATATAAATTCCTTTCAGTTCTTATTCGTCCTGAAGGTCACTGGGGATGGGGATAGGGATCTGGAACATTGTGTGTTTTATTTTAACCAGCTCTATCACAGCTTTGAAAGGCTTTCCAACTGCAGAATGTATCTGTGTAGAGTTTTTTGTTCTGAAATTCAGCAGGACAAACATTTGATTTCTGCTTGTGCAATTACTGTGAAATTTAATAGCTTGCTTTCAGTGGTTTATCTCTGTTAAAATATGGATATGAGATATGTATGCATATGTGTGTGCATGCATGTGTGTATATACACTATGCAAACTGGAGTCATAAAACAAGTACAATATTTAAAGGGGATAAATTAGAAATATGTGAGCTACTGCAAAGTATAATAAAAGAGCCAGACCTCACCTATTGAAAGGTAAATGCTGTTTTGTGAAGCCTTGATTTTCATATATTATATAGCTATGCATGTGTTCTATCAAGTCGCAATGTACATGAGTCGCAATCGAGTATGGGTCTTATGTTGCAGTCATGTCTTTACAAAAAAAAAATACCATTAAGACATTGCATATTATGGGAAACCCAAACTAGAAAAGATCTATTTTTTTCTGAAAATAATATTACTCACTCTCTTAGGTAATTTGTCCATCTTACTTCCAAGGTGTAACTCAAAAAACTCTTTAAAACAGAAATCTCTTTTAGTCAAGTATTCAAATTCATACTACATATTGACAAGCGCAATGAAAAGAACAATAACTCCACTTTATTTACACTATTTTCTTCAACGAGGTTTCAGGTCTGTTATTTAACTGATCACACATATTTCTCAGAATGTAAAATTAACAAGAAAGGTGACACTAGGTCCCATTCCTGTCACAGCACAGGGAAGTCCATTCATCTAAAGCTCGGCAGCAATACTTCGTCCATCAACCTCATAATTCAACTTTCCTTCTTTTTTTCACGATAGGATCACAATTTTCTAAGGGGTTGGATTCGGATGTGGAAATGACCAACTTAATACTGCAACAGAGAAAGGCGGACCCCAAAACCTCTAACTGGAGTTCAGAAAAACGAGGAAAAGGCCTAGTGCATGCACACACGTGCTCCAGCTTCACTTCTTTTTCTAAGAGTTAGGGTTAACAAGGATCGCTCATGTGAAGCTCCAGCAGGAACACTAACTCCAGGAGGAATCTGAAACTACTTGTGAAGTGGTACTGCTTATTACTTCAGCCTAAGAAGTCGGAGGATGGACTCCCCAGAAATGCCTCCCTCAACCCTAAGGGCCTACTTGGTTGCAGGTTCTGGGCAGAGTGTTCTGAAAAGGCAAGAGGAACTGATAGAAAAGTAAGACTGGACTTGTAGGCAGTCCCCCTGGGTCTAATTCAGAGCCATGGGACACTCTTTCCACACCCATATTGGATTCGGGAAGCATTATTCAGGTGATCTACGTGGGGGGACGCACATGGGTATGTGCTGAACCCTACCACAACACAATCCCAGAGAGCTGAAATTTGGCCAGTGGGTCAGGCAATCTGTCCTGCTTTGGGAAGAGGCTTTTGGAAAGTGTCTGACTATAAGGATGACAGGTTTTAAGAGGGGTAAAAGAGACAGGCACAGTGACACACATCTTAAATGGCTAGAGGCTCTTGCCCTACAACTCTGGTGACCTGAGTTGGATCTCTGGAACCCACGTAAAAATGTAAGGCGACAAGTTGTCCTCTAACCTCCCTATGTGTACCATGGCATAATGCACCCACCATGCACACATGTGCACAGACAATATATATTTTTTTCATTTTCTTTTTAAATAACGTGGGATTTCATTTGCTTTGCTTGGCGTGTGTGTGAAGAGCCAGCTTGGGCCAGTCAGGGTGGTACACTTTGTTCATCTCAGCACTTACTAAGCAGAGTCAGGAGGATCTCGGTGAATTAGATGGTTTGGTCTACATAGCAAGACCTTGTCACAAAGAGAGGATGTGAGAGGACCAGCTTGGGTGGTAGCATTGAGGGCTATTTGAGGATTACCTCTAAGTGCCCAGTCACCAGGTCTCT